>NC_054387.1:26063505-26376005 GCF_017654675.1 Xenopus laevis
AAATAGTATGACGTGTGGAGTGCCCCCATATAATAGTTCTAGTTGTGCCCATTTAGTTGTAGGGCGGTTCTCTACCCATTCAATTGCTTTTTTAAGTTGGGCAGCTTTATATAGTGAATCATATTTTGAACTGCCAACCCCTGTCTGTTTGGTGAGCAAACATTATTTGTTGGGCTACCCGATGTCTTACCTGCCCAGATGAAGTTTAAGATGGCTGCTTGTAACTTATATATAGCTGTTTGGTACTGATATTGGGAGTGTATCAAAGTAATATAAAATTCGGGGGAGTAAGTTCATTTTAACTGCAGATATTCTACCTAGCCATGATAGATTGTATGCGTTCCAGGTTTGGAAGTCATGTCTAAGGGTATTTAGAAGAGGGAGGTAATTTTGTTTGTACAAAGTTGTGTGAGTTTGATGCCTACTTAATATATTCTGGGGGCCAGTGAAAATCTGCAACAATTTTAGTGTTGGGACCTACAATGTTTAATGGGAGTGCCTCAGATTTATCCTGATTGATTTTATACCCAGAGATGCTTCCACAGTCCCCTAAAGCCGATAAAGGTTGGGCAAAGATGGTTGGGGGGATGCAAGTGTTAACAAGACATCATCCACTTATAAACCTATTTTATATGTGTCTTTCCCCACTGTAACGGCATGAACATCACAGGAAAGCTGTATAGCTGCCGCTAATGGTTTTATACATATAGCAAAAAGTAGCGGGGCCCTGTCGTGTGCCATTGTGTATTGGAAGCAACTCTGAGAGCACCCCTGGGTGCTAAACTTGTGCTGAGGGTGAGGAGTAAAGTGAGTACAGTGCGGTTATAAAGGGGCCTTGAAAGCTCATGTTGTACAATGTTTTATACATGTTGTACAATGTTTTATACGTAAAGCTCCATCTCTGGCGATCAAACGTTTTCTCTGCGTCAAGACTGAGTGTGATTGCAGGTTTTTTGGTCTGGTTGATATAATCTATCATGGTTATCACACTTCAGATATTATCACTTGCTTTTTGTCCTAAAACAAACCCCACTAAGTTATATAATTTTGGGAGGATAAGATTTTATCGGAAGCCAATAATTTAGTGAATGTCTTTAAGTCAGAATTAAGCAAGGCAATGGGACGGTAACTAGCACAGGCTGTGTGGTATTTTCCTGGTTTTGGAATGAGAGTGATAAATTAGTTCAGCACTGTGTTATTCTACATTCAGCCATTAAAGGTCGTCACCCAAATATTAAAAATCCTATTTTATCACATTAGTCAAGCAAAATGAACGTTAATTACACTTTTCAAAATTATTTCAATCTTGTTTCCTTCAGTCTGGGAATGGTTCTTGCCTGCTTGATATATAATTAGATCAAGCAGGCAGGAACCCTTTTGTGGACACTGTTAATAAGGCAAGCATTGCATCTCAGAATCCTGTTTGTGTAGCCAGTGTATGGGGATGGACATCGGGTCCCCCCATTCTGGTGCACAATTAATTGGTGAAGAGAACGGGGGAATGTGTGGAGAGCAGTGACATCTAGCAAGAGCTGAATGGAAAGTGAAAGTAATTTCTGCCCCGTCTCTATGCCTAAGGTATAGAGGAGGGGCAGAAAATATTTGATGAGTTTCCCCCCGTTTAAGTGGGGAATTCAGTCCATTAACATTTAGTGAAATAATCTTAGCTATTTTTACATATAGGTAATGTCTTCAACCTGTCTTCTAGGCCTTGGTCCCTTTTTTCTTTAATTCTCCAAAAACATTTATACACATTAACATAAACATTTCCTATATCTCTCTGATATACCCCAGATTCTTTTGGTAATTCAACTTAGTTGTGCAAGACAAAAAGAACATAATAACAAGTAAACTATCAACATATTGAATCATCAAACTTTGGGTTTGAAAAAATTCCCAACTGTCTTCCATTGATACTGTAAGTAGAGTATCACTGGTCTGGAGAAGGGATGGAAATGAGTGGGGTTACCCTGCCCGTAAACGGGTATGTGGAACGGCCCACAGGAGTGCGTATGCATGTAAGTGTGGAACCTTCATGCATCCAGATTTTATCATGAGTGATGGGTGTTGAGGGGTATTCTTCCAGACCACAGAGATACATAGTAGCATAGTAAGTAAGGTTGGAAAAGGACACGTTTTGGTTTTTTTTTAACCTGCCTAACTGCTAGTTGATCCAGAGGAAGACAAAAAAAAAAAAAAACACCCCCATCTGAGGGGTGAAAAAATTATTTCCTGACTAGTCCCTAGATCAACTTGTACTATGAGCTATCTCCCATAAACCTGTATTCTCTCACTTGCTTAAAAGCTGACATGACAACTTCTGGGACTAACTCTGTATATTGAACCTCAATATTTCCTATGATTGCTTGTATCAGATTCATCTTTTTGATGGTGTGGTCATTGCCCAGTATTAGGGGAGCGTTGAGGTTTAGGTGACACTGTGCTCCAGGATGGAAAAGGACCTAGGAGCCGGTGATATTGGAACTTTTGGTGCAGGTGAAGAATGTCTTTCTTGTAATACAAGCTGTTTCTGCAATTTGGTGCCATTATTTGGGTCCAGCAGGATGTGTTGTGGACCCTCCTTGGTGACTGTTGTTTTCTACAGTTTTTAAATGCTTTTTCATCTGTCTCTTTCCAGCTTTCAAGTTAGTCACTGGCCCTCAGTAGCCAAAAAGATATTGCTCTGTGAGGCTACAATTGTATTGTTACTTTTTAGTACTTATTTTTCTCTTTAGGCCCCCTCCTATTGAACTTTGTCTTTAATTAAACTAGTGAATGGTTGCTGGGGTAAAGTTGACCATAGCAACCAGATATCTGCTAAAATTCTAGCCTAGAGAGCTGTTAAACGAAAAGCTAAATTTCATCCAAATATTACTGTCTATATAGTATGAAAAATAAATTATAGGTGGACTATTCTAAACGCACTGGGAAGTGTATCTTCTTAATTTTGGTATAAGGATATGATTTTCTTCAAAGAAAAATTTAAATGGCTTCAAAATGCTTGGAAAACAGTGACTTTTATAAAAGTTACTACAATTATTTTCTGTGAATCCTTCCTGATTTAGCCATTTGTAATTTTCATTAAATATAGAGAAAAATGTATTTTAATTGCAACATTCTCAATTTTATTTGTAGTTAGCTGTGATCATGTGAGTGTGTCTTGTATGTGTAATGTTTCTCGTAATTTAGATGTGCTACATGCGTATTCCAATTGGTGTAAGAGTGAACCTACCTGTTGGGCAAGAAAAAGATTTTGTGCAAATTCTTATTGTGTATGATCGAAACCCAGTGCAACTTTCTCCCCTGCTATCTTGGGCCACATGCTGTTGGTGGTGCCTTAAGAGAAATGACACATGGAGCTTTTTATGCAAAGTATTTACATGTTGTGCTTTCTATTGGGATGGTTGGGAAGGTATTTCCTGCATGTGACAAATTACCCCATGTGTTCTTGCCCTAAAGCAGGGCTGTCCAACAGGCGGACCACGGGCCGTCCCCCACATACCTGCTGTGTTTGCTTACCATGTGTAAGATTTAAATGGTATCACTACAGAGATTATCTGGCCCCTGCATTGTTTAAGCCTCAAATTCAGACGAATCTCCTGTATTGGTCAAACCATTGTTCACACTTCCAAAACATATTTCAGCAGCAATCCGGTTCAGTGAAAATATAAGTTATTTGTGCAACAAGTGAAGCAACGTTTTGGGTATAACCAGCCCTTTATCAAGTTTAACCACAGTGTAACATAGAATCTTTTAAATAGCTTGATAGGGGGAGGGGAGAAAAAATTTGCACCTCCCACTTAGTGTTTCATCACATTAACCCTTGTGACATACATCATAAATACTTGGAAATAAATACATTTAAAAACTGTGTGCATTGGTCATATTCAGATAAAGTGTCTAAAATACAAAGTGTCCATAAAAAGTCCATCTCTTTACTAGATATTGTTTAAAAACAATTCAGCAATTTGTGTATTCCTGGGCAAAATGCCTATGTATTGCAGAACATGGTCATTCCCAGGGTATGAGCTGCACTTAGCACAAAATCAGGTCAACCATATTAAATAGATAGGATTGGTGTGTACTCCCGGTTCAAACCACCAGGTCCCAGCGTTACTTATTTATGTATCCACTTCATCTCTAATTTCCCAAGCCACCCATGGCAGCTCATCACCAACATGAGTATTCCCTGCCCCTCAGGTCACTGGACAGGAAAGGGTTAACTCCAACACCCTATAATATCCGCTCTACACCACCCCCACCTTGTCTTTTTCCTGTCTAGGTCACTAGGAAGGCTTACTGATTCCAGGGTCTGTGTTCTCTCTCTATGCCCTGATGCCTCCCACATGCTCCCCGGAGGGGATTGCGGTGGAGAAGGGCCGATGACTGGGTAATTTTCCACCTAAATTGGCCCACAGTTTACCTGGCCGTGCTGTTGGTGGTGAAGTGTGGCTCCTTCCGCTTCTTCCAGACGCAGTGAGGCAATATCGCTGTGGCGCTATGTTCCGGGAGCGCGTCATTGGAGTTCCCTCCCAGAGCCAGGCAGCCTTGCGTTTCACTGGCTGGGTGAAGGCGTCCCTTCCGGACCCGAGTTATTTCTGAAGCGACAGTCGTGCGCACCACCGTCCTGACGTCATGATGCGCGCTGGTAATTGGAAGTGGAGCGTGGTGTGTCGGTGAGCATGGGGAAAGATGGATTCTTCATTTTTGGACGCAGGGGTGCTTACTATTGCCTGTCTCAGGTTACAGACAAGATGGATCTGTCTGGCTCTGGGAGAGGAGTGCAGCCAAAAATTTCTAGGTAAGCAGATGATAACAGAGTTATTATATGAGAGAGATTGAAAGGCTGATAATGCTTGTTTCTTTCCTGTTTAGCCTCTACCGGCTGAGCCTCCAAACCGGCTGAGCCTTTAGTGTAATAATAAACCAAGCAGTGGTGCAGGGGGTACAGGAAGCATCTTCCTTGGGCAGGAGGCCAAAGAGATTTTGGGAAGTGCTGTATGAGTCCCTTTTGGACATTTCAAAGGATGAATATTATGATCCTGCGGATGTGCAGACAGATTTATCAGAGGAAGGAGACATTCTCTCTGAGGATGAGTCTGCCTTTGATTGCTCAACAATAGAAGGTCTAGTGAAGGCAGTAAGAAAGACATTAGTCTAATGGAGGAGACACCAAAGAGTTCTTCGGCGGACAAATCGTTTCTATCTGGGAAGAAACGTTCTTCTACTTTTCCGGTTCATGGCTCAATTAAAGAGTTAATTACCTCAGAGTGAAAAAAGACGGAAAAGAGAGTGGTTATTTAGGGGAAATTTGCAAAGAAATACCCTATGGATGAGCCTAATGCAAAGCTGTGGGATAATCCACCTAAGGTGGATGCAGCGGTGGTTTGCTTGGCTCGAAAAACTACCCTACCTGATGACGATGCGGGTGCTTTTAGAGATCCGATGGAGAAGCGGATGGAGTTTGATCTAAAGAAAGCATTTGTCTCTGCCAGAGCATCTTGCAGGCCTGCAGTTGTGCTGACTTTGACTTCTAGGGCAATGAAGATCTGGGTTAATTATCTAGAAGATGCAATTTTTCCAAATGTGTAGAGATCAGTTTTGCAATATATGATGTCTGATCTGACATGATTTCGTGGCAGAAGCCTCCATCGATTTGGTGCATTTGGCGGTGAGGTCGGAGGCTCTTTCGGTAGCATCTAGGAGGGCATTATGGCTAAAGTCCTGGTCAGCAGACACTGCCTCCAAAACCAATTTATGTCCGTTGCCCTTTGAAGGAGACTGGTGAAAGTCTGGATTTGATTATTAAAAAGGTGTCCGTGGTAGAAAAAAGTGTTTTTTCTGACGTCAAGGGTCTAGAGCAGAGTCGCCAAAAAATTGAAATTTTCAGAATTCAAGACAATACAGACCTGGTAGGTCCCAGAGCAGACAGTCCCCATGGAGATCTCAGTTGCTAGAAACTGGTGCTGTGGAACCAGTACCTCAGGAGCAACAAAACTCCAAACTCTTCCTAGTCAAAAAATCCTCAGGGGCGTTCAGTTCAGTGTTGGATCTTCGGCTCTTAAATCAGTTCATACATTGCAGAAAACTCAAAATGGGATCCCTGAAATCCATAATTGCAGCGGTTCCTTCTCGGGCATGGTTAGTAAATCTGGATCTCAAAGAGATACTTCCCATGTTCCAGTGTACAGTCCACACAGAAAATATCTGCGGTTTATGTTCCAGGAGCAGCATGTGCAGTTCACTTGCCTCCCGTTCGGCCTGACTACCTCTCCAAGGACTTTCTCAAAGGTCTTAGTGACAGTAGTAGCCTTCTTGAGAGTGGAGGGAGTTCCAGCCTTTCATTATTTGGACAATATCCTTCTGGTGTCTAACTCGGAGGGAGAAGCTGTAAGAAACTGAGACAAAGCAGTTTCGATTCTGCAACATTTCAGTTGGGTGATAAACTGGCAGAAAAGTCATCTAATGCCAAATCAGAAGATAATTTTCCTGGGAGCCAGTTTGGACACTCTTCAAGGGACAGTGTCTCTTCCAGAGCAGAAAATCTCACACATCATAGACTGAGAGTCTTTTCAATGACTCACCAGAGTGACAGTCAAGGATTGTATGTCACTCCTGGGACTGTGTTCCTCCACCATTCAGATGGTACGATGGGCGAGGTGGCACATGAGACCCCTTCAGATTAGTTTTCTGAAATCGAGGAAGACCGATCCCATGAATCTGAAGAAACTCCTTCATATTCCAAAACATGTGATGGTGAGCTTAAACTGGTGGTTGGTTCCAGGGAACCTGACCAGAGGTATGCCGTTAACAGAGCTGGACTACGTCACGATTAGAACAGACCCCTCTCAAGTAGGCTGGGGAGCCATGGCAGTGGGAAGTCTCTTATCTTCCTTCCAATATATTGGAGATGAGGGCAATAAAGATGGCTCGATTTGCATTTTCGGAGAGGATAACACACAAGTGGGTGAAAATCCGGTCAGACAATGCCGCGGCTGTGGCCTATGTACACAGACAAGGAGGCACCAAAAGTGTTTGGTTGATAGAAGAGCTGTCAATGATCATGTCATGGGCAGAGATAAACCTAAGAGGTTTAATAGCCTTTTATGTGCCAGGCAAGATGAATTTGCAGGCGGATTTCCTGAGCAGGAATGCCTTTGAGCTAGGAGAGTGGTCTCTGAATCTCTCTGTGTTCCAGACCATTACCCAAAGATTTGGCAATCTAGATAGACCTCATGGCCTCGGATCACAACCACAAGTGCAGGAGGTTCTTTTCAAGGTACCCATCCCGGATATCCAGTGGAGTAGATGCTCTAAATCAGAACTGGAGAGGGATGTTCAGTTATGTCTTTCCACCCTTTCCATTCACTTGGAGGGTGTTGAAGAAAATAGACGAAGAAGGGACACAAGTGATTGCAATAATTCCATTTTGGCCCAGGCGTCCCTTGTTTCTGCTTCTGAGGCCGATGTCAGTGGAGCCTCAAATGAAACTACCGGTTGTGAAAGATCTGCTGATGCAGGGTCCAGTTCCCTTTCAAGAGCTGTTTCATTTGTCATTGTGGGCTTGGAAGTTGAAAGGATATTGGCATCGAGAAAGACCTGATAGAATTGCTATTGAAATCTAGGAAAAACTCAAATCAGTATTATCGTGTCTTTTCATGTTTTGTCAAGTTTGCGGAAGATAGCGGGTTTAATCCCAGATGTCCTTGTGCGTCTGAATTGGTGCAGTTTCTCTATGCTGGGTACCAAAGGAAGCTTCGTGTCAGTACCTTGAGAGGACAAGTTTCGGCGCTTTCAGGCATTAACTGAAAGGTCATGGAGGATCATCGTCATCATTAGTCATCCGCTTATTCAATGCACTGAAGAGAGTGTATCCAGTGAGACGACTAGGAATGCCTCCCTGGGATTTGCCTTTGGTCCTGAAGGTTTTAACGGCAGCTCCTTTTGAACCATTAGAAGAAGCTTCGGATTGGCATTTTACTTTAAAAGCTTTATTCCTGGTGGCGATCACTTCAGCTTGTAGGGTGGGGGGAAATTCATTCTCTCTCGGCAAAGGAACCTGATATGATTTTGTTTCCTGACAAAGTTGTCTTGAGACCAGCATTTGAATTTCTTCCAAAGGTTGTGTCACAATTTCACATGGATTTAGAGATAACCTTACCCTCCTGTCCGAATCCCAAAACAGAGCGTGAGCAGCAATGGCATATGTTGGAACTAGTTAGAATAATCTCACATTATCTGACCTGTACACAGTCATGGAGGAGACCGGAAAGACTCTTTGTCATTCCAAGAGGCCCTAGAAGAGGTTGTGCTCCGTCTAAAGCGACTATTAGTTGATGGATCATTGGTTGCATAGTGTTCGCCTATCACAAGACAGGCAGAGAGGTACCTAGAGACTTGAAGGAATTCATAATAAATATTAAGCATTAGTTGTGTCCCTCCCTTCTTATGGGCTTTGGAAATTCTCGTGTTGGTGATGAGCTGCCATGGGTGGCTTGGGAAATAGAGAAATTTGTATTACTTACCGTAATTTCTATTTCCAAGTCACCTACCATGGCAGCACTCGCCAACTTCCCTCCCTTTTGAAGCTAGAAAACATAGGAAAATAATTATCAACAGTATCAGCACAATCCATATCTCATATTAATACTCTCTCCTGTCCTAATATGGCAGCTTCTCTCTACAACGATGCCCTTTCAACAGCACTTGACTCCCTTGCACCTTCTACCACCCGTCACAGCCGGCCAGCTAAACCCCAACCCTGGCACACTAGTGTAACACGGTACCTCAGAAGATGTAGTAGATCAGCTGAGCGACGGTGGAGAAAGTCACGAACTGATCCTGACTTCATCCACTTCAAATTCATGCTCTCCTGCTATAACCGAGCTCTATCATTAGCCAAAGAACAATACTCTTATCTAATATCTTCTATGTCCTCCTAACCGCAACAGCTGTTTGCCACATTTAACTCACTCCTATGCCCCCCTCCATCTCCTCCACCTATTAATGTTACCGCCCAAGACCTTGCTCGTTTCTTTAATGAAAAAATCGATCTCATTAGGCTGAGCATAACGTCTGACAGCAATCTCAGACCAACGTGCAGTCCACTCACATCTTCTTTGCACTCCTTCACCCCTGCAACTCTAGATGAAGTTAGTAAACTTCTAGCCAGCTCAAAACCCACCACCTGCTCCCTTGACCCCATTCCCTCTCGCCTTCTCCACCCAATCTCTGATACACTCTCTCCTGCACTTACCCACCTATTCAATCTTTCACTCTCTACTGGTACCTTTCCATCATTATACAAACAAGCACTAATCACTCCTATCCTCAAAAAACCTTCCCTTGATCCCAGCTCTCCCACTAACTTATCAACTGGTCTCCCTTCTTCCATTCGCATCCAAATTACTAGAAAGGCTTGTTTACAAACGCCTGATCCAGCATCTCACTCACAACTCCCTCCTCGACCCCTTGCAATCTGGCTTCCGCCCACCACACTCAACTGAAACTGCACTCACCAAAGTAACCAATGATCTTCTATTGGCAAAGTCTAAAGGTCATTATTCCATTCTAATCCTTCTAGATCTCTCTGCAGCCTTTGACACAGTTGACCACACACTCCTCCTTGACATTCTACACTCAGCTGGCATTCGGAACACTGCTCTTTCATGGTTTACATCTTATCTGTCTGACCGTTCCTTTAAAGTTTCCTTCTCTAACTCTACTTCTACTACTTTCCCACTCTCTGTTGGAATTCCTCAAGGCTCTGTTCTTGGCCTCCTGCTGTTCTCGCTCTATACAACTTCACTAGGAAAACTCATTCAGTCATTTGGAGTTCAGTATCACCTTTATGCTGATGACACCCAACTCTACTTGTCTACTCCTGATCTTTCTAATTCTGTCCTTTCCCAAGTCACAGACTGTCTCTCTGCTGTCTCCTCCTGGATGTCACCGCGCCACCTGAAACTGAACCTTTCTAAAACAGAACTCATTATATTTCCTCCAAGATCTTCCCCTGTCCCTCAGATATCACTCACCGTAACCAACACCACCTTTCATTCCACCACACAGGCACGCTGCCTAGGAGTCATCTTAGACTCTCATCTGTCTTTTTCACCACACATTCAAACACTTGCAAAATCTTGCCGTATTCAACTGCGCAACATTGCTCGAATACGACCCTATCTCAGCTCAGAATCACCTAAAACACTGATTCAGTCTCTCATCATCTCCCGCTTTGATTACTGCAACTTACTCCTCACAGGTATTCCAACAAGTCACCTTTCACAACTCCAATCTGTTCTAAACGCGGCCGCTAGACTCATGCATCTAGCTCGCCGCTCAACATCAGCTGCTCCCATATGTATGTCCCTTCACTGGCTCCCAATCTCTTCTAGAATCAAATTCAAATTACTTACACTCACATTCAAGGCCCTTAATAATGAAACCCCTCCCTATATTTCATCTCTAATCTCCAAATACTCTCCTTCACAAAACCTACGATCTGCTTCAGATCTACGCCTCACTTCTCCTCTGGTCACTTCTGCCCATTCTCGTCTACAAGACTTCTCTCTGGCTTCTGCTTTTCTCTGGAACTCTCTGCCACAAGCTGTCAGACTTTCTCCTTCCTTCCAAACTTTCAAGCGCTCCTTAAAGACCCATCTGTTTAAAGAGGCCTATTCGATGTACCTTAATTAATCATTGCTATATCAAAAATGACAAAGTGTTTATATAATCCTAATGTCTCAATTGTACCCTAACCTTTAGTTTGTAAACCCTATTGTACACTGTAATCCTTGTCTTTTATCCACCATTTATTCCCTGTTTGCTATAACTGCAGTAAAGCACTGCGTATCTTGACAGCGCTATATAAATAAATGATGATGATGATGATGATAGGTGGGGTGGTGTAGAGCGGATATTATAGGGTGTTGGAGTTAACCCTTTCCTGTCCAGTGACCTGAGGGGTGGGGAATACTTATGTTGGTGATGAGCTGCCTTTGGTGGCTTGGGAAATTAATCATGTTGGTGAGTGCTGCCATTGTAGGTGACTTGGAAATAGAAATTACAGTAAGTAATAAAAATTTCTCTATTTATTTAACTGTAGGGTCTGGTCGCCTCCACGTCAAGGGTTCTATGCTATCACCTGGTAACGTAGCTGGCTCACTGTATGTGTAGCTTCAACAAAGTGTGCTGGATTGGAAGGTGTACATATCCACAGCGTACATTTTTTTTTTTTGTTGACTGACCCACAACTGCCTTTATCAAGGTATCCCGGAAATTTTTACCTTTTTTTGTACTCCATTAACGGGGGTTCAGAAAAAGCCTTTACATGTGGTATGCAAGTTTGTAAAATGTTCCAGTGTTTATTAATAATTGTTTTATTTTATTGCTAGCAGCGGTATATTTGCTGACAAAGCCCAATCTCGAGGACCCTTTTTGCTCTTAATTCATCTTGAGGTATATTTGCCACCTCATTTCTCACTGTCTCTAAGAGATTCTTAGGGTATCCTTTCACTGCAAAACCTCTCCTGCATTTCATTTAGTCTTTGACACTCTCTCTGTGGCTCTGAGACAATCCGTCTCACTCTCATATATTGAGATTTAGGCAAATTATTTTTAAGTGATGGAGAGTGAAACTAGAAAAAAGCAGTAAATGATTGCGTTCCGTGTCTCACTTATAAAGATCGGTTTGCAACTGGCTACCTTCGTTTTTAATGGTCACATCTAGGAAGTTGACAGTCTCAACATCATATGTCATAGTGAAATGCAGAGTGGGCACCACAGAGTTTAGGTATGTGACAAAAATTAGCAGATTATCCACCGACCCTGTCCATAGCATCACAATATCATCTATGTAGCGATGATATAACTGGCAGTATTGTTGGTAAAGGGGATTAATGTATACAAATTACGTTCAAAGTGGTCCATGTAAAGGTTAGCATAAGTGGGCGCTATGGTTGTCCCTTGCACTTATTTATAAAATTGGTCTTGGAACATAAAGTAATTTTCTCGCAGGACAACATCTAATAATGACAGAAAAAAATCTTGGGCTTCATTGTTGTGTATAACCATTGTTCATTCTTGTAACACCTCTATTGTTCACACCCCTAAAAAGCCCTGTACTGTTCACACCTGAGACCCTGACTAAAAATGCCCACATTGTTCCCCAGTTCACACTTTATATAAAATGCTAATGAGGCACCAGCACTTTGTCACTGTATGTAGTACATAATAGATTGGTCCTGATAAGTTTCCCTGTCTCTTGCTCTGTTCTGCCTTCCATACGCTCCCTGTGTGTGCCCTGCTCTGCCTGCCCTATGCTGCCTGCATGTGCCCTGCTCCGCTTGCGTGTGCCCTGCTCCGCCTTGTTTGCGTTTGAAAATAAATTATTAGGGGCCCCGAAGGTGTTTAATCATGTGATGGGGGTGCTGTGTTATCCGAGGGGAATAGGAGGCATATGGATTTAAGGGTATGTCTTAATATGACAGCTTTTTTCACATATGAGTGATATGCTTGCAGTGAGCACCAACCATTTTGGTTTTTTTTTGGTGGGCTACCACAATTAATGTGGACATGATCTTGTGGTAACATGGGTGTGGTCAACACTGGCTTCCATTATCAGCCCTCCACTATGTAGGCCTGAAAAACTTCTACCCTTGGTACCCCAGAAGTTGGACATCACTTTCCTTAAGCATTGGCTAGATATATAATTCCTTTCGAATAACTGGACTGTACACTTCAAGTTTTCCTGTTTGTTTTCCTCTGCAGCTTGCACAATGCCTTCCGTCCAATATCTGTCTGGATTTCATTGCCCAGGAGGTGGTCTGGTAGCACACAGAGCCCAGTTAATCCCTTGGAAGGGCCATGTTTATGTCTCCAGTGGCAAGTTTGTATATGACTACAACATGGAAAAGAAATGCATACTGGTGAGTAATCTACAATTTATTGTATATTAAAGTGGTTGTTCACCTTTAAATTAACTTTTAGTATGATGTAGACAGTGAGATTTTAAGAGAAATTGCCACTGCTTTAAATTTTTTATTACATAGTAACATAATGGGAGTCATTTATCAACATTGGGAAAATTTGCCAATGGGCAGTAACCCATGGCAACCAATCAAATTGCTGCATTCATTGTTCTACTTGCAGCTGGCTTTAAAAAGCTATTCACTAATTGGTAGCTATTGGTAACTGCCCATGGGCAAATTTGCCCAATGTTGATAAATGAGCCCCAGTAAGTTAGGTTGAAAAAAGACACTCCTATCAAGCTCAACCTTTTAAGTCTATATAACCTGCCTAGCTCCTAGTTGATCCAGAGGAAGGCAAAAATTTGAGGCTTCTAATTTGCCTAAGAGGGGGAACAATTTCCTTGCCAAGATTGCAATAGGGCAATTTGAAGGGAAACTAAGCTGGTAAAAGGTATGTGTAGCCCTCTGTTTCTGTCACACCGACCCACGTGACCCTCTGGTCCACACATTCCACCAGTGTAGGGATATTCACTGCAGCAGGTATAAAGACTTGGACACAAGCAGAGATACCATAACTTTATAATGCTTTATTGGTGTGCACCTGTCTGGGAACCTGTAAAACAGTAAGGAGAACACTGCTACTTTCAGGCCACCAGCCCACCTCTTCTGTGGAGCTAAAGCACTGAGGAGGGGCCAGACCAAATGATAAGATATACTGTAGATAGGGGGTAAGGGAAAGTCCATTAAGGATTATAGTCTGGTAAAGTTTCTGCTCAGTTTGTGGCTATGATTTTTTCCCCACAGATGTTAGCTGCTCTGTTAGAACTATTTATTTCCCAATTAGAACCTAATAAACAGTAAAACATTCAAACGTACATTCTGCACTATTGGTCAGTATTTTGGTACAGTCCAAGCAATTCTTCCTGAAATGAAGTTAACTTCTTGCAGATCTGAGACATTTGGCGAATATTTATATATTTAAGTTAACTGTGTTGCATATGGAAAATCTTAGCTATGAGGAAAGACTCGCCAAATTGGGGTTGTTTACGCTGGAGAAGGGGTGCTTAAGGGGGATAACTATGTATAAATATATAAGGGTATCATATAATAATCTCTCAAATGCTTTATTTACCAGTAGGTTTTCCAGCTGACACAAGGTCACCCATTCCGACTAGAAGAAAGGAGGTTCCAATTAAATATTTGGAAGGCTTTTTTTTTTACATTGAGAGCTGTGAAGATTTGCAATTCTCTCCTTGAATCAGTCGTACAGGCTGATACATGAGATAGCTTTAAGAAGGGGTTGGATGGCTTTTTAGTAAGTGACAGAATACAGGGTTACGGAAGATAGCTCATAGTACAAGTTGATCCAGGGCCTGGTCCGATTGCCATTTTGGAGTCAGGAAGGAATTTTTCACCCTCTGATGCAGATAGGAGAGGCTTCAAGTGGGGTTTTTTGCCTTCCTCTGGATCAACTAGCAGTTAGGCAGGTTTAAAAAGAGTTAGAAAGTTGAACTTCATGGACGTGTCTTTTTTTTTTTTTTTTCAACCTAATGTTGCAATGACCAGTCCCTGTATCAACTTATACTATGAGCTATCTTTCATAACCCTAATTTTCTAAAAAGCCATCCAATCGCTTCTTTAAGGGGATACTGTCATGGAAAAACATATTTTTTGCAAAACACATCAGTTAATAGTGATGCTCCAGCAGAATTCTGCACTGAAATCCATTTCTCAAAAGAACAAACAGATATTTTTATATCCATCTGACATGGGGCTAGACATTTTGTCATTTTCCCAGCTGCCCAGTCATGTGACTTGTGTCTGCACTTTAGGATGGAATTACTTTCTGACAGGTTGTTATTTCTCCTACATAATGTAACTAAATCAGTCTCAGTGGGACTTGGCTTTTACTATTAAAGGAACAGTGACATCAAAAAAAAAAATAATTAAAAAAATGTGTTGGTTTACAATGAAAAATAAACACCAAGACAAATTAAACTTTAAAATAGCAAAGCCTTTATTAAGGAATAACTTACCGAAACTCTACTTCCGGTCCTCTTCAAAAAAGGCGACAGGGTGACCATCCATGCTGCAGTGTTTGATTTCTCCTCCCTGGCTACTGACAGCATGTGAAGGAGGCTGTGGGGGCTGCCGCTGGACATGCTGCTGCTGTCTGTGCAGGAGACATAGCCTGCACTCACTTCACAAATTTTTTAAATTTTTTTTTCATGTTACTGTTCCTTTAAGTGCCGTTCTTGGATCTTCCAGGAAGCTGTTATCTTGTGTTAAGCTGTTCCAATATACGACACAGCTCCAGTCAGGAAAATAATTTAAAAAGCCTTTATTTGCACATGGCTTCAGGATCTACAACAGACATGACGTTTCGGGCTCACCTGTAGCCCTTTTTCAAATTACTGATGCATTCATGTGGCTACAATTTATACTCATTGTCACAGCGCCATCTCCTGGCTACATTGTTTCAATGCTCCAACAAAATTTTTTTTAATTTTTAACATAGTCTCACTTATCTTTCTCTGTTACTTTTAGACTTATCTGTCTGACTTAAACTTCAAAGTCTTTGTACATCTGGATATATTGGTGATCCTTACAGATCAGTCCATATTCTGAAAAATATAAAATTACAAATGTTAAAATTACAATTGGATAAAAACTATTCTATCATCAACTTTTTTTGAAGTATAGAGATTACCTAAAAATAGGATGTAAATCATATTCACGGTTAAGGCCATGGGGTTCTAAGGTTTCAAGTGTACGAATCCATTTCGCTTCTTTCTTTAGTAATTCTTTTATCCTGTTCCCTCCCCTGCGGGGTATAGGGACTTGATCAATCACTTGAAATTTTAATTGATGAACCCCATGGGCCTTATCCGTAAAATGAGCTGAGACTGCCTGATCTAATTTCTTTAATTTAATTGCCGACTTGTGTTCTCTTATTCTTTCTTTAACCATCCTTGTGGTTTGGCCCACATATAACAAGCCGCATGGACATTTGATAACATAAATTACAAATGTAGATGCACATGTAAAGTAACCATTGATTTTTATGGGGTTTCCCTTTCGCGGGTGATATATAGTGTCCCCCCTCTGACAATTGGAGCAACAATTACAAGAAAGACATGGAAATAATCCATTCTTTCTAGGCCTCAAAAATTGTTGTTTATTACATATGCTGCCCACATCTGATCTGACTAGCTGAGACCCCAAAGTTTTGTTCCTTTTATACGACATTACTGGGGGCTGTCTAAAGCTCTCTATTTCCGGTAACCCATCCTTCAGTACTCCCCAGTGTCTCCTTATAATTTTTGCAACATCTCCACTTACGGAAGTAAATTTGGTTACAAAGGGGATACGTTTTATCTTCTCTTTTTGTGGTTTTTGTAAACTTCCCTCTTGTGACTCCACTACTGCTCTTTGTTGCTCCAAGAGGGGTTTTGGATACCCCCTTTGTAGGAACCTTTCCTCCATATTGTCTAATTGCTTAGACCGCCTCTGATCATCCGTTACTATCCTTTTCACCCTTAAAAACTGGGACTTAGGTAATGACTTACGTGTTTGAATAGGGTGAAACGACTTATAATGTAAAATGGTGTTTTTATCAGTTGCTTTTATGTACAAATCTGTCACTAACTCGCTCCCCTCTTTGATCACCAAGGTATCTAGAAAGGACACTTTGTGCGCATCAGCATGGATGGTAAATTTTACAGGAGTCCTTACAGGGATTTCATGAATATATGAACTCTGCTTATAATGTAAAATGGTGTTTTTATCAGTTGCTTTTATGTACAAATCTGTCACTAACTCGCTCCCCTCTTTGATCACCAAGGTATCTAGAAAGGACACTTTGTGCGCATCAGCATGGATGGTAAATTTTACAGGAGTCCTTACAGGGATTTCATGAATATATGAACTCAGCTTATAATGTAAAATGGTGTTTTTATCAGTTGCTTTTATGTACAAATCTGTCACTAACTCGCTCCCCTCTTTGATCACCAAGGTATCTAGAAAGGACACTTTGTGCGCATCAGCATGGATGGTAAATTTTACAGGAGTCCTTACAGGGATTTCATGAATATATGAACTCTGCTTCAGAGTTCATATATTCATGAAATCCCTGTAAGGACTCCTGTGGCCCCGTCCACACCGCAAACACATCATCGATAAAGCGCAACCAAATTAAGCAATATTTTTGGAAATTTTTGTTTATATAGATGTATCTCATTTCAAAACTATTCATATAGATGTTTGCGTAGGACGGGGCCACATTATAGCCCATTGCCGTTCCACGGATTTGCATATAGAATTTGTCCTGAAAAAGGAAATAATTGTTGTATAACACAATCTCCAAACATTTCAACACAAAGTTTTTTTGAGCCCCATCCATAGATTCGTCGAATTCAAGTTCAGAACGGACCGCCTCTACACCCCCATCATGTGGGATGGAGGTGTAGAGGCTTTCCACATCGAAATTTACCAAAATTGCATCATTTGGAATTTTTTGTAAATGCCTTAGTTTTGACAAGAAATGACTAGTGAACTTCAGGAATGATTTATGTTTAAACACATATTCCCTTATAATATTATCTGTAAAGATAGATAATGGTGAAAGTATCGAATCAATACATGATACAATTGGGCGTCCTGGTGGACAATCCAAATTTCAATCCAAAGAAAAGTGCATAGTTTAATACAGGATGCTTTTGAAATATCAGTAATTGATGATACATTAGCAAAATTTTTAAAACAAACACATCCTGTTAACCCAATCTTCTATACACTGCCAAAAATTCACAAGCGTCTGGATTGTCCACCAGGACGCCCAATTGTATCATGTATTGATTCGATTAAAATTTCAAGTGATTGATCAAGTCCCTATACCCCGCAGGGGAGGGAACAGGATAAAAGAATTACTAAAGAAAGAAGCGAAATGGATTCGTACACTTGAAACCTTAGAACCCCATGGCCTTAACCGTGAATATGATTTACATCCTATTTTTAGGTAATCTCTATACTTCAAAAAAAGTTGATGATAGAATAGTTTTTATCCAATTGTAATTTTAACATTTGTAATTTTATATTTTTCAGAATATGGACTGATCTGTAAGGATCACCAATATATCCAGATGTACAAAGACTTTGAAGTTTAAGTCAGACAGATAAGTCTAAAAGTAACAGAGAAAGATAAGTGAGACTATGTTAAAAATTAAAAAAAATTTTGTTGGAGCATTGAAACAATGTAGCCAGGAGATGGCGCTGTGACAATGAGTATAAATTGTAGCCACATGAATGCATCAGTAATTTGAAAAAGGGCTACAGGTGAGCCCGAAACGTCATGTCTGTTGTAGATCCTGAAGCCATGTGCAAATAAAGGCTTTTTAAATTATTTTCCTGACTGGAGCTGTGTCGTATATTGGAACATTTTGTGAAATCGGTTGGACAGTGGGCCACTGGACACGTGCACCGCCAGAATCATTAAGAGGTTAAACAGTGGGTGAGTGCTGACTAAATAACTTATCTTGTGTTAAGCTGGCCATAGATGTTGAGATTTTTAAAAGATCCGATCATTTTGAGACCACGATTATCTCAGAACAATCGTACGAATTGTCCATCAACTAAAAAGACCAATTTGCCAGGAAAACAAAGGGTAGCTGCTTGCTTGACCCTGCAAACAAAGATAGATTGCACTGGGACCGACAAAGATTTTTTAACCTGGCCGATAGTTTTCCTGACAGATGTCGGGTGAAAAAGCTTAAAATCGTTCGAATCCCACGCACGATAATTTCAAAGGATTGGTCGGATTTCGCTAAAATCGGTCGTTCGGCAAGAAGAAATCTTTGCGTCTATGGGGACCTTTAGGGAGCTGCTATCTCGTTATCCTCCCATTGTTCTGTTGTTAGGCTGCTGGGTGGGAGGGAGGGTTGATATCACTCAAACTTCAATCACTCGTTACTGCTGTACTGCAAGTTTATCAGAGCACAAGTCACATGACTGGAGGCAGCTGGGAAATTGACAATATGTCTAGCCCCATGTCAGATTTCAAAATTGAATTTAACAAAATCTGTTTGCTCTTTTGAAAAATGGGTTTCAGCGCAGAATTCTGCTGGAGCAGCACTATTAACTGATGGTTTTTATCCCTTTAAGCTATTATTTGTGGGGTTTTAGTTATTTAGCTTTTTATTCAGCAGCAGTTTGCAATTTCTAGTTGCTAGGATCTAAATTACCCTAGCAACCATGCATTGATTTGAATAAGATACTGGAATATAAATAAGAGGGGCTGAATACAAAGATCAGTAATAAAATGTTGCAATAATGATATATTTGTAGCCTTACATAGCATTTGTTTTTTAGATAGGGTCGCTAACCCCCATTTAAAATCTGGAAAGAGTCAGAAGAAGGAGTAAAATAATTCAAAAACTATAAAAAAAAAAAAAAAAATTAAAGCCTATTGAAAAGTTGCTTAGAATTAGTCCTTCTATAACATATTAAAAGTAACTTAAAGGTGAACCACCCCTTTAATTAATATGAAATATGAATTTTACTAAGCTTCTCACACAGTGGTTGATCCAAACTGACTTAAAGTATATATACAAGGACGTCCTGTATGTAACACCTGCCAGTTAAAGGGCTCTAACACAATTTTTGCCACCTAGGCTACCTTATTGTGCTAGTTTAGATACAGATATACTAGCACCTTTCCCCAGTTTTCCAGTTATGCCTACGTGTATGAGTCGCAAAGCATAGGGTGCTCCAGTGCTAGGAAACCCTGTACCTAACACCTGACCAGGGATTGTTAGTGCTCCCCCATATTTTGCCTGCTGCAAATTTAATTTAAAGCCAAATGAAAATGGAAAGAATGTTGCAGTGTCTGTGAAAAAAAGGCAAATTGTGAAGATATGCTTTACTCTGCTTGAGTAAATAAGGCATTTATTCATAAGCAATACTATATTTGTGGTTTCTGGAGGGTTTAATGGTAGAAGTGAAGACTTAAAGGAGAATAGATCTAACTATTAAGTTTACTGATTTGACAATTATTTTTGTTTATCTAACTGCTTATGCGTTTCACATAATTTTCAGGCTGTGTACAAATTCGCTGCAGAAATATGGCACATTGAACTAGACACAAATAATCACCAACTTTATGTACTTTGTGGCCAGAGTGGAATCTACCTCCTGCAGTGGGATGAAAAAAAGAGGTGAGAGCATTTCAATTCATTGCACCTTACTTTTTAAAAAAAAATTAGCACCTCCCATTGATTCTAGTTATTTCAATTACTTTCTTTCAAAAATGTACCAGCCTGGAGTTGTCTTTTTTTTTTTCCTCTCAGCACTGTTACACTATGCTCTGTCTGTGCCCCTTTATCTTCTGTGCTTGTGCCAACGGTGGACCAAGATAGGTTGGTGCTTTAGGTAGAGCAGAATGAGCACCGCTGCCAAACCCTTCAATCCTTCCATATTTAGTAGGTTAACAACCACTCACCAGCATGTTGTTTTAAAATATGAATGTAGACTGTGTTTTTATTTTTGTAAGTATGGTACTTGTTACTTGAATTTTCTAAACCTGACTGTTTTGCCAACCTGACTGTCCCATCTAAGCCTGTCAGTTAGAGATTCTAATGCTAACAGACTCCTGCTGCACGAAAATAGCAGCCCCCTCATAGAGGAACATGGGGCATCAGACAGATAAAGTAAAAGCATTGTGCAAATAATTTATGGCAAAGTTCTAAGTTTCTTTCAAAGGCAATATTATGATATATATGAAAAAGTTTAATTTCTGGTGTCAGTATATCTTTAAGAGAGTTTGCAGTCTGGTACAGAGCGAGAGAGGATTTCTTATACAGTTCAGTATGCACCATTGTCCCCACTTCTGTTACGTTCAGACAGCTGAATCCTTCGCAAACTCTTTTACTGTACCAATATTTTGACAGAATGTCACCGACCTGACAGTGAGCCCTAAGCTCATACCTGCTCTGTCTACCATTAGTTTCAACCCTGGCCTGCACATGCACAGTACTGAAATTGGCGAAGAATGCCTGTACCGAGTGAGAGCTTGCTCAGGCCATTGGATGCTACTTGTTTTTTGTTACCTCTGTATTTTAGAGCTTACACAGTACATTATGTTTTTCTTTTTTTAAAGGTTGTTGAAGGAACCAACATCTGCCACAAGCACAGGAGGTGTAAACACCTTTTCTATAGGAGTGGAATTCTACTACCTGCAGGACTCTTCAATCTGTTATTTTACAGTCTGCCATGAAGTCTTAGTTGCTGTATCCATGTGCCAGAATAAATGGAGAATTAGACTATTTGACATAAAATTACCTTATCATAAAGGCACTTATTCATCAGCAATCAGAGAGATGGAGATCTCTGTGAAACCTGCACCTGGATGCAGAGACATATGTGAAAGAAATGATCTTCTTCCAGTTCTGCTTTGTATCTCTCTCTGGCAAGACAAGGGTTTACCTGTAGTTACCCATAACTTTGCAATGGAGTCTTCATTATTCAGGTTCCTCTTTGGAATTGATTTGACCATGGTAAATTCCCCAGTGGTTATCTGTGGTTTCCCAGATGGGCAGGTTGTATTTTTTCCACTGAAGACTGTTCCTTGCCACAGAAGAGACTTTATGGAGACCCAAACCGAGTCTTTAACTCCTTTACCACTACTTTATCATCTAGAGCAGCCTGTTGTTTTTATTGCTGCTACAAAAACACAATTATTGAATGGCGAGAAGGATCTTCAGACTAATTGTGCTGCCAAACTATACTGTGACTGCATATTGTTTCTGGGCCAGGGAGGTCTGATGGTTACATTAGCTGCTGGAGAAAAAACAGAAGGGGCAGCATGTGAATTTAGAGAGTATCATCTGAAAGCTCCTGTGAATTCAGCTCTGTGTTCTGGTTTCAACTTGTATTATAGCACCGGCTCTGATATCCAGTGTGTTACCATACCCCAGCCAGGACCAGATCTACACAAGTGCATGCTTTCTTCTTCCAGCTATAGCATTCCTTTAATCAGAGCAATATCTCAGGTTTCTTGCTGCTCAGAAGGTATGTTACCTTATTATTTTATATTTACTATTACTGGTTTCCATATATGAATCAAATTATGATGAACAAAATATCACTGACCGTCCAAATAAAACATAGTATGGTATAACAGCTTAGCATAACCATTTCATATCCATTATTGTGCTGCAGTCATATTATATAGAAATAAAATAGTTACTGAATGAAAAATGTTTAATTGTACTTTAGTTTTCTTTCTTTGTAGGGGATAAGGAGTTTTTGGCGCTTTCTGACAAAGGAAAGCTCATGCTTTTCATTTTGAAACCGAGTGAGGACACCACACAGAGAGCTGGACTTTCATACTCTGAAGCAGGACAAAGGATCAAAGAGTTGCTCTCCCAAATCGCTTCAGTCTCAGAAAAGTGAGGGTGATTGCTTTATTGTTGCTTGTTTATATTGAGAAATAGATGGCTAAAATGTACCAAAATCAGGCTTAATGCATTTTTCAAATATCACATACTGTACATACAATAAAGGCAGTTTGCACTATATTTTGATATCCCCCCTACAAGTGAACACCGTGTGAGGTGTGGTCGCATGGAGTCTGCTACCTCAGACAGCCACAGACCTAGAAACACCCCTGTATATCAGTATGTATGTAATTTTTATGTTTTGATTTATACAGTGCAGTAAAACATGTTTGTGCTTTATAATATCTATTAATAATCCTATATCCATAAATCCTGTATCCATAAATCTGTTGCACTAAAATAGGGAATGGATAAACCAGAAAATCCCAAAATGAGTACAATAGCAATTGTTTTTACTAATAACTTTTAAAGGAGAAGCATGGAAGCATTTTATTGCCAATAGATTAGTTAGTGCAAGCTAGAATGCTATATTTATTCTGTAAAATGTTTTATACCTTTGTAAAAATATCTGGAAGCTCTCTGTTTGTTTAGGATAGCAGCTGCGGTATTATCTTGGTGTGACATCACTTCTTGCACGAGTCTCTCCCTGCTCACTTATAGCTTTGGGGTCAGATTACAGCGGAAAAGGAAGGGGGGAGGAGCAAACTGAGCATGCTCACGCCCGGGGCAAGAAGGTTTAAGCAAGGCAGGAAGTCTGATACAGAAGCCCATGTGTGCACAATAGAAGGAAATAAATGTAGTGTTTCTTTTGACAGAGGACTCGGAGCAGCACTACTTTGAGGGTTTACTGTTATATTTAGGTGGACCTTTCTGATAAGGCTTACTTAGTTTTAACCTTTCCTTCTCCTTTAAAAGCACTGAAAATTTTTAATAAATGTATATTGGACAGTTACTTAGAATTATGTTTGAAAAATAGCAGGGCTTGCGAATTGCTAAATTTATCTTTCTTTGTTTTCTACATAGTTTATGACAACAATCTAAGACTAACTTAATAAAATTATGTTTTTCTTTTTCCCTAATTTTGGTTGTCATCAGGGCCTCACCACTGAAGTCTCTTATAGAGCAGAAAAACCGCTCCTTACTAAAGATAAATCAAGTGAGCCAGGCCGTGCTGTCCAACCGGGGTGCTGACATGCCTGTGTGCTGTAAAGTGAAGGTGTCATGGACTTGCAGACTCCAGCAGGATTGTTTGTTTGCATCATGCATCCTAGAGAATAAGACTGACTTTAGCTTAGAAAGTGGGTGGCACATGTGTATTCATCTAAGCACCAGTGACTCAAACTCTGGTACCACATACTCTTTTTCAGTCACAAACCTACAACCAGAAGAGACTATGGAGTTTATTTTTCCTTTAGTGACAGAGAAAAGTGAAAATTTGGAATTTCCTTTTAAAATTGCCTTTACTTTGGTTTACCATTTACAGGAACTTGCTGAAAACTCTTTAAAATATTCAGAGTCTTCTTTATTGTCTCGTACACAGTCTAGCATTTGCTTAACTCTGCAAGAACAGATCATTGACATTTTGCAGTGCCTTCGTCCTAAGTTACACACTGGACAATCTTTTCCTTCCACCTCTTGTTGGATGTCTCCCTTGGATCCAGTGGAGGCATTGTTGAGGAACTCTGGTGGAGATGAGTGCAAGCATGGGCATCCATGCCTCTCTGAGGCTATCTGTAATGCAGAAAATAATTATGCAGTACCATTGATGATGTCTGTGAGAGTGCCATCAGTGATCCTGAATCAGGCTTTAAAGAATGAATACTCTGGTAAATGGGGGAAAGAATGTATTTAGTATTTTAAAGGGGACCCGTCACCCAAAAAAATTATTCAAAATCCTATTTGATCACATTGATCAACTTTAATTACACTGTATAAATTATTTGAATCTTGTTTCCTTCAGTCTGGGAATTCATAATTTATAGCAAGTAGGCAGGAGCCATTTTGTGGACACTGTTATTAAGGCAAGCCTTGCATCATCTCAGAATCCTGTTTGTGCAGCCAGTGCATGGGGATGGACATCGAGTCCCCCATTCTGGTGCATAATTAAAAAAAGAGAACGGGGGAATGTGTGGAGAGCAGTGACATATAGGAAGAGCTGAATTGAAAGTGAAAGTAATTGTCTGCCCCTCCTCTATGCCTAAGGCATAGAGGAGGGGCAGACAATATTTGATTGACAGCTGAGATTTCCCCCTTTCAGTGGGGAATTCAGTCCATTAACATTTAGTGAAATAATCGTAGCTATTTTTACATATAGGTAAGAACAGTAAACTTGTACAATCGCTTATAAATTTTATAGATATAAACTGGTTTTTAGTTGTTCCAGCTACAACTTCTAATATAGAGGTAGTAAAAAAAATTATATTACTGCTTTATTTGCAGACAAACTGTAAATTTCATTTTTGTAGTGGCGTTTAAAATTGGTGAAGGCACAATGCTGACTATAAAATGTAATTGAAACCATAGTGAAATTTTTTTGTGGTCAGGCCTAATGATCCTACTAATCCCAGTGTTCTAGGAAGACGAGCAAAAAAAAAAAGTTAAAATTGTAGCCTAACAAAGCAATAGGGTTTTGGCCTGGGTTAGCGACCATCAATATCAAGATAGAATTTTACTACAAGCTATAAGGCTACTGCCACATGGGTTGATTTATACTTTGGCTGAGAATCAGCCAATCTGCTGGCCTCTGCTCACTCCTGTGCCTGCTCTCAGGGTCACTGCATTGGCCTGGGTGCAGACAGAGCAATTTATTTTATTTTGCAGCATGAAAAATCATACTTTACGTGGACATTTCAGCACCAACACCTGTGTTTCTGCACCCAGGTAGACGCAATGCCTCTGTGTGTAAATACAGAAGTAATCTTAAAATCTGCCCAATTTGACAGTAGCCAAAAAGAGGCAGAAGTTGTGCTCTAATAATTAAAAAAAAAAAAACAAAAAAAAAACTATACAAAAATTAAGGCCATTTGAAGAGTTGCTAAGAACAGGATGTTCTATAATTGACTTATGGTGAACTACTCGTTTATCTTCTTCCCATTACATTATGTTAAATACTGCATGAAAGAATTGTATGGAGATGTCCCTTAATAAAATGTCCCTGATTTTTATAAATCTGCAGCATTCTCTGTAGGGCTCTGTACACTTTAGATCCTTTTCTGTTACACTGGCTCTGTTGTTCTAATATACCCATACACAGTACAACTGTATATGTAAATACAGTTCAATAAGTGCACTCACCTCTGCTTATAGCTGCAGTGCACCAACCTTTAGTATTTACTATCCTTGATCTCTGTTCCCACAGATGCCTCACTTTGCAGGGTATTGCTTCACTGGCTTCTGTCCGCAGAGTTGCCATTATCCCAGAATCCAGTAGAAATGCATGGCATGACCCTGGCTGGAAGAGAAATTAGGCTGCGAGTTGTGGAGGTGAGTCTTTTCTAATGTAGAACTGTACAGGTAACAGTAAGTTAAGACACGTTTATGAAAGTTATATATAGTAATTACAGTCAGTAATTTTTTTACACCATCCATATGTACAAGCCTCTAGAGAATGTAAACAAAGTTATGCTAAATTGGTGTCTGACTCCTGTTGTTATGCAAACCTTCTGTTACAATGAATGCTGTCCTAGCCTTATTACAATGCACAATTTGGGTGCAGTTGTGGATCCATATCTATATACAAATAAGTCTGTTTTTAAAATGTCCAAAGTGCAGTGCTGCAGGTCACAGTACGAGGTTTATATCCTAACTAGAGTTGAACTGGGGACCTGGGCTGTCTGACTTACCATTGCTCTATGTGAGCAGACAGCTTAGGCCCTGGTTTACTCCCATTGCTATACTTGTAATTGCAAGTAGGACAGGGCTTTGTGATCAATGTAAAGCTGGCTGTACACAGCCGCTAAAAGCTGCTGACAGATTGAGTCGGCCGGCTTATTGACCCGTGCATGTGGCTTCCCCAATCAATATCTGGCCAGATGTTGATCGGGCAGAGTTAATTATCCAGTTGGATCGCGGCCGCATCTGTTCATAGATGCAGTCCCACGATCCAACCACCCTTATTGGCAGCATTAGGATGATCAGCCCTATATCGTCCACCTCAATGTGGGCATATCGGGGAGAGATCTGCTCATTTGGTGAAATCGCCAAACAAGTGGATCTCTACATGTATGGCCACCTTAAGCCATTAGGCTGCCTAAAAAGACTGAATCATTGCCCAATATAGGTTCTGTTACTCGTCCCTGGGTGTGATTATTATTATTGATAAGTGTGTGTTGACTCTCTGTCTGATGTTTTGCTGCCTGTCCTGACCCTGGCCTGTGACCTCGACTACGCTTCTGTTCCTGTACTGTATTTTCTGATCCTTGTTAGTGGCCCGTCCCTTGACTACGCTTCTTTTCCTCCATTTCTGTACCATGTGTGGTTCCCTTGCCTGCCCAGAACTCTCCCCCTGGTCCTCTCACACTAAGACCTGATGGCACCTGAATAGTGGAGGGCTCCTCCCGAAACCAAAGGTGGCTTATAAAGATGGAAGACTGAGCCGCGACCATGACCTTGGGGTTTGTTCTGGGTTTGGGATACCAATTGTAACATTATATTGGGCCTGACATGGATGCCGAAGGAGAGGCTGTTCCCCTGCCACCAAAAAGCAATCCTGACAAATCTCCAGCGTTACAGGGGAACAAGAGGCAAAGTAAGAACATGTTATCTAGTGCCTACAACTACTAACTGCATGTATGGATGAGCTGCAACAAGTACCTGCCATTCAAGAGTCAGAACCTAAGGTTCGCCTTTCTGGGGATCGAAAACCTGTAAGATTTATTTTAGTTTGTTGCCAAGCTCTTTTCTTTCAGAGAGGGCTAAAATTGAATTTGTAATAATCCTCCTACAGTTCCCAAGTTTGGGCTTTAAATTTACCAGCTTCTGACTCTGCAAGAGTCTCTTTGAAAGCATTTTTTTTTTCAAGTCATGGCTTTACTCTAAGAGGACCCTGATCGCTGTGCTTCAGCAGATTCTGCTATCCGCAACCTGTGTTGGGGTAAGAAATGTGCAATACTGGACTGAGTTCAGGCGCTGGGCTGTTGATATCCAATGGAATGGCACCGCTTTGTGCAGTCAATTCCGGGTGGGGCTCCCTGATGTTATTAGAGAGAGTTTATTTAACTTTCCTCCAACCACCTCCCTTGAAGCCTTAATGCACCTAGCTATCCAGGTGGATTGCAGATTAAGGGAAAGTCATCAGGAAAAAGTCTTGTGACCTGGTTATGCTCCTGCCAGTAAGGTCTTTTCCCCCTGCTCAATCCCCTAAGAAGCCCATGCAAATTGGGACCACTAAATTATCACCTGTGGAACAATTCCGCAGACGTTCCCAGGTTCTCTGCATGTACTATGGTTAAAGGCCATTTTGTCTGTACCTGCCCAGTAAAAGTGTGAAAACTCCTGAGCTTGAATGAGGTCGGGGAGATTCATTCAGGCTGTATTTCTACTCCCTGTAACACAAATTCTAGGATTTGTGTTCCGTTTACTCTGTCCTGGAATAATACCTGCTTCTGTTATGTATTTTATTGATTCTGGGGCTGCTGGGAATTTTCTTGATGCTTCTTTTTCAGCTGAAATGTTTGTCCCTTCCATTTCTCTCTCCTCTCTAGTCAGACTCCTGCCCATTGATGAATATCCCCTTGGTAATGGGTTTGTTTAATCAGCAACCCCTAAACTTGAGATGTATGTGGGAGGCATACATTCTGAAGTGATTGATTTCCATCTTATCCAGTGTGCATCCACTCCTGTGGTGTTAGGCTTGCCTTGGTTAAGGCAACATAACCCACACATTGATTGGAGTACTGGGGAGAATTTGCAATGGGGTTCTGGCTGCAAGTCAGACTGCATTAAAAGCCCTTTACATATTGCTGCCACAGTCCTTAAGAGTCTGCCTGATTGTTGTGGGAATTCCCTTATATTACTGAAAAGGCTACTAATGCTCCCAGGTCAGTGATTACTGCAGTCCCAAGTCCTGCCCTCATTTCCAAAATTCGGTCGAGTCCCGTGTTTTGGGGAAACCTGGTCATCTTGGTATTAAGACCGCTAAAGCCATTTCCCTTCCTTGCTCTTCCTCTGGGGCCCCTGTCGTCCTGTCTATCCAGCATATGGCTAATGGTAGCTAACTAGTTTACCTGTTGGTACCCATCTGAAAAGAGCCATTCATAGATATCATAGGACTGCTCCTAGGTACCAGGTGGGAGACAGGGTTTGGCTGTCTACTAAAAATTTCCAATTCCAGGTGCCCTCTGCCCAGTTACAGCCAAAGTTTATTGGCCCATACAGAATTGTAAGTCCTGTCCTGGTTTGTTAAGAGCTACCAGCATCTGTCAAAATGGGTAATACGTTTGACGTTTCCATGTTGGGCTGCTCCGGGCCATGTGAGAAGACAGCTTGGGCCCTGGTTCACTCCTATCGCTATACTTGTAATTGCAAGTAGCGCAGGGCTTTATTCAGCTGTTATCTATCTGGTCCGATGTGATCACTGTAAGCCATTAGGCTGCCTATAAAGGCCCCTGTCCTGCACTGAATCATTGCCCAATATACTGTAGGTCTGTTTACTAGTTCCTGGGTGTGATTATTATTATTGATATCCGCGTTTGACCCTCTGCCTGATTGACTCTGATGTTTCGCTGCCTGTCCTGACCCTGGCCTGTGACCTAGACTACACTTCTGTTCTTGATTTAGTACTGTATTGTCTGATTCTTGTTATTGACCTGGCACATCCCTTGACTACGCTTCCTGTACCATGTGCGGTTCCCTTGCCTGCCCAGAACTCTCCCCCATGTCCTCTCAAACTAAGACCTGTCAGCACCCGAGTAGCAGAGGGCTCCTCCCGAAGCCAAAGGTGGCTATTAAAGGCAGAATACTGAGCCGCGACCTTAGGGTTTGTTCTGGGTTTGGGATACCAATCATAACACACAGGCTCAGTCATATCATGTTGGTTATTTAAATGGAATATTGTGTGGCAGAACTATACCTTTATTAGGAATGATTTATCACAATAGGAGTACATGCCTTTGAAAAACAAACTCTTAAAGGAGAAGGAAATGTTAAAACTAAGTAAGCCTTATCAGAAAGGTCTACCTAAATATACCAGTAAAAAGAAACCCTGCATTTCTTTCCTTCTATTGTGTACACATGGGCTTCTGTATCAGACTTCCTGCATTCAGTTTAATCTCCTTGTCCCTGCAAGAGCATGCTCAATTTGCTCCTCTCCCCCCCCTTCCCTGCTGTAATCTGAGCCTAGAGCTATAATTGAGCAGAGAGAGACTTAGGCAGGAAGTGATGTCACACTAAGTTAATACTGCGGCTGCTATCCTAAACAGAGAACCTCTAGAGCTTTTTATGGTAAAACATTCTACAGAATAAATATAGCATTCTAGCTTGCACTATTGCAGCCAATCTATTGGCAATAAAATGCCTCCATAGCTTTCCTTCTATATTTTTGTATTTCTCTTTCAGGTGTCTGTGAGTGACCTGTGCCCTATCTCAGCAATTGAAGTCCAGATAATAACTCCGCATTTTCATGCTCTGGCATGTTTGCATTTGGCAGTGATCAGTCGCCTTCAGGTAAATATTCCCACTGTAGGGCAAAAAAGCCATCATCCCCTCACACAATGTACCTTTTTAAATATAAATATAGAAAACAAAACAAATGTGACTGTTAAACAAGTATTCTTGCTCTTTTGTATGTATGTATGTATATGTATGAACCCATTAAAACTACTAAAGGGGCAGATTATTTAGATGTTGAGATTAGTTATTACGTCATGGTGAGAAAAAAAATTCTCCTACAAATCAGCCAGTCGTTTTTTTTTCATGTCTTCTGTTTTTTCACTAAAATTCGGAAAGTTCAAACCTGCCAAGATCTATTAAAAAAATCCATCTATTTAGAGGGTTTATAAATTGTACAGGTATAAGACCTGTTATCCAGAATGCTCGTTACCAGGGGTTTTCCTGATAAGGGATAATTCCGTAATTTGAATCTCCATACCATAAGTTTACCCAAAAAAATATTTAAATATTAAATAAAACCAATAGCATTGTTTTGTCTCCAAATAAAAGTTAATTATCTTAGTTAGGATCAAATACAATTTATTGTTTTATTACAGAGAAAAAGGAAACGTTTAAAATGTTTAATTGTTTGATTAAAATGGAGTTTGTGGGAAATTGCCTTGTCGTAATTCTGAACTTTTTGGATATTGGGTTTCCGAATAATTGATCCCATACCTGTAATAGTTTTGATTTCAGGAGAAGAATCATTCAGGATGAAATTCCTCAAACTCTGCCAACTGACACCTATGGGGTAGCAGAAAAAAGTGTTAATGAGGATATTATTGGTGAAGGTTTGTCCATGGGGAACTAGGTGCAGTTGTTATGGCTGCAGATATGAGTATAACCATTTTCTCCTGCAAATCAGTGACAACATTGAGGGTTGTAACCACATTTAACCCAAGAGAATATAGCAGTTCTCAAAGTTAAAGTAAAGAAGTCATAACTAGCCATGTAAGTTACTTCCAGGCACTCCCACATTCCAAAAACATAAAGGCAGGTTAATTGGTTCCTGATAAAATTGGCCTTAGCGTGTGTGAATGTGGTAGTGACTTAGATTGTACACTTCAATGAGGGATAGATGTCAGTGATGTATAATGCTTGTAATGCGACTGATTTTAAATATCTTGTCACTATATATAATTAAGAGTAATAAAAATGCATTCCCTATAAAAAGTTTGCTGGAAATCTTCATGCCTGGCTCTTAGTGTCCTCCAAGCCAGCCACACAACCATCATGTACTTGTGTCCCTTTTTGTTGGGTTTTATCAAATATGAATACTCACTCATAATATAGAAGCTGTGTTTTATACAACATTACACTTGCCACACTGATCACTGGCTCTTTTTCAGATGGAGGCTAAGTATTCATGCTTGTTAATTGATGATGACCATTTTGCTTTAAATCAGTGGTTCTCGGAGTGTGAGAAACTAAGGTTAATGGGGCCCAGCCTAACAGCCAGTTAGGGTGAAAGTGGAGGAGAATGCCAGTTTGCTTTTAGGAGCCAGCTTGAAGTTCATTAGAATGCAATTTAGGGTGATAATGTATTTGCTGTCCTAGATATTCATGAAACTATGGCTGAACAAATGCTGAATTAAATATCTATATATTCTGTCTTCTACTTTTTTATAAGCTTAGGGGGCAAAGACCAAATGCTGGAATGCAAAGCATGTCTTGAACCGTGTATTCATGTGATTACATAAATCACATGTGACTTAAATTCCGGCCCAGTTAAAATACATTTGTACTAAAAGGCTTGTTCTAACAATAAGGTAATTTAAAATAAATTGTTTGGAGGTTTCATTCATGGAGTGATGGAATAGAATATAGCTTAATATATAAGGAGATTGTTGCTTTCAATAGATTGTTGCTTTTAAAATATCATGTTGTGTGCAATCATTTGCAACCTTGGCTCTGACGGGCAAGTGGTATTGGTAGTTAGTTTAAGCTAAAATATTCTCCTTACTTCCAGATCTTGGCATTGAAATATAACCAGTATGGCTGCAACTGCCCAAAAATAAATTTGAATAGCATCCAGCAACAGTTTATTGCCAGGGAGGTAAGTGATCAGTTTTTCCTATTCTTCAGTATTGAACGCCTGTTTAAAGGGGTTGTTCTCTGCAGGGATATCACCCATCACTCATGATATACTGTTAAATCCATATGCGTCCTCCTTCCCTGATAGCACATCAACACCCAGAACGTTATTAAAGGGATACTGTCATGGGAAAAATGTTTTTTCCAAAATGCACCAGCTCCAGCAGAATTCTGCACTGAAATCCATTTCTCAAAGGAGCAAACAGATTTCTCTATATTTAATTTTGAAATCTGACATATTGTCAGTTTCCTAGTCATTTGACTTGTGCTCTGATAAACTTCAGTCACTCTTTACTGCTCTACTGCAATTTGGAGTGATATCCTCCCCCTCCCTTTCCCCCCAGCAGCCTAACAACAGAACAATGGGCAGATAACCAGATAGCAGCTCCCTAACACAAGATAAAAGCTGCCTGGTAGATGGCTACACACCAATATTACAACTATACTTGCTGGTTCAGGAATTACATTTTATATTGTAGAGTGAATTATTTGCAGTGTAAACAGTGTAATAAATCATGTCAGAATCCCTTTAAATACCTTAGGGACTATTTCCAAATGCTAACAACCCTCTATAACAAACCCCCACCATGTTCATCTCTCACAGGCAGAGTATGGTACACTGGGGGCATAGGGCAGGTAGAGAATGGCACACAGGAGGCATAGGGCTGACAGAGTATGGCACACACAGGGTGCATAGGGCCATATTCATATGAGGTGCAATTATAATCTTAGGCCCCTGGCACATTGGCAATTTCACTGTTGTGGTGCTGTACAGAACTGCTGCAGTCCCAATAACCTTGATCCAGTGGAACTCACTGAAAACAATGGGAAATGTTGCGGGTGCCAGGAGGGCACCATCAACAGTCATTGTATTCAGTAGTACAAACCTGTTGTCTTTCATAGGTAGGGAGTTTCTGATAAATTCAGGCAATCAATGATAATGGGGGATTTTTATAGGAACAAGTTTATAAACTTTTTGCATGATCATTTTATGGCACAGGCTGTGGAGGAGCCTGATCTGTAATGACTCAGAACATATAGCAAATATGCAAGTAATTAAACCCCTGTGACCACAATGTGATCTCATTTAATTCAAGTCTGGTGCAAAAAAACAAATGTACACTGTGGCAACAAAAACCCTGAATTTCAGAAAAGCTAAATTTAACACCTGGAGAGAGTGCAGAGACGTGCAACTAAATTGGTTAGAGGGATGAAAGACTTAAATTATGAGGGTAGACTGTCAAGGTTGGGGTTGTTTTCTCTGGGGAAAAAAGGCGCTTGCGAGGGGACATGATTACACTTTACAAGTACATTAGAGGACATTATAGATAAATGGCAGGGGACCTTTTTACCCATAAAGAGGATCACCGTACCAGAGGCCACCCCTTTAGACTAGAAGAAAAGAACTTTCATTTGAAGCAACGTAGAGGGTTCTTCACAGTCAGGACAGTGAGGTTGTGGAATGCACTGCCGGGTGATGTTGTGATGGCTGATTCAGTTAATGCCTTTAAGAATGGCTTGGATGATTTTTTGGATAGACATAATATCAAAGGCTATTGTGATACTAAACTCTATAGTTAGTATAGGTATGGGTATATAGAATTTTAATTAAAAGTAGGGAGGGGTATGTGTATGGATGCTGGGTTTTCATTTGGAGGGGTTGAACTTGATGGACTTTGTCTTTTTTCAACCCAATTTAACTATGTAACTATGTAACCTTAAGGGCTGCCCTTCAGAGCACAGAACAGACCATCTGCTCTCTCCTCTTATATTACAAAAAGGAAACTGAATACACCTCCCCAATCACCAGCTGCTAGACAACATCATAAGTTAACTGCTAATGGCTAATCAATGCAAATGTACCGGAGATATCTTGAAGGCAATACGTTTTTAGAACCAACGTTGTATTGCTTAATGTTGTTTTATGTTAAAAATGCATAAATAAACTTTAAAAAAAAACACACCAGAAATGGTTGTCATTTACAATGATATTAAATCACCCTAAAGGACACCTATGTAAGAATAGAGAGGGGATGCACACTCAATAAAGAAAATAATACTTGGTAAACAAAGGTGGTATTTTAAAAATTCTCTTTTATATAGTGTATATCAAACAAATATACATCAGCCAAACTGGTATATTATGCACAAAAGTATTAGCACAAATATATACATACCACCAAGTTACGAGATCAAGACAAAAAGGGACAAACCACAGGGAACAGATACACTTGCCAATGATGAGAACACAACAATGTTACGGCGCTATAGCCTTTGTCAAGGGGAATTCTTACATATGGTTTTGGTAACTGACTGTGGGGTTATCCCGGGGTTATCTGCACCTCATATTTTCTCAAAAAAGAGCTTTTTTTCCCCCTTTCTAATACCCCTCCATTAACTTATATTTTTAAAGGACACCTATCACAGCCACAATCAAACACATATCCACGATCTGACAGTACAACCTAAACACGTTTAATCAAACTATATATACAGTTTTTTGGAAAAAAAAACTGCAGGTTTCAAAAAAATCCCTTACTTTGTCAAATGGGTTCTTTCAATGAGGGGCTCCATACAGTGACTATAATAGTGACTAGAACATGCAAAGTTCAGGAGCATGCTCAGATTGTGGCATTGCCTTGAGTAGTCTACCGAGAATGCCTTGTTTTAGTAAATTCCTCCACTAGAAGTATCACAAGATTTCACTATCTTGTCCCCTGCTGGTGATGTTATTATGCAAATGAAGGGCACACAATAACTTCCAGACAGGTGGCAGCACTACTGAACAACAGCTAACACAGAGGCTTGGCTGATTTTAAAATAGCTTAGAAGGGTTGCTAAGCAACCAAGGAAATTCAACTGAGCATTTGCAAGATTTCAGAGCTGCAGTTGGCTGTGAAGATATAGGTAGGAGGAGCCAGTGAAATCCAAAATGCCTGTCTCCGCTAGAACTGCAGTGGAGATAGGGGAGATTTTGCAGAAGGTATAGCGAGCTGATGATTTACATTATACAAACAATTCTGTTTTAAAAATTCAATTTCTCGAACTTTCACATAGTGTCTTTACTTAGTAAATACGTGTAGTTATGATTGGTGCCCTTTAATATAGAAGTAAAGAAGTTAATAGAAATTAAGTGAAAGGCATTTAAAAAGTACAAGTCAGTGGGGACAGAAGCTGCATTTAATTAATATATAAAAAGTGTTGTAAAACAGCAATCCAGAAGGGAAAGATTGGAAATGGGGTGCACATTGCAGCAGAGGCTAAAACTAACCCCAAAAAGTTTACGTATATTAATAGTAAAAAGATGAGTGTTGCTCCTTTAAATAATGGTACCCGTATGTTTGTTTTTAACAGATACAGAAAAGGCAAATGTGCTAAATTAGTTCTTTTCTTCAGTGTATACAATAGAGGAGTCAGAGTTCCCAGACTCACCTCGTAGCTGCACTGTTGGCTCAGCTCAATCTAATCAGTGGCTGACTCAGGATATGGTTCCTAAAGCTTTACTAAAAATTAATGTACCAGGTCCAGAAGGAATACACCCTCTGGTTCTAAGAGAGCTTAGTTCAGTTTTAGACAGACTTCTATTTCTGATTTTCTCTGACTTGCTTTCACCTCGTATGGTACCCATGGATTGGAGGAAAGCTGAAGTAATTTCAGTGTTTACAAAGGGAAAATTATTTGAAGGCTTGTTAAGGGATCACATTCAAATTAGGACATGTCAGACAAATTTGATTTCTTTTTGTGATGATTTAAGTAATATGCTGGACAGGGGGAGCAGCTGAAGTGATCTGTTTGGATTTTACCAAAGCCTTTGAAACAGTGACCCACAAATGACTGCTTTCTAAACTAAGTTGGGCTTAATCAAGTAATTGGCACATGGATAGGAAACGGGATTGTTTACAGAGGGTGGTAGTTAATGGTTCTTTCTCTACTTGGAGTAAGGTTCTTAGTGAGATCACTCATTGCTCTATATTGAGCCCATTATTTTTACCTTGTTCATTAATGACCATGGGGTAATGTATTTGTGTTTGCAGATGACACAAAACTAGGGTTCAGCATGCTTGCAGCAGCAATTAGGCTGGTAAAAGGGCACCCAGTCCGATTACAAAAAAGGAGGTTCCGTCGAAATATTCGGAAGGGGAAGAGCTGTGAAGATGTGGAATTCTCTCCTTGGGTACAGGCTGATATGTTAGATAAGAAGCTTTAAGAAGGGGTTGCATGGCTTTTTAGCAAGTGATGGAATACATGGTTATGAAAGATCACTCATAGATTAAGTTGATCCAGGCACTGGCCCAATTGCCATCTTGGTGCCAGGAAGGAATTTTTCCCCCTCTGAGGTAAATTGGAGAGGTTTCAAATGGGTTTTGTTGCCTTCCTCTGGATCAATTAGCAGTTAGGCCTTTTAGTGTCTTTTTTTCAACCAAACTTACTATGTAAATATCTTTTGGTTACCACAGTTTTTGAGCACGCCAGATGTGCCATAGCCCTAAGTGTCTCTGTTCTAGAAATTACTCATCTACCATTCATTCTATGCTTGCAGCAGGTAGGATGTAACATGCTTGCATTTTATATTAAGCTGACTTTTTTTCTCCTGTGCAGTCTTTGTTGAAAGAACTGAAATCATTGCGGGACAGTCTGTGTGTAAGGAAGGATCTAAGTTTAGAATCATCAACCAAAAAGAGACTTCTGAACCTGTACAAGGAGCTTCGGGATCCTGGCCTACTCTTGCTTTGACTATTTCTTCCACAGCATTTTAAATCAGACTTTCCAGAAAACAATAGGGGCATTCCAGAGTCATACTTATGTCTATATCCTGTAGTAAAGCAACACTTAATGTATTTTAAGTGATGGTTAATTTGATGGTCAAAGTTTGCCCGTATGAATACTGGGAGTTGTAGTGCACCAAAATTTGGATGAAAGCACAATGGTGAACATCCAGATTAATACTGTTCTTAACTCACAGCAGTACAAGATTAATTGTGGCTAGTGTCACAGATTTCCCATTCAGCTCCTCCAAATGCTAACACCACCACTCCTGGTCATGTAGTGCTTACCGAATCCTTCCCTCCTTGGCTGTGATCAGGGGCAGGGGATGCCGACCCTCGCAAATTCCAGCTGGAATGAACCCGACTGTGGTCCTCTGCTTTTACTATAACTTTCCAGACTCCTACTGCTGTCAATATTTATCCCTTCAATTAAGTATCCTCATATGTTCACAACCATTTCTTAACTCATCCCAGAACTGCCTGACACACATCTGCACACTGTGTTAAAAAGACTTCTCCAGCAGCTCCCACAAACTGCTGCATCTGTCCCTCTGTTAAGCAAATACATTTCTAGGTAGTGCTGTGATGAGGTAGGAGATGTCCATTGACATGCAGGAATAAAGAGATGAAAGGAATTGGCTGAAAAGGTTGCGCAGGTTACAGACAATTCTTTGTGAACCATCAATTAAATAGCTGAGTTGCATTATTTGTGTTCAGAATGGGAGGGCAGAGAAGGCTACACAAACTATGAAACATGAAAAATTTCAAACACTTTACAATGAAAGATACTTGAGTAAATGTTCCTTTGCATTCGTAGATATGTATTAAGCACAGCATTGTATTATTCGTTACTCCCTGTCTATCATGTCCAGTCAGTCTGCTATAACTGCAAATAAATAATGGATTGGGCAAAGGTCTAGACTCTGGTTGTGCTTTGGTGTCATTTGTTTAGTTAATGTATTGGTTTGAGTGTGCATAGATGTTTGTTCTATAGGAATAAAATACATGCATAAATTTAGAAGTTTGGCAAGTCCTTGAGAGTGTGGCTGATCAGAGAGGGGGCAGAAACTCAGACCAAGCAGGAAGTTATCTGATATGGTATCATCTTAGTTATACTAAAGCTGTTTAAAATCCCATATAACAATTTTAACAGTTTACATAACCATTATAGGAGATGCTGCATTTGTCAGCATTGCCAAGTTTAAACTGTGAAACTATGATTCTAACAATATGTAATTGCTTTTTGGCTTAAGTTTTGCTTATAGTTAGTTGTATTTGCCAAGTCACCATGGCACCACTTCACCAAGAGGGGTTATCCCCTCCTCTTTTGGTCATTGGACAGGAACCAAAACTCCTCTACAAAAGCCTCCTCCCTCCCCACCTCCACTCTTTTTTTTTTTTCCTGTCCTTCGGTCATATGGATGGTTTAGAGTGCTTACCCAGGCAGTGTTCTGAAAGGGGGGGTTTCTCTCTCTCTTTTCCCCCCTCTTCAATGCCTCCCCTTGTGCTCCCTGCGGGGGGTTGCCGTGGGGGAGGAGCCTCTAAGTGGCAAGGTGGGTCACCGGTGTCCATACCCTGTTAAGCATGGAAGCAAGAGGGGAGGATTGGAGGCTGGGCACATATTATGCAGTGGGAAACCGCTTAGCATATTTTTCCATGGCGCTTGTTTCAAGGACTGGAGGTGATGCACAGATCTGGAAGCGTGTTAGAGGCGGAATGAGCAGCGAATTGACGCGAGCGTCATTACGTCATTCTCAGGCGCCTACAATTGAACGCTAGCGTTCTTTGCATGTGACAGTTGCCATCACTTATGGAATATGGAAGCAGCTAGCTCTGGGAAAGGAGCGCAATCCAAAGGCTCTGGGTAAGCAAAATATATAAAAAAAAGAAAAAGAGAGACATATGGGTGTAAATGGCTGATGCTATATATTTGCCTTTGCCAGTCTCGCTGCCTCCAGTGACACTCAAAAGGATGCTTCTGGATCCAAGAAGTCAGCAGAGGGACAATCTCCTGGGGGACAACAAGTCGCGGGGATGCCTCAGCTGGATGCATTGGTGTCGCTAATTAAACAGGCTGTTGTACAGGGAGTACAGGAAGCCTCAGCATCAACTTCTGTAGCTATCAGAAAGTCTAAAAGAATCAGAGAATCGCTCTATGAGTCATTATCCGAAGTTTCAAAACAACAGTTGTATGATCCGGAGGAAAGTATGACTGAGGAGGGAGAATTTGTTTCAGAGGAAGAAACTACTCTAGATGTCACAGCAATGGACAATTTTAATTAAAGCAGTAAGGAAGGCTTTGACATTAACAGTGGAAACCCCAAAGGGTTCCTCAGCGGATAGTTTTTTTCCGTCTCTTAAGAAGAAAGCACCGACATTTCCGGTACACGAGTCGATAAAAGACTTAATACACTCGGAATGGAAAAATACACAGAAAAGAGTGGTGACACAAGAGAGATTTTCAAAGAAATATCTAATTGAAAATGCTTTTTCAAAGTTATGGGATAATCCGCACCAAGGTAGATGCAGCGGTAATGAGGTTGGCAAAGAAAACTACGTTGCCAGTGGACGATGCAGCTGCATTAAAAGATCCTATGGAGAAAAGATTAGTTTAATTTTAAGAAATCTTATGTTTCAGCTCGAGCAGCTTGTAGACCAGCGGTGGCAATAACCTCTACCTCGAGGGCAATGAAGGTGTGACTGGACAGCCTAGATGAGGCCATCTCGACCAATATGAGAAGGGCAAATTTAAAAGAGATGCTCTCAGAGTTAAGACTGGATGTGGAGTTTATGGCAGATGCCTCGTTGGATTTGGTAAAACTCAAGACGGGCCCTGTGGCTGAAACCATGGTTAGCAGATTCGGCATCTAAGTCAAACTTCTGTCAGATGGCCTTCGAAGGGGAGATGTTGTTTGGAGCGAGATTAGATTCAATTATTAAAAAAGCATCGGGGGGAAAGGTGTATTTCTTCCCCAGGAAAGAACATTCAAGCGACGAGAGGTCCAGACCATCATCCCCGGCTGGGAATACCTTCGGGATCGAAGATATTCTAGACCAGGTAGAGGCTATGGCAAACAGCAGAATTGGAGAACCTCTCGTGGAGATGGACGGCAGTCCAATAAAATGACTTCGGCCTTCCTCACAGGTTCCAGTAAATTACAATGAGATATGGCAGAGGGGGGGCGAGTTTAGCCCTTTTTCAACAGATCTGGGTCTCGAAAATCCAAGATGTATGGGTCTTGAAAATAATCCAGGAGGGGTATCGACTGGAGTTTTGCAGGATTCAAGACACAATGTTTTTTGTTGTTCGACAACCCCGAAGGTTTTAGGGGCAGAAGAGATTATTCAGGATTATGTTAAACAGCTCAAGATATCCGAAGCAGTGGAGATGGTACCAGTCTCCCAGCAACGCTTGTGGTTCTACTCAAAGCTGTTTTTAGTGAGTAAAGCATCAGGGGCCTTCAGGCCAGTCCTGGATTTGAGGACTCTGAATCGGTTCATTTAATGTCGGAAGTTCAAGATGGAGTCCTTAGCCTCAATCACTATGACGATTCGTCCAGGGTCTGATAAAGCTAGACCTAAAAGATGCCTATTTTCACATACCAATTTACAAACCGCACAGGAAGTTCCTTCGGTTTATGGTAGGAGACCAACATGTTCAGTTCACTTGTCTTCCCTTCGGCCCATCAGCGTCGCCGAGAACGTTTTAGAAGGTGTTACTAACCGATATAGCAGCCTTAAGCGAGGCTGGGATATCAGCATACCATTACCTAGACAACATTCTGTTGGTAGCGGAGTCACAAGATGAAGCTGCAAGGAACAGAGACAAAGCAATACAAACATTGCAAGACTTCGGTTGGGTCATAAATTGGCAGAAGAGTTGCCTTGTTTGGTATTCTTGGGGGCTCAAATAGAGACTGACAGAGACCGAGTAAGTCTTCTTCAAGAAAAGGTGGAGCAGATCCAAGAAAAAATCTCAGGCCTCTGCAGCAGTTTCTGATCAAGTCAGGTTCCCTAGATCCTCTAAGTCTAAAGCGAAATCTTTACTTATTGGAGGAAGTCCGATTTAAGTTTAAGGTGGTGGATGGAGCAACAAAATCTTACCAGAGACATGCCTTTGTCCGAGCCCCAGTGGGTTACGATCACAACGGACGCCTCAGAGTCAGGTTGGGGAGCAGTCATGCCTGGCAAATCAGTTCAAGGAAGCTGGGATCTGCGTGCCCTCTCTTCAAATATTCTGGAGTTAAGGGCCATAGGCCAAGCTCTAGGAGCTCTATCAGAAGAAATATCTCACAAGTGGGTGAAGATACGCTCCGACAATGCCCCGTCAGTGGCTTACATTCACAAGCAAGGGGGAACCAGAAGTCCCAGCCTAATGAGAGAGTTGGTCCCAATTATGTCTTGGGCAGAACAAAATCTGGCAGGGCTAGTAGCCTTTCATGTGCCAGGGGTCCAGAATTTGCAGGCAGATTATCTAAGCCGCAATGTCCTAGCTCCAGGAGAGTGGAGTCTCAACTCGGCAGTCTTCCACCAAATAACTCAGAGATTTGGGAGACCAGAGGTTGATTTGATGGCAACACATCTGAACCAGAAGTGTCGGAGGTTCTTTTCCAGAAGAGCCTGCCCTTCAGCCGCAGCAGTGGATGCTCTGTTGCAGGATTGGAGCAAGATGTTATCCTATGTCTTTTCTCCATTTCCCATGATCTGGAGAGTTTTGAGGAAGATAGATCAGGAGGGTGCCATAGTGATAGCAGTAATTCCCCATTGGCCCAGGAGGCCTTGGTTCCCGTTGTTGCATCAGCTGGCGATAGAGAAGCCTTGGAGACTTCCAATCAGACAGGACCTGTTGTCACAGGGTCCCATATTCTGCGAAGATGTGGCGCACCTATCCATGACGGTGTGGAAATTGAGAGGCAGAGGTTGTATGAGAAGGGGGTCAGAGGAGACCTATTGACCCTTCTTTAGTTTGGGGTCGATTTGTACAGTTTGCTCAGACCAGGAGTTTTGAGCCTACAGATCTGAAACCATGCCACGTAGTGGAGTTCCTTTTTTCTGGATACGAGAAAGGCCTAAGTAACAGTACATTAAGAGGCCAGATTTCAGCCTTATCAGCTTTAAATGGTAAAGCCTGGGCAGAAGATTCTCTGTTTGTAAGATTTGTTGCAGCATTGAGGAGGATTCGTCCATATGTCAAGCCGCGTGTCCCTCCTTGGGAGTTGCCAGTGGTGCTAAGAGTTCTGATGGGTTCACCATTTGAACCAATAGAAAAAACTTCAGATTGGCATGCAACCTTAAATGTGCTATTTCTAATGGCAGTCACATCAGCATGTAGGGTAAAGGAGATCCATGCCCTCTCAGCAAAGGAACCAGATACAGTAATCTTTAAGACAAAGTGGTGATGAGACCTTCGTTTGGATACCTTCCGAAAGTAATTTCACATGGATCTGGAGGTTGTCTTGCCCTCTTTTTATCCCGAGCCAAAATCGAAACGTGAAGAGCAATGGCATACACTAGATTTAGTACGAGCAATCTCTCACTACCTTGAGCGAACAAAGAATTGGCGCAAGTCAGACAGACTTTTTCTGATTTCAAGAGGCCCAAGGAGGGGTCAAGCTCCCTCTAAGTCTTCGATTAGTCGATGGATAATTAATTGCATCATGACCGCTTACCAGTTAGCTGGCAGGGAGATTCCCAGAGACCTTAAAGCTCACTCAACCAGGGCTGTGGCTTTCTATTTCCAAGTCACTGTCATGGCAGCATTCACCAACTGCCCACCCTTCAGATGCTGGTTACTAAGACAGTGGAGGGAGGAGGCTTTTGTAGAGGAGTATGGTTCCTGTCCAATGACCAAAAGGGGAGGGGATAACCAGTGTTGGTGAATGCTGCCATGACAGTGACTTGGAAATAGAAATTACGGTAAGTTAACTTTCCATTTAATAGTGTGTGTAAATATATTAGTAGTTTTGGGGTGGATCATGGCAGTCCACCCTAAACAAGTAGGCCCAATTAATATTACTGCAACTGCCAAATCTTCAAAGACAAGTGCTATGAATATAGATGTAGGCTATAATTATACCTGTAAAATGCTTTGATTCTGTATTGTTAGAATCAGATGATGTTTTTCTGTTAAAAAATATTTAGCATTTTTTGTGCATACTGTGTTCCTTCCATTTTTTTAAAAGGTACTGTATTTTATAGAGACCATTTATGACCTGCTCTGAAATTACCGTGTCCAAGCGAGTGTCTCTTAGAGATGACATGAGTACATGGGAATAAGTAATGTATACAAAGAGGATAAAGGTGTGATTGCCTTTACCTTATTTCTTTTCTACATTTCTGTCTTCAGCCTAGCCGAAAGGTGTAGTGCAGTGCTTCTGTGGCACAGAGGGCCGGAATTTTTCTGTTGTGTGTGGTGGACGGCCAATAATGGAAGCCAGAGTTGACCACTCCCTTTTTTAAAAAACGCCACCCATTTTAAGTCAGACCCATGTTATCACAAGACCTAAAGATTTTACCCCCAGCACATAATTAAAACACCTTCGGGACCCATGAAAACTATTTACAATTGCTAACAAACCCCCATTATGTTCACCACCCACAAGCAGGGCAGGTAGAGAATGGCACACACAGGCTGAGTAGGCTAGGCAGAGTATGACACACACAGGTAGGGTAAAGCAGGGCAAGAGACAAGGAAACCTATCTGGACCGAGTAAGTAACTGATCAGGATCTCTCTCTATGATGAACAGTACATACTGTACTACATACAATGATACTACAGTGCCAGTGCTGCTCCTACAGTCTGTATGAGGTGTCAATTGGTGAACAATGCGAGTGCGTACAGTCTGAGTGTGAGGTGTGTACTAGGCGCTGTCTTACAGAAGTGAACAATGCAAGGTCTAACAGCCTAAATTTGAGATGTGAGTAATGCAGGGGGCAGTTGATCTCAGTTCTGTTACCTCTTAAAGCTTATACAAAGGTAAGAAAGCAGTTACAGCAGCCAGACTTCAATGCCAAACAAGAGGGGGCACAGACCGCTAGTTGGACAGCACTGGTCTAGTGCATCCTACTCGACTCATTGTGCAAACCATACATGCCCCCTTACAGCACTCCTGAGGAACTATCCTCTAATCGCCCCCATTGCTGCAGGTCGTTTGACCTCTTCTCACACACCCTCTGACTTTGTGCAATTTGCTTTTTTGCTTTGCTTCTTTGTGACTACTCAAGGAAACCCAGATCAAAAGTGATGCATAGTTTATTATACTAGAGTTTCTTATACATAATTTACAGTATCTGACACCTTAGTTAATTAATTAATTTGATGTGCAGCTGTTGTGAGTAGCTGACACACTAGGGGGCTTTTATCAAAGCACCACAAAGTTTAAATATGAAGGGGAATAAAATAAACATAACCATGCCGCAGTTCACTTTTTGCTTGCCATTGCAGCAAAGGGATGAATAGTTTTAGTAGCTTATGGTATGGGGTAAGTGAATGCAGACAGGCAATTAAATGGACAACTTCACAATCAATGATGGCTTGTTGAGGCCTGGGCTGCAATTGTGACAGGGCTGTTTCTCAACAGCCATGTGCTTCTTATTATTATCTACTGTGTTCTTCTACTGTAGGTTGTGTATCATCCTTTAAGGGAAAAGGAAAGGTATAATCATATGGTGGGTGCCAAAATTTTACCAGCCCACAGTGATTGCTAAAATGTTAGAACCCCCAACCCACCACTGATTATAATCGCTTTCCTGAGACCCAATGCTGGTGCTCCTGTTTGCTAAAAACTGCGCCGGCCTGGGGTATTACTGTAGGAGCACCATATCTTCATCTCCTTTCTGGATCTTCTTTGCATTCTATTTTGATGCATATTAGCATATAAAGACAAATTTATACTGTAGAAGCAAAAAGCCTGCATTTCACTGCTTTACTGCACATATGCAACTGGCCCAGAGCTGCAGATAAAAAATAAGATGGTGATGTGGTGCCCTTACAAAAGTACCCAGGACGACTGCAGTTTTCACTGGGCCCGAGGGTAGTGCCTAACATTTGGCACCACCCCCCCCCCCCAGTGATAATGCCTTTTCCTTCTTTAACTAATTTTTCCTATCTTAAAAACAGGGGTGGCATCTGATCATGTAATATTATCCCCATTATTCTTTCCTCCAGTTTTGTTGGTGTGCAGTTCTGGCTTGGAAGTGTGGTTTATGGGAAAAAAGCTGGGTATGTAAGAAGCTTAAGATGGGATATTTTCTTGGGCTTTGTGGCTCAGTATGCTTTTTTCCTTGAATGTAGACTTTTTCTTTCCTAGCCGTTCATGGTAGAATCAGCCAGCTAGCTGCTGCATGGATTGCTTTCAATCAGTAATGCCTTTATATTATACTTTTGTAATTTTATCACTGTTTCCACAAAATTTTCTGAAATGGGCTGAAACAACCTGTGATGTAAAAGTGATGTAAAAGGGTTTTCTCCAGGTCTGCTTGGGGGACACAGGGACAGTGGGGTATAGCTTGTACCACTAGGAGGCAGGACACAACTTAGGGAAAAACTGGCTCCTCCTCAGTTTTAGTTGTGTCCTCAGGAGGATAGGACATATTGCCTGTTTTATTGTTTTTTACAAGATGTTTTATGGCTCAGCTAGACTGACAATAGAGGATGTTCTGGCCCTCTACACTGTGTAGAGGTCTCATTTGACTTCCTCCACCGTGGGATCTGCCTTCTGTGGTTTTTTGGAGTGACCTGCAGACACCAAATCAGCTTACAAGGGATTCTTTATTTCAGGTAAATAAAGAGAGCTGACCGGGGAACGGGACATAGTGAGCCGTGCCAGAGGTAAGTAACTTCTTCCCACTGGTCATTCCGGCCATTCTCAGTAAGTCTGCTGTTCTGGTGTAACACTTATGGCTGCATTCCGGTACTTTGCGCAATCTCAGGAGGACTAAATAGCGCTTCCGGGTAAACACTTGCCTGGCTATATACTAGTACAGGGAGTACACAACATGCGCAAGTAATAGAGGTGCACCCGGACCCTTAGGCTGCAGCACCAGCCTTGTCTCCTTCTCAACTCCCCTCTACAGACCATTAGTGGGCAGGAGGGGATGACGTGTGGCACGTGCCTCTGGTACTTTGCGCTGTGTTTTTTCACACAAGACACCATATTGTCTTGGGTGGCTAACTCTCGCGTTCCGACATAACCACGGCCGACATAACCATTGCTTTCATTCTTTTCCAAGCAACATATCAGACATGTCTGAGGGACAGAGCAACACCCTTTTTCCAGGGCAGCACCTGCAGCCCCTCTAAAAATTTCTTGCTTGTGCGAAATGTCGAAAACATCTGCCTTCAGGGCACATCGTTTATGCATTAGATGTAAACCCACTGAATGTGAACCAGAACCATCTGAACCTACTCCTCCTCTAGGGGACCAGGACTTTCGGGGGGGAACCCTCCTCCCAACAGAAGGTCACCCCTCCATGCAGGGGCCCCCCTTCCCCCCAGAATGGGCATCTCAGTTGGCCACTGGGATTCCTAAATTGGCTCAATCCTTAGACAAACTTTTGTCCCGCCTTGATAACCCAAAGGGAAGGGCCCAAAAAGTGCAGAGCTCCCTCTCCATTGGATGAAGAGAGCGGTTCACCATCCAGAAGGGATTCTTTACCTCCACTGGTTTTTTTTTTTTTTTTGCTGATGATTGTGACCGCGCGAGCTGTTTCCAACTCGGATCAGAAGGAGGAGTGGTCCTCTAGACCCTCATCTGATTCAGTGGATTCTCTAATTACTTCTGTTCTAGAGACCTTCAGGAACCGGAAGCCTCATCTGATTCCTCTCAGGTACTCTTCAAATGTCACACCAAAACAACAGGAGTGGGATAAACCAGAAAGGCGTTTTCAATCCAACCACAGATTCCAGAAGCTTTATCCTTTTACTACCGACACCAAAGAAAAATGGGCTCTACCTCCCTCAGTGGATGCTCCATAGTTACATAGTTACATAGTTAAATTGGGTTGAAAAAAGACAAAGTCCATCAAGTTCAACCCCTCCAAATGAAAACCCAGCATCCATACACACACCCCTCCCTACTTTTAATTAAAATTCTATATACCCATACCTATACTAACTATAGAGTTTAGTATCACAATAGCCTTTGATATTATGTCTGTCGAAAAAATCATCCAAGCCATTCTTAAAGGCATTAACTGAATCAGCCATCACAACATCACCCGGCAGTGCATTCCACAACCTCACTGTCCTGACTGTGAAGAACCCTCTACGTTGCTTCAAATGAAAGTTCTTTTCTTCTAGTCTAAAAAGCAAGGGACCTAGTACAGAGCCCTGCGGTACTCCACTAACAACACTGGTCCAATTAGAAAATGTTCCATTTACCACCACTCTTTGTAGTCTATCTTTTAGCCAGTTCTCTATCCAGGTACAAATACTATGTTCCAGGCCAACATTCCTTAATTTAACCAGTAACCTTTTGTGTGGCACTGTATCAAATGCTTTAGCAAAGTCTAAGTAAATCACATCCACTGCCATCCCAGAATCGAGGTCTCTACTTACATTCTCGTAAAAAGAAATTAAGTTAGTCTGGCAAGATCTATTACGCATAAAGCCATGCTGGCACAAACTCCAGTATCTCGTCTTTCCAAAAACACAGCTCTCCCAGTACCGGATGCCTCTTCCTTCAAGCGACTGAAGAGAGAGAGAGATTAAAAAGGGATCCAATTTTGTCAATTTCCCAGCTGCCCCTGGTCATGTGACTTGTGCCTGCACTTTAGGAGAGAAATGCTTTCTGGCAGGCTGCTGTTTTTCCTTCTCAATGTAACTGAATGTGTCTCATTGGGACATGGGTTTTTACTATTGAGTGTTGTTCTTAGATCTACCAGGCAGCTTCTATCTTGTGTTAGGGAATTTTATTTAAAAATATTCAGATTTACAATAAATCAAACTAGAAAAAAGTTACAATCAGTCACATATTACATTTTTCATATTACATTTCAGCAAGAAAAACAAAGTCCTTCCCACATTTCTTTATGTGTCTCTGAAATTTCAAATTCTTTTGACTTAATAAAAGTGACATCTCTACCGATTGCCTCTGTTACCACTTCTACTGACATTTCAATCTGACTTGTAGTCATTCTGCACCTCATGTGCCACAGGTGATATCGCAATACTGCAATAATGATGTACAAAGTGTTTTTGTTTCTTCCACCAGTTCTATTACCTTTGACCACTCCGTAAGAAAATTCTGCAAAATCTAAATCTTTTATTAGATTTAGGTTAATACGTCTTGCCACTTTTTCTCTTAATGAGCTAGAAACTGGACAATCTACAAGAAAATGCTCTTGAGATTCATCCACTTTACATCCCCATGGACACTCTCTGTCTACCACATTGAGGTATTTTAAATTGCCTCTCACATACATCTTGCCCTGTAACGACAGCCATGCAGTGTCCCAAAATTTCCTTGGCATTCTTTTATGTGTAAGAAACTTAATGCTTTCTGCCAAAGTCTCTTCCGGGCAATCTTTTACTCCTATTGGAGATGCAAAATGTAAGTCTATAACTTTCCAATAGAGCAATTTTCTATGCAATGATCTTAATTCATCAGAACTGATGTTCCATTTTTTTACTGTTTTAACCGCTTGTCGCAGATAAGTGGGAACAAGGCCTCCTCTTATCCTTACCTCTTTCACTCTACCACCGAGTAGCCAATCTTTGATGAAAGGTGATGCCCAATCTCTTACACTGACTTCCCACAGAGACTCTTTCCCCTGCACCACCCCTCCAAAGTTAAACTGCATGATGGTGCAGAAGAAAACCACAGGACACGGCATGTCCAACCTTCCCTTTTTCTTCTGCAGGAAAGTAATCCCTCTTTTTACTGGGTTGAGCCTACTTCCCCAAAGCATTTGGAAGAAGAGGCTCTGGATCCGAGCATAGAAAGATTCTGGCAACAAGAAGACATAAGAGACGAAAAGGAAGAGCGGAATCAAGAAAGTCTTAATAATGTCAATCCTTTCTCTATAGGTCAGCTTCCAAGCTTTCCAACGCTGAACTTTTGCCAGACCAGTTTTCAGTTTTTCTTCCCAATTTACCTTATCAAGATCTCCCTTCCCAAATTTGATCCCTAAGATTTTAACTAGATCTGAGGCTACTGGGAATTTCTCAAGTCTAAAACTTGGTTCCCCGTCTAAACTCCAAAAAGCTTCTGATTTTTCATGATTGATCTGAGACCCTGAGGCCTCAGAGTAGCTTCTGATACACTCCAAAACCTTTCCCTCCTCCTCAGGTTTTGATATTACTAGAGTTATATCATCCGCGTAGGCGAGGGACTTAAAGGATTGGCCCAATGGAAACGGAACACCCCCAAGCCCACACTCCTGCAGTCTCCTCAAGAAAGGATCCAAAGAGAAAACATACAGGAGTGGGCTCAAAGGGCACCCCTGTCTCACACCAGCCTTCACCGAAAAGTCCTCGCCTTTCCAACCATTAATCAATGGAAAGCTTTTTGCCTTTTTATACAGAACTTTAATCCAGTTTATGAATTTTTCCGGAATACCGTATCTGTGCAAAACCGCCCATAGATATTCATGATTAACTTTATCGAAGGCTTTAGCTTGGTCTAAAGACAGAAAGTATCTACCCCACTTCCAAGCTTTACATCTCTCCAGTGCTTCCCTTAGTGAAAGAATAGCCCCAAAAATACTTCTACCTTCTATTGAGTAGAATTGAGATGCAGATAAGAGAGGACCTGCCACCGCACCCAACCTCTGTGAAAGTATTTTTGCCAGAATCTTCCTATCACAATTAAGAAGGGCAATCGGCCTCCAATTCCCAATGTGCCTCGAATCCTTCCCCTTTGATATCAGAATCAGAGAAGAAGACTGCATAGATGGAGACTGATGTTTTTCTGACAGGCATGCATTAAAGACTTGGGCCAACACTGGAACCAGATCTTCCTTAAAAGTCCATGGTGAACCCATCTGGTCCAGGGACCTTCTTTTTCTGTTGTTTATCAATTGCCTGTCTTACTTCTTCCTCTGTGATCTCTGATACCAAAGGGGATAGGTCCAAATTAGCAGTGTCAGTGACTGGGGTCGCCTCTAGGAAAGCTTGAATCTTTTTTCCATCCAAAGCTTGTTCTCTGTAGAGTTCAGCATAGTAAGTCTCCACAACCTCCAAGATACCCTCCCTAGAATTTTCTAACTTACCCTGGGGGTCATAAAGACCTTCGACCAGTTTCCTCTTAACAGTCTCCTTACAATTCTGAAAAGGGTCCGGGGAACAAGATTTCCCATAGTCCCTCTCCAGAACCAGGGACTTAAACCGGTCATACTGATGCTGTCTCAACAAATACTTAAGCTGGTTTACTTTTTCTCCCCCCTCCCCTTTCGAAATACAAATTTCAAGTTTCCTTCTCAAAGATTGACTCTCTTTTTCTCTGGCCCTCCCTTTTTTAAAAGAGGTAGAAGCGAAAAAGGTACGGAAAGAATCCTTACCCGAGTCCCACCAATCCACAACAGAATCAAAAAAATCTATTCTGGTTTTTTGTAATTCCAAAAATTCCTTAAAAGCAACTTTCGTCTCCTCCTCCTCTAGTATCTCTTTTCCAAGTCTCCAAAGACCCTTTCCAAACTCCAAACCCCCCACTGCACCATAATGAAAGTACAAACCCACATGGTCAGAGAATTCAACTCCTATCTCTCTAAAGTTAGAATGAACTCCACCTTTTTTAACAAATATAAAGTCTATCCTACTGCTTCTCTGACCGCATCTGTATGTATGGAGGCCTTCCCTCCCATTGCAAGTAGCCACATCTTCCATACCTGCATCAGAGATCAAGTTTCTAAAAAATAAACTTTCATATTTATTAATTTTGCCAGTTCTATCCTTTTCTCCTAAGACTTGATTAAAGTCTCCTGCGAATATTATTGGGATGGATGTGAAAAGGAATGGCTTGATTTCTTTGAATAATGATCTTCTTTCATAAATTGTATGTGGCCCATACACATTGATAAGTCTAATCAATTTATTTTCAAATGAAATATCTAATATTAGACATCTGCCCATTGAAACATCAATTATTTTTTTTAACAATTACATGCCTGTTGCATTTAAATAGAATGCCTACCCCCCCTGCTGGTTCTGTGCCCAGGGACCAGAAGGATAGGCCTTCCCTCCATTCTCTCTTTGCCTCTTTTATATCATTTAGAGATGAGAGTCTTGTCTCTTGTAAAAAGATGATATCTGCATCTATATCTTTAAGATATTCATATGCAACAAAACGCGTTTTCTTATTTTTGATACTGTTCGTATTTATGGTAAAAAAATCAATTGATAAATCCATTATTGTTCTTTTTTTTAGGGGCATTACTCTCATCTCCAACTCTCTTGACCTGTACCCTGGGGCCTAGATTTACCTCCATCATCTCCTCTTCATCTAGGGACTCCCATTCAAGTTCTTGGGACACCTCTTCCTGATCTTTTTTACTTTTTTTCCTGCTCGTGTCCTGTACTTGATTTTTTCTTTTTTCTCTCTCCTCCTCCTCCTCCATTTTTTCCAACTCTTCAACCTCTTCCCCCCATGATTTTTTTCCCAGAACCTCGTACCTGTTTTGGCTCTCGATTGTCATTTTGCCGATTACAATTTTTTTCACAACTTTCCGTGCTCTGGTTTCCCTCCTCACCTCTCCCCTTTTTTTTATTTTCCCTTCTCACCTCTTTCCATTCTCCCCCTTTCTGTTGTTCACTAGGGGTTGGGATAACGTTACTCTGTGCTGCAGTTTCTGCTTGTTTACACACTTGTATTTGTTTTTCCGGGACAGTTTCTACCATATTTTCTTTTAATTGTTCTATGTTAGGACATGATTTTTTTACATTCCTCCAGGCTTCTGGGCAGTTTCTGTAAGCATGGCCGGTTTTTAAACAAAGATTGCATTTGATTTGTTGCTCACATTCTTTACTAAGATGTCCTGTTTCTCCACAAAAGGCACATTTTTTAACACTGCATTTACTAGCCAAATGTGTTCTAGCCCCACATTTAAAACAGAGTTTAGGTTGTCCCACATAGAAGCAAACTCCCCTGTCTTTCCCAATGAAAAAGGATGTAGGTAAATGCCTTTGTGTATAACCTTCAGAATTTAATTTTACCTGTACTTTGTAGCCACCTACCCAGAAACCTTCCTCATCATAGATCTTGACTAGAGGGGATACAACAGTACATTGTCTCTTTAACCAGATCAAAACATCCTCCTGGTGCACAGTCTCATTTTTCATCAGAATAGTAACATTTTTATACTCCGGCTTGGAAATAGGGATAACTCTAAATTGTCCCCATTCCTTAGCATTCTTTGTCAAATTGTATTTCCGCCAAAACTCCTCTAGTCCCTGTGACAATTTAAAGCTCAAATCAAACTCCATGTCTGTAACACTTATCATAGCATAAACATCCTCCTCTGAGAAACCAAGTAACTGCTTCACCAAATTCTTACCTACAAATCTTCTGCTAGGAAAATCTTCCCTCTCTCCTGTCCACTTAATTTTAACAGCATTTTTACGTTTACCATAATCATCCTCCTCCTCCTCCTCCCCACCAGTCTGCACATTCCCAAACAGTTTTTTCTGACCCCACACATTGCCTACTTCCTTGGGTTTCACAGAAACATTTGCATTATTTTCTCCACCATCTGCATTTCTTTCAACATTTTCAGACTGAACATTAGGCATATTATTAGGTTGCATATCAACATTCATTTCTGGCATAGGATCAGTAACAACCTGTTCAATTGGATCATCAAAAACAATTAATGGTAAATCGTTATCATCAGAAGATTTTTTTTGTTTAGGGGGAGAAACATTTTCGTTAGCATTTTCTTTCAATAATTCTGATATTTTAAAAAGTCTTTCTGCGGCCACATCCCCACCCCCTTGTTTCATTTCTTCAAAACGTTTTTTATTTGCATAAAGTTCCTTCCATGGTTCAATAATGTCCAGAACAGTTTTAATCTGAACTTCCACATCCTCCATTTCCTTATTTAAATAAGTCAGTTCCCTTATTGCTTTAGTCCTTTTGGCTCCTTTAAGCAGTCGTAAATCCTTAATTAGTACATCAATCCCTTTTGTCAGTACATTCTGCTTTGTTTCTAAACATTTAAGTTCATTTAAAGCACTCATGATCTTGTCATTTTCTATTACATTACTTCCCCCAGTACTTTCATTGTCCTTCCCTGCATGTCCAGAGTTATCCAAATTAGAACTTGCCACAAAAGTTCCACTTATATTTCCCCCTTTTTCTTTTAATGAAGCAGACCTCAGATCAGTGTCCATAGTCTGCCTCTCATTAACATAAGTCTCTGAGCTCCCTTCCCCCCTCTCACAAGCTGCAGCTCCTGCAGCTGCAGTCACATTCTTTGCAGATTCACTCACCCCCTGTCTGGTGTCTGTAATTGATGTTTCTGAGATCAGACGAGACCTTGGCTCTTGCAGGGTCGCTCTCTGCCACTCTGTGTGCAATTGTGCTGGCTGCTTCCTCCATTCTGCCAGATGACTCAAACTCTCGCGGTGCTTTCCCCGAGACTTCTGTCATTTCCGCATTCGTCTCCTCTGCAGAATTGCTATGGCTTCCCACAGCAGCTCCTGCATTCGGATCCTTCTCTGGATGGCTGCCAGCACCAGTTTCAGTCTCTCCAGCTGAGAGACCACTTTCGTCCAAAGCAACTTTCAGAGCTTTCCCTTTTGCTGCCCTTTTTGTCCGGTCTCCAGGTACTGCTACATTACTCTCTGCAGACCTCCTTCTACTTCCCAGCCTGGAACGCTGCATGTTCCCATGGGGTGTCTCTGTTTTTTTTTCTCACCTTGAGGGAAGATAGCAGACTTCCCAAGGTTTTTTAAGTGAAAAAAAAAAAAAAATCAAAAAGTCCAAAAAATAAGCACGGGTGAAATTAAAGAAAGGGGGGAGGGGGGAATCACTCCAAAAAATGAAAACTATCCTCCCCAGACCCACAAGGGCCTGGGGATACACACTTCCACAGAGCACACTCACAGCACGTCCTCACCGTTTGAGAGTATAGCTTATTGTGTGCTTGTGTTAGGGAGCTGTTATCTGGTTACCTTCCCATTGTTCTTTTGTTTGGCTTCTGGGGGGGGAGGGAGGGGGTGATATCACTCCAACTTGCAGTAAAGAGTGATTGAAGTATATCAGAGCACATGACTTGGGGCAGCTGGGAAATTGACAATATGTCTAGCCCCGTGTCAGATTTCAAAATTGAATATAAAAAAATCTGTTTGCTCTTTTGAGAAATGGATTTCAGTTCAGAATTCTGCTGGAGCAACACTATTAACTGATTCATTTTGAGAAAAGATTTTTTTCCCATGACAGTATCCCTTTAACGGTGAGTACACAAAATCTTCTTTTTGCTATACCAGCTGAATATTCCATTTAGTGATGTTGGAGCTGTGGTTAGATACAGAAATAAATCAGCAGGCCGATTATCTGATTTTGTTTGCAGGTCAGAATACTCAGAGTAAAGGATCATACAAAAAACACAACCCTTCTTCAATAATATTTATAAATGGTGGGGTGCATCAAGCATAATGGTTAAGAGGGTTAATGTAGCATCCATATATTCCTTAAGTTCTTCACTTGGTTTGTAGCTGTATAGATTTAAACTAATGGACTGGTTGCTGACAGGCAGCTTTCCCTATGCGCTGACAGCTTATCAATTATTGAAAAACTAGTGCTTCTGATAATCCTATCCAGCCACTAGGTCCAGCTACCGCTCTCTGTGCATTACACTGACATGGAATAAAGCCACCCCAAGAAAACAGTATGCTGATCTGTAAAGCTCTTAAATAATATGTGATTTCCATTGTTTTACTTTAGAATCTTTAAGTATGCAATGAGCATATATATGGGTGTCACATTATTTCTACTTAAAGGACTTGCCTTGTGTTTTCTTATCCAGCTGTCAGTAGAAAAGATTCTTCCCCGGTAGTGTTCACTTTTCCCATGGGTCCTTTTCTAAATGGTGATGTAAAAACAAAACATGAAATTTCACTGTATTGAGTCATTTCCTTTCATGGGATATGCAAATGCTTCCATCCATCTATCTGTGTACACCATCAAGCACAAACAAAGCAGCATTACTGGATCAAACCATTGGATCCTGAATGTGCACTGTGTTGATATAATTGGCAGTAATCTGAGTGAGTTCCTGTTGGAATGGTCATTTTTTATTTATAAAGTGTCAATGTATTCTTCAGCACTGTCATGTCTGAATTTATAGCCCTACTTTAAAAGCAATTGAGAACTAAAAGCCTTAGTTACTTAGTGAGGGCCTGGCAAAAAAAAGTTTATGTTCTGTGTAGGTCTGTTTAAAGTCTTTGAAAGAAGCAGCGAGTCAAGATCCCCTCCCCCTTTCTCATATATTTGTCATGTATCTACTACTATACATATGATTGTGCATTGGCTTATAGTACATTAAATGCACAAAAAGCTCACAAAACCATTGTCAATGTATCAAGGAATAAAAATGATGCATTTAAATCCGTATATACTCACATTTATATTATAGACATCTGGATCATAATATTAAAATACTTGTTTATAAGCCTAAATTCTTCTTCTTCAGTTGTTTTCCATGCATGCTTTATAGTATTGCACAGAGGCGTTATATTATATGGGTGTGATTAGAGGTAAGTAGATGAGTATTTCAAGGTTTAGAAGGACCTTTGACAAGAAGCAGATGGTTGGTTTGTGCTTGAGGCTGTAGGGTGCTGGGCAGGCTAATGTAATTTGAGAGACAGAATTGTGGACAGGCCAGTGATAGAATCTTTTGGATGACACAGGACTTCCTGGTTTTCAATACATTTCTTCTTCTTCTAAATCTTCTAAATATTTATTTACAAGCTGTGGTCCAAATGTGGTCTAGGTAAATTTGACTTAATAAATCTTTTATTAGCTGACACAAACCTTGGCAACATCCACTTCCTACAATAAGCATCTTTTAGAAGAGAAAGTATCTCTGCCCTAAGGAAGGGTTGGCTAGGGCCTGTGCAATAGGGAGCTGAATATAGGTTAATGGTAATAAATAAGTAAGAATTCTTTTAAGTCATGGGTGACAAGTTAAACTATTTCATACCTGTGATACTGCTACAGCTGGTTATTTTCTCTGTTATTGTTTGGATTTGTATTGACATAACCAGCACGTACTTTTACTGATTGTTTGAGAGGCTGTAAAGAAAGGGGAACATTTTAAGGGTTTGATTTCCTTCCCAACCAGCATGCTCTCGTACAGAGAAGAACATATACTTCATATTTAAGAAAAGAAAACTGAACTTGAACTTTTACGTTCATTTTCTAGGATGAAAATGTATTAAAGGGGTAATTCACATCAAAGTATGTCTAAGAATGTAGCGAGAGTAAACTGGATGTTAGCAACAAGATAGCTGGGGGGAGGGGGCAAATACCAGAGGGCCTGTGGGGGACTGGTTAGACCTCTGTGTACATGAAATGCCAGGGCCTTATTAGACTTTCAGTCCAGACCTGCACTGACACCTAATTTTATGAACTACACAAAACATGTGGGTGCCTTAGTAATAACGTCATCATACAAGTGTTTTAAACAACCTTTCTCAGTGCTATTACAATCTCGTGTGTAAGAGGATTACATAGTTAAATAAAATTTTAAACAATTAGGGTCTGTCTAGGGCTAGGAAGGTTGACAGAGTAGATGGTAAAGGATGCCAGCAGGTTGAGGAAAGGCATAGCATTAAATTACATGCACATTCATAAACCCATGCCACACCAATTTTTTGCTTGTTGCAATGGCTTAAAAGCAGTCAAATGCTTTAGGCCAAGAACTTCAGTGACCGCCATTTCGCCGAGCAAACGCCTGCTATGGCATGTGCCTAAACATTATAGCCATGATATGAGATTTTGATAAGTAAGTAACCTTTTAAGTCTGTATATAATCTGCCTAACTCCTAGTTGATCCAGTATCATCCTTTAAAGTAGATTACAGCAATAGACTGTATATCTGGATATAGATTAGATTCTGAGGCACATGGCATTTGTTTGCGTTCCATAGACTTTCATTAGGTACAAGAGTGATCCAAATAAGGTGGGTCCAGTGTTAGTGAACCGTAATCAAATGCAACGAAATGACTAAAGGAGCATTATAAAGAACGCTATAAAATGCTCTGGAAACTACATACTTCTTGTGAACTAATGGGGAATAAAATGCGCACAAGGATTTTTGAGAGAAATACTAGCTACAGCTAGGTCATTTGTTTGATCTTAAGAGGGGTCAACATTGTGCAACAAACTAAAGAACCACTCAAGCAGACGTTCTGAAAATTCTGTGGTATAAACAATAAAGGTAGCAAGCGGAAAGAAAAGGCACTGGTGGGTTTTTGGTAGAGTGTGTAGCTTTATTAAGCAGTTTTAGGTGGTTGCTTTTACCCAGAGAAGAGAAACGTATTGTATTCAGGAATGATGATATTTAGGGGGCGTTTTGCAGAAATGAACCATATTTAGAGTTTGAGTGGGAAGACTTGACTGTTCCATATTCCACTGAGTATTGAAGTTGTAAGAGGCTGTTGAGATTCTGTCTGTTAGAATTTGACACTCTGCTGCCTGCATGTCCCGTAGAGTCTCCTGCCAAGCTGCATGGTCCAATTGGCTCCTTAAAGCTGACAGATCTGGGTCTTGTGCTGGTGCCCTGCAGGGATAAACTAATTGGATTCAGTCAGATAAGAGAGAAAACATACTCCACCTCAACACAAAACATGGTGTTTAACTGCGTACAAGTAGCTAGTTCATCTCCACTGTGGGAGAGAATTGAGAAACAGACTAAAAATAAGTCTGCCAGGTAATGAAACATTGAACCCAAGCACAATGAAGAATGTTGCAGTCCTGTTGCCATAAATGAGCCCCTCAGTCTTGCTGTGTCCTAAATTAACATAAATAAGACTGCAAGCTCTTTGGGGCCCTGACCTACCCTAATAAAAAATACATATGTATAGTGCTACATATATCACTGTTATATTAAGTTTATACTCCAGTAACGGGAAACATGTTACATAGTTATTTAGTTAAATATCAGGTATTCGTGAGGATGAGTAGGGCAAGTTAATGCCATTGTTGATAACTGTGCCTGCATGGCTGCATATATAGAAAGATAAAAAAGCTTCAACCTAAATGATACTGTAATAGCCAAATGCCAGCAGAGGTCAGCAAACACTTTGCCAAGCTAAACTGCAGAGGAATTGTAGCCTGTTTAATAAAAAAAAATGTGATTTGTAGAATTCAGGGCTTACAAGGCATACAGTATTCCCCAAAGGACCAAAGCTCTTTGTTCTGTGACAGCTTTGATTATCACGGGCAACAGCACAGGCACAGATTACTGGTTTATAAAAGAGGAAAACCACATGGTGTTGCAGAACAATCCACAGGGCTTGTGGGCTTCCTGACAGGTACAAATCATATGGACACATTATCGTCCAGCAGTGAATTGGTTAAATTGGAATGATTCCTATTTGTCCACCTTGCTACAACCTGTCGACTTTGATGTCCAGACTGTGGAACTGAAGATGTTGTTGTGCTATAATTTAGGTTTTATACAGATGCTGTTGCCCAGGCATGTTACTTGGCTCCTTGTGAAATGGACTCAAGGGCATTCTGTGAAGGTGATAGGACCTTAGATTGTAAGCTGAACTAGAGCAGTGACTGTTGTATACAGGGGCTGATGTAAAAAGTCTATAAAATGTCAGCACTGCCACTTTATTAAAAAGATAAAGATAATATTTGCTCTTGCTTAAGACATTAAACATGCTCACAGACGGTCATGTCAACAGGCATAGTCTGCAGGAGGAGCTGTGTCACTGCTAAGCTATACCCTACTAACCATGCTTTAGGATATGCCAAGTGTAAGAAAAAAAAGTTTTTTTCCTTTACAATGAGGACTAGGTATACATTTTTTGTATGACTGTTCCAAACTACACACTGTTATTATATTTACATCTTGACATTTTTTGTGTTTATTTCTTTTTATTTTGATGAGAAAACATCATCATCATCATCATCATCATTTTAGCTGCCTTGAATCATTATGTTCATGTATAACATTGGACTACACACAGCATGCAGTAATCTAGACTTAAAAGACCACACCATATTTCCATGCAGGAAGACCTTGCTGTATGTTCATTGCGAGATGCATTACATTTATTTACCCTGCAATGAGAGACTTGTCGTCTAAATAATGAATTTTATTGCCCAAGGTTGCAAACATGCAAAAGTGATATTAACCCACATAACAGGCAGCTTCCTGCTGAGTTCCTTGCTGCAGCACAATCTGTGGGCATTTCTTAGGTATTGGAATGAAGGGCTTCTGCTGCCAGCCCGCCCATCTACCAACTGTTATGTATTTGCTAAATCACATATGAAAATCCAATTAGAATCTTGCAATTCCATCAGCAATAAAAGCACATCAGCTGCTGGACAAATCTGTGCAATACTTGTCTGTCACCACATGGAGTCAGCGCAGTTTTTTTTCCACTTTCCAATAGCCTAGCCATGGACTGAGCTCAAGTTGTGGGGATCTGTAATTCCCACAATAAACATTCTCATTATTATTCCACATTATGTAAGTCACATTTTGCAGTATTTGATTCAAATTGAACAGTCACCGGCAAGCAACCAAGCACAGGGACTGGATCCTTTAAGTAAATGACCAGTTTCAGGGCAGGTGCAACAAGCGGATCTTTTGCAAAGTATTTCAAGAAAATATGCTTTGGTAGTATAGGAACAGCTGAACCTGTATCAAGCATTAGGTTAATGGAGTGTCCTTTGTCAGCAGAAGCAGTATTGACATTGACAGTGCATATACACTTGTCTGGAATAAACATACCAGCTTTATCCACAGTTAATACTGTAGCATTTGTAGTAGTGACTTCATGAACATCTTTAGCAGAACTACGGCAGATCTTAGCAAAATGTCCTACTTTTGTGCAGTTCCGGCACCATTTAGCTTTGACAGGACATGTAACATGATTTGCAGTATGTTGTGTTGAACCCAGTGGCGGAACTACCAGGGGTGCAGGCGGGCCAGGGCCCGCACCCCCTCAGGGCCCCCCGGCAGCTCACGCTCCACTGACAAAGCCGGCCAAATGCGACCGTACGGAGGGGGCGGGGCCCAGCTGCGCGTCACGCACCAGGGCCCGCCTCCCTCTAGTGACGCTTCTGGTTGAACCACAGAGAAAGAAGTATTTTCTATTTTTATTTGCTGCACGGTTTTAAAGTGTAGGTGAATCCCTTTCCTTAGCACTGTATTTTGCCTGTGACCGTGCATTATTAGGCCACAGCGTTGAATTCACAATCTGTACATCCCCAGCAGTTCCCTGTACATTCCCTGTACATTCCCTGTACATTCAATTTGGCTAGCAACTGTAATAGCCTTTGCAAGGGTTAAATCCTGCTCTAGGAGCAGTCTCTCTCTAATGTGAGGCGAGTTTGTTTTTTCCACTATTTGGTCTCTTAGCATTTCATCTGTTAGAGTCCCAAACTCACAGGTAACAACCAGCTCTCTCAAAGCTGCTACAAATTATTCTGTGGATTCACCATTGCGTTGTCCATGTTGGCGGAATTTATATCTTTCAACAACCACATTTACTCTTGGCATGAAAAAGTTCTTTATAGCAGTAAGTGCAGTTTCGTAAGTCTCATTAGGTAATGGTAATGTATAGAATATACGCTGTCCCTCTGCTCCCAGGCATTGAATAAGTAAAGCACGCTTTCTAGCAGCAGAAATCTCCCCTTGGTCAGCAGCAATAATGTAATTTTCAAACATACGAATCCAAGCAGTAAAAGGTATGGTAGGCTCACCAGGGTTTGGAAGAAAAGGTGCAGGCTGCTGCAGAGGTAGAAGAGCCATCCTTGTTGCCATTTGTTATGTTTTGGGTAGCCGAGGATGAGGAGAGTATAACAGTGCTTTATTAGCAGAGTCATGCAGGCATTACACAACAGCAAGCTTTCACTTTTTAAGCTACCAGGAAGTATGCACAGTATAAGTATGAGCACAGTGACATCTACAGGCCATTTGCATGAACACCACACAACTGTGTGGACGAGGTTAAAATGGCTCCAATCTCTACAGAGAGGCAGTTAGATGCTAGGGGATTTACTGTGTCTGAGAATACTGTAGCTAAAACCCTATCTAACACTGAGGTACAAGACTTAAGCAGGGAATTAGAGACCATAGAGCTTGGGAATGATCCAGTGGAAGTAATGATGTGAGTGGAACAGTTTGAGAAAGTTCATAAAAATTTAAATGTGAATACTGATGTTCTTGATATCATTCCATTATCTTGGACTTAGTTTACCTCCTTCTATGTTCACAGAACCTAGAACTAAACAAAACCTAGCGGATGATTTGTTAAAGGCAGTAGGGATTGAAAAATATGACCAACATGCTGCTTTTGGTAATTGTACACAAAAGAAAGAGAAGTCTGTACAAGGGTTTGCTGACAGGTTGTTGCTATACAGATTAATACTGCCAAATGGAACCCAAGGTAGCCGAAGCGACTAAATATACAAACGTGTATAGATAAACAGGGCTGCGGTTGACATAAGGAGATTGGTGGAATTATCAGTATTGGCCCAAAACTCCTTTACCAAAAGGCAGAAGCAATAATCAAAGAACAAAATAAGTCCATGAGAGACAGAGTTGCAGTTGTAGAAGGTCCGGTTACAGTACTAAGGAGTCCTAATTTTAAGCCCTCTAATATCTCAAAAGGACCCTTGATAAAAGGGAGAAGCCTTTATTTTTTAGTTTTCATGCGGGCAGTTGGGTCACACTCAAAAATATTGCACTAAAGCAAAAGCTCCGGCACAGCCAGCTACCCCTTCATACAGGGAGTTAAGACAAGAAGTGTCAGAGATGAAGAGGGAAATGGAGAAAATGAGGGCAATACAAACTGCAAGTCAAATTGTTGGTCCAAGTTCCTCTCAAAGTTTGAATTGTTCCTCAGTTCCCAATCATCCTTCTAATGTCTCTGCATAGGAAAGCGTTGCTTCCATTTCAACTGTAGTGGAGTTCAGGAGAGATGGATGCAACCGCCCGATTATCATTGGTGGTGTGGAAGGAGGCAACAACAGAAAATGTTGATTGATTCTGGAGCCTACATATCTATTTTATATACCAAACAACCAAACGCTCACCCTTTGTCTACAGGAAAAACACTCAGTTTAAAGGCATTTCAGGGGTCTAATGTCATAGCATTAGAAGCTCAGAAAACTAAGTTGTGTTTTGAGTGTTTTGATTTGAATGTTTACTTAATAACCTTGCCTGATTCTGTCTCCATTCTAGGATCTGATTTCCTCGGGCAGCATGGAGTGGTAATTGACTATGCAAATGAAAAGATTTGGTTCCATGGTGAAGGGAAACATTGTATTATCTTAGACTTCCCTGCTGTTTATGCTATAAAGAAGCCTAAAAGCTTCTCATTTTTAGTACATTGTGATCCCAGGGTGTCACAGATAATACAAAAGTTTGAACCTGTGTTTGCTAAACATAAGCACGACTGTGGTAAGATGCAGGGAGAGGAAGTGGTTCCTGGCAGGGCCCATGCACCGTGAAAGCAGTATCCTCTCCCAAAACACAGTGAACCGTATATTCAGCAAATTATTGAGGCATTACTGGAACAGGGGGTATTGAGGGAATGTGAATCAGTGACTAACTCTCCTATATATCCCATTCAGAAACCAGATGGCTCAGATGGCCTCGATTACCTTCTAAGGCCAAGGTCTTTAGTTCTCTAGATATCTGCAATGGATTCTGGTCAATTCCTGTAGCAGCAGAATCTCAGTATAAATTCGCCTTCACTTGAAAAGATCGACAGTACACGTGGAATCGATTAGCACAAGGCCTACACAATAGTCCAACGATATTTAATAAGCGTATGGCTGCCATCTTGTCAAAATTTTCCAAGCCAGATGCCATATTGTAGTATGTGGATGGCATGCTTCTTGACACTGAGACCGAAGAAGAACATTTGACATTGCTTAGAGAATTGCTGAGTGTACTGGGGGAGGCTGGGCTAAAGGTAAACCCAAAGAAATGCCAATTAATGCAAACATCACTGACTTTTCTTGGGGTAAATATTACCCTTAGGGCAAGCTTCCTGATAAGCATAAGGTGGACATAATACAGAGGCTGAACTTACCAGTGTCCAATACTGCTCTACTGTCCTTTTTGGGATTAGTCCAGTATCAAAGAGACTTTGTTCTATATTTTGCTGATATCACAAGACCCTTTTATGATCTTCTAAAGAGGGAAGTGGCAGATGATATTAGGGCACAACAGACTGAAACCCATACAGCTGCAGTGAATACCTTAAAGAAGGCTGTAATGGAAGCAACTGTCATGATCCCACCAGACCCATCATAGGCATTTCACTTAGAGTTTGCAGCAATGGATCAATTGTTAGCAGCCGTATTATGTCAGAAGAGAACATGGGAAACTGCGTCCCATTGCATACGGAGCTCGTGTACTTCCCCCATGTGGAATCCAGGTATACAGCTTGTGAGAGACATTTGCTGACTACATTTTGGGCATTGCAACACTTCATGTATATTTACAAGGGGTCACATTACACAGTCCGCACACACCACTAAATTTACTGCTGAGACCAGGAGAGACGCTGATTTCTTCAGCACGCTTGTCAAGGTGGACTTTGATGCTAATGCAGTGAGATGTGGACATCACAGCCAGGGCTGCCATCAGGGGGGGACAAGTGTCCTGGTCATGAAGGGGGGGCGCGGCAGTGCTGCACTTCTGAAAGTGCCGGGCCCCCCTTGCGAGTGCCGAAGATTTGCGACCAGTCAAACAGCCGAAAATGCGGAAGTGCCGAAAAGCCGAACACCTGAACTCCCGCAGTGGCAAAAGACCCGAAGCCACGAAAATAGCCGAAGTCCCGAATCGGCGTAAAGACCCGAAGTCATGAAAACAGCCAAAATTTAAGTCCTGAAGTGGCTAAAAGACCCAAAGTCACAAAAGGAGGCGAAGTTGAAGTCCTGAAGCCACCAATTTCTGTTTTTTTTTTTTTTTTAATCCCCTGGCCACCAATATATTATTTTAATATACTATAGGCGTGTGTATGGGGGGTTACTTTTTTAGCGCTGATGTCTGTGTGGTCTTTTAACTGTGATGTGGAGTGGGCCGGGTCTGGGACGGGGCTTGGGTGCCAGGTTGGGCAGGGCCCAGGGGGCCCTGAAAATGTTGTACGGTGCCCCGTAATTTCTAATGGCGGCCCTGATCACAGCCAAGCAGACAACACTTCTTCCAGCCTTCCTATTGTACCAAGGCGAACCCCATGAGTGTCCTCTCCCTTCTAACCTTTCCCTTGCACCTCAGTGCCAGGAATTGACATTTATTGTGATGGTTTGTCTTACCATGAACAAGGTAAAGCATACACAGGTTTTGCTGCAGTGTTTCCAGATGGGGTATGTATGAGGTTATGTAAGATACATTTTACACAATATGCTGAATTAGCGGTGATTGCATGTATTCTGGAAAAATGCTCAGAGACAGGGGTTAATATTCACAGTGACAGTGCTTATGTGGTAAATACATTAACCATGCTGCCCTTACATGTTGTAAATAGGTTCAGGTCCACAGACGGTAAACCTCTAGTGCATGCCAGTTTGTTAAGCTACATATGGAACTTGCTGCAAAAGAGGAATTCCCCTTGTGCTATTATTAAGGTCAGATGTCATTCGATATGTTGGCACTATATAAATACATGTTAATAATGAATTCTTCCAAATTTTTCATTCACACCCAGTTGGTCATTATTTAGCAGACAGAACCTTACAAAAGTTGATGAATTCTGTATGGTGGCCTACTATAAAAGAGGATGTGGAGTTAAAATGTTTACCCTGTCTGCAAGTTAACCCTCCATCCTCTACTAATAAGTAGGGATGCACCGAATCCAGGATTCGGTTCGGGATTCGGCCAGGATTCGGCCTTTTTCAGCAGGATTCGGATTCGGCCGAATCCTTTGTGAAGGATTCGGGGGTTTGGCCGAATCCAAAAAAGTGGATTCGGTGCATCCCTACTAATAAGGCATTGTTGAGGTCTGCACCTCTTCCTGATGGGCCATGGTCTCACATACAGATCGATTCCAGGTGGTTACTTTAATTGTTTAGTGGTTATTTATGTTTTTAGTAAATTAGCATTCCCAACTAAAAATCAGAATGCTCTTACCGCAGCTAAGGTATTGCTTTTTGAATTATTCTCAAGATGGGGACTGCCTCATGTTGTAGCCAGTGATAGAGGCCCAGCATTCACAGAAAAAATATTCCAACAGCTACAGAAATTGCTGGATATTAAGCATGAATTGCATATTGCTGACCATCTGCAATCATCTGGGGCAGTTGAACGAGCAAATCACACAATAAAAACAATGTTAACTAAGTTCTGCTCAGGAAATCCTACAGCCTGGAAAGACATGCTACCATTGTGTTTAATGACCATGAGGTCTACTCCTCACTTTACTACTGGAGCGAGCCATTATCAAGTAATAATAGGGAGATCAATGTGTGTGCCAGGTCATTTGTTGTTACCTCTTACAAGGTGCCGTCACAGAGTCTTGAGTTGAGAAAATGGCTGATTATATTCAAGAAGTTAGTATGTTTATGGCTTAGAATACTGGTCATTCTAAAAAGCAGATCAAGAAATATTTTGATAAAAAGGTAAGACCCTTTGTACTGTATATAATGTTGGAGATTCTATAATGGTACGCTATTTTGGGAAAAAGGAACATTGCTTTACTCCATCTTGGAGAGGTCCCTTTAACATTATAGACAAAGCAAGTTCATCTGTTTATCAAATTAAGATAACTCAAACAAGAGGCAAACCAATAATGAAGTGGTACCATATCAACCAATTAAAAAGCTCATAATGCTTCATCTTTTCACAGAAAAATGAAACATACAATTTAAACATACAATTTTTGGAAAAGATGCAGCATGAGGAACTGGAACAACCAGATTAACCACATTAATCATTATCCTGATGTTAATTCCGGAGTGAAATAATACCCAAAGTTGTGATGTCATGAGATCATCTCAGAGAGTTAAGGTCAATCACAATGGAGATCAGTCCAATGGTCATATCAACCAAAGAGAGAAAAGGAGCAAGGAGCCAAAATTAAATGCAATAATTTCTCTGGGTATTGGCGCTATATCTTTCCTGGTCAACTCCACCGAGAATAGAATCAGTGGGACTGAAGGTTCTTGGGTAGTTATAGAATGTGATATAACAGTTCCTTATACAAATCTCACTGATAAACATTAACAGTGGATTTTTCCAGGAGGGATCTCATTGCATGGAACTACTGAAGTTGATGTTCGCAAGGAACCCAGAATGAAAATATATTTAGAAAGAAATTTTACTTTCTTTCAGGATGGAACTATTGTATGTGCTCCTGAAGCTACGTGGGCTGAAGATGACTGGGGAAAAGGGATCCAAATAGAAATTAAAGATGGGAAAAATGTCCTCACCTAGAACCAATGTGGTTTAGTTGCACAGAGCATCCCAAGCATTCTGTATAACAATGTAAGGTTGTTACATGTTCCTATTCTCTTAGATTTTTCAAAATGGACATTACCTAAAGACATATGTACAAACCGTTGAGTTTACAGTAGTAAAGTGAACAAAATTATAAACTTGTAGTGCTACAATTTAATTAATACTTAGGGGCAGATTTACTAAGCTCGAGTGAATGGTTTGAATGTCAAAAAGTAAATTTTTGGGTACTTCTAACATCGAATAGGCTATATTCGACCATTCGACTTAGATTCAAATGATTCAAAGTAGAAATCGTTCGACTATTCGATAATCGAAGTACTGTCTTTTTAATGCAATGTTAGCCTATGGGGACCTTCCACAGCACAGTTTTTTTGGTCGAATAAAAATCCTTCAATCGATCGCTAAAAATCGTTCAATTCAAACGATTTCTATTCGATCGTTTGAACGCTAAATTCGGTGAAAATCCTTTGACTTCAATATTCGAAGTCGAAGGATTTCAATCTGAGGGTCGAATTTCGAAGGTGCAGATTTATCAAGGGTTGAAGTGAATTCGAGGGAATTTTTGAAGTAAAAAAATTCGAAATTCGAAGTAATTTTTTGGATACTTCGACTATCAAATAGGATACTACGACTTCGAATTTACTTAAGATTTTGAATTTGATTCGAAGTAAAAATAGTTCCAATATTCGACCATTTGATAATAGAAGTAATGCCTCTTTAAAAAAAACTTTGACTTCAATACTTCGCCAAATTAAACATGCCAAATTGCTATGTTAGCCATGGGGACCTTCTACAAACTTTTTCCAAGTCTTTACACATTGAATTAAAATCCTTCGATCGATCTCTGAAATCCTTCGAATCATTAGATTCGAAGGCTTTAATTGTTCGATCGAACAATTTTAATTCGATCGAATGATTGCCAAATTCGCTGAAAAAACTTTGAGTTTGATATTCAAATTCAAAGTATTTAAATTTAGTGGTCGAACTTCGAAATTCGACCACCTAAATCTGCTCCTAAATATACATATAATTCATCCCCATCAATTAGCATAATAATTCATCCATATAAAGTGCCGTGCAATAAATACACTTATAATTAGAATCCCCAATTAAAAATACAAATTGTAATAGGAGAATAAATGAATCAATGTGACCAGCACCAATCTGAGATACAATTAAAAACCACTTTCTCGAGTTCATGAAAATAAGTTAGAAAATGGAAAAGAAGAGAGCGGTGAAGTTGTCCCAAACTTTAACTGCCTAAATTTTTTCTATCAAGGGACAACACAAAGCAAAGGCAGGCAGGATAACCATGACTGTGGTCTCACATTTTAAAACTAAACCTATGCTCGGAATAAGAGGCTATCTAAAACTAGAAAAACACAAATCAAGGCCCCTTGTGATTCAGTGCAGTAGAAGGAGGAGAATTTGAGGTGAGCAGCGGATTATGAGCAGCCCCCTAACAAGACCAGTTTCAACGCTCGGTCTGGCGAAATTAAAATAATTTGTCCGTTAAGCAGTTAAAAAATCAGACCGGCAACAAGAAGAAAAACTACTGTCTACTCTTACTACTGATGATTTCTGATTACGACTACGGCTTGTTCCTGACTATTCTTCTGATTATCCCTGGATTCCTGTGTTTGTTATTCCTGGTCTCGACCATGGCTTCCCTGACTACTCTGCTGGATTTTCCTCAATTGGCACCTGCTTCCTGATCGTTCTCTGTGTATGACCCGGCCTATCCCTGACTTCGTCTCTTCAACTGCAGATAAGTGCTGAGTCCTTATTACGAACTGTTATTCTGCGGGCTCACCTAGCACTCCTGCTATTCCTTATCTGGGACCGTCCTGTACCAACTTTCAGGGCGCAGCTCAGTGGGAAGCGTGGGGGAGGCTCATACCTTCAGACTCGCCTTGATACCTGACAGTATCACCTCGCCATGGAGTCTGAGGAACCAGCCCCTTCCCCTTTGGAAATCGTTGCTCAGCAATTGGCTGGTCTCACTCGGGCTGTTCGAGATTTACAGGGAGGCTATCAACAATTGCAGGCTCAGATGCAAGATATGACTGTTGCTGCTGCTCTTCCTCCTGGGCCCTCGGTTTCGTCTGCTTTTCCTATCTCGGCATCTTCTTCCACACATCCGACGCCCGAACCCAAGATGCCACTTCCTGAACGCTTTTCAGGAGATCGAGCTAAATTCAGAGCTTTCGAAAATTACTGTTGGCTTATGTTTTCCCTGAAAAGTCAATCCTATGCTACGGAACAAATCAGGGTGGGAGTGATTATGTCCCTATTGTCTGGAGAACCCAAGACTTGGGCTCATCATCTTTTCGAAACCCAAAGTCCATTACTGGCTAGTGTGGATATATTCTTTTCAGCTATGGCTCAGATCTATGATGATCCTAAGAGGTCCGATACTGCTGAAACAATGATCAGGACTCTTTGTCAGGGCAAACGCCCAGTAAAAGACTATGTGACGGATTTCCATACTTATGCTACCGACACCGAGTGGAATGACAAGGCCCTCAGACATCAATTCCGCTTGGGTTTGAGCCCTACTCTGAAGGATGAATTAGCCAGTAGGAATACCTGACTCATTGGAATCTTTGATTGACTTGTGTGTCCAGATTGATCGTCGTCTGAGGGAAAGATGCGCAGAGAGAGCTGCAACACCCTCTCTTGGAGCATCCTGGGTATTACCTAAGGCCCCTCTGTCTCCACATGTCTCTGCAACTACTTAGTTCATCTCTTCTCCTGCTTCAATGGCAAGTGCCCCTGAACCTATGCAGATTGGACTCATTAGAACAGCCATCTCAGCCCAGGAGAGGACTCGGAGAAGAGAGAACAATCTATGTCTATACTGCGGTCTTTCTGGTCACCCAATCTGTCTTCCATCCTCATCTTCCATCACTCGAGAATTGCCTATGCTCATTGTTCCTATTTCTCTACAGTGGCCCCAAGGGTTCCTAGAGAGTAAGGTCGTCATAGACTCGGGAGCCTGTGGTTGTTTTGTCGATACGGAATTTATTAAAACTCACAATATTCCGACACGACCCAAGACTCAGCCGTTTCTTGTGAGAACTGCAGATGGCTCTCAACTTTCCTCTGGACCAGTGATGTTAGAGACTACACCACTTATTGTTATTGTTGACTCTAATCATATTGAGACTTTGTCTTTTGATGTGGTGTCTTCTCTTTTCCCTTTAATTCTCGGTTTCCCATGGTTGAAATCACACAATCGCCCCAAGATCCTCGTTTTCAGGCTATTCCATCATTTCTTCAGTATTATATGGACGTCTTCGATCAAAATGGAGCTGACACATTACCTCCTCATCGAATTTATGATTGTCCCGTAGATTTGCTTCCTGGGGCTCCTATTCCTTTCGGACGCATCTACCCTCTGTCTGAGCCTGAACTGTTGGTCCTGAAAAAATATATCAATGAGAATTTGAAGAAGGGGTTTATTCGTCCTTCCACTTCACCTGCAGGGGCGGGTATTTTCTTTGTGGAAAAGAAAGACCATTCCTTACGTCCCTGCATTGATTACAGACACTTAAATCAGATTACTGTAAAAAATCATTATCCTTTACCTCTTATTCCTGAATTATTCCAGAATCTTTGTGGAGCTAAAATTTTTTCTAAATTAGACTTGCGGGGGGCATACAATGTGGTAAGGATTCGTCAAGGAGATGAGTGGAAAACAGCTTTCCGAACACGTTTTGGACATTATGAGTACCTCGTTATGCCATTCGGCTTATGCAACGCTCCCGCTACGTTTCAGCATTTTGTTAATGATATTTTCAGAGATTTTTTGGATCAATTTTTGATTGTTTATCTAGACGATATCCTAATTTTTTCTTCTTCCGAACAGGACCATAAGATTCAATTAAGAAAGGTTTTTAACCGACTGCAAACTCATCGTTTGTATGCTAAGTTGGAGAAATGTGGATTTTGCAAGTCTTCAGTGGAGTTCTTGGGGTTTGTAATTTCATCTGATGGAGTCTGCATGGACAAGAAGAAGGTGTCCACTATTCTTGATTGGCCTGTCCCTTCTTCCCGGAAAGCAGTGCAAAGTTTCGTCGGATTTGCTAATTTCTATAAAAAATTTATTAAGGACTTTTCTAAAATTATCGCTCCTATCACAGATTTAACTAGTTCCACTAAACGTTTTCAGTGGACTACACAAGCACAGGAGGCGTTCGATCAATTGAAACATCTTTTCACATCTGCTGCCGTCTTAAAACATCCTAATCCTGTACTGCCATACATTTTGGAAGTTTATGCTTCAGAAACTGCGATTGGAGCTATTTTATCTCAGAGGACCAGCAATAACAACGCTCTTCATCCTGTGGCTTTCTTTTCTAAGAAACTCTCCTTTTCGGAAAAGAATTATGATGTTTCTGACCGGGAACTCTTGGCCATTAAGTCAGCGTTTGAAGAATGGCGTCATTTGTTGGAAGGAGCTTTGCATCCGATCATTATTTTTTCAGACCATAAAAATTTGGAATATTTACCATACGTCTTAAGCCAAGCCAAGACAAGCCAGGTGGGCATTATTTTTTTCTCGTTTTAATTTCCATATTACTGGCTCTAAGAACAAGAAAGCTGATGTCCTTTCACTGTTACACAGTCAGGAAGAGGATCCTTTGCCTCCGGATACGATACTACGTCCTCAGAATTTCTTTCTTTTGCAGAGTGAACTTTTGTCGAAGATCAAGGAGGCGTCCTCTTCTTTATCTCCACACGGGGATTTACAAGTTTGTGACGGGTTATTTTTTTCCGGAAGCTCTTCGTTACTTCATGATCACCCGTTGGCGGGTCATATGGGATATGTCAAGACTTTGGATCTTGCTCAGAGATTTTTCTTCTGGCCTCACATGGCTAAGGACTGCAAAGATTACGTATCCTCTTGTGAGACATGTGCTCGGTTTAAGGATTCACGTGTTAAGCCTCTGGGTTTGCTACGTCCTTTACCAGTCCCTACTCGATTGTGGGGTTCCATCTCTGTTGTTTTCATTGTAGAGCTTCCTCCCTCACAAGGTTACAATACAATTTTTGTAATTGTGGATCGACTCTCCAAGATGGCACATTTTGTTCCTCTCTCCGGAGTGCCTTCTGCATCTTCCATGGCTGAGGTGTTTATTCGAGAAATTGTCAGGCTCCATGGAGTTCCAGACGAGATTGTGTTGGATCGGGGAGTGCAGTTTACGTCCAAATTTTGGAGAGCATTGTGCAAGTCTCTAAAAATCAAGTTGGCCTTTTCCACAGCTTTCCATCCACAATCCAATGGGCAGACAGAGAGGACTAACCAGACGTTGGAACAATACCTCCGTTGTTTCTCGTCCTTCTTTCAGGACAATTGGAGTGAACTTTTACCATTGGCGGAGTTTTCCTACAATAATGCTCTTCATTCCTCTACCAAGCAAACTCCTTTCTTCGCCAACTATGGTTTCCATCCTCACGTGCTTCCTAACCTTCCTAAGGGAATAGAGGTGCCAGCAGTACAGGAGAGACTTTCCTTTCTTCTTGATAATACTCTGAGAATTCAACAAGCGATGTCTCAAGCACAGAACAAGAGGAGGAAGGGTTCTGAGTTTCAAGTTGGAGACCTGGTATGGTTGTCTACTCAGCACATCAAATTTCCGTGTCCGTCTAAGAAGTTGGGTCAACGATTTTTGGGTCCTTTCTCCATTATTCAAGGCGTGAACGAGGTAACTTTTAAACTCAAATTACCAGCTTACTTACAAAATTCATCCTGTTTTCCATGTAGCCTTGCTAAAACCGGTGGTGAAGAACACTTTTTCGGGGAGAAATCACAATCCTCCAGCTCTGGTGTCTATTGAAGGTGTAGAGGAATTTGAAGTGGAGGCTGTTTTGGACTCTAGATTCCGGCGAGGTCGGCTTCAATATTTGATCCGTTAAGCAGTTAAAAAATCAGACCGGCAACAAAAAGAAAACGTCATGAACAAATTAACAAATTTTGAAATGGTATGGCAGTACTGGGACCGGACTGACTGTGCACCATTAGAGAATTTGGGAAAATCACGAGATGCATGCGGTAATTCCAACAGTTTGTATATACCCCATACTATCTCATTGCCCATTATACCTACTAATGAGATTTACCCAAATTTAGTTCAAGTACACTCCCTGGGTAGCTTAGAGGCCAGTGTCTTGAAAGAATTAAAAAACCACCAAAGCTAATTGTCAGGTCCCAGCAGGTCAGGTTCAGGTTGAACCGACGTCTCCTCTGGCCAACGTCCCCATGCCAGCGCCTGTTACTAGCGGGGGCGCATGTTCCAATGCGCGCGCGCGCGTTTTAGCGCGGGCGCACGTCCAGACGCAGGCGTGCGTTCGGACGCTGGCGCGTGTTCTGCCGCAAACGTGCATCCTGGGGTTAAAAGGTCACTCAGGCCTAGGCTCAATGCGAGGTGATCGTCTCTACTGACACTAGGCGTACTTACTACTGATGATTTCTGATTACGACTACTGCTTTTTCCTGACTATTCTTCTGATTATCCCTGGATTCCTGTGTTTGTTATTCCTGGTCTCGACCTTGGCTTCCCTGACTACTCTGCTAGATTTTCCTCAATTGGCACCTGCTTCCTGATCGTTCTCTGTGTATGACCCGGCCTGTCCCTGACTTTGTCTCTTCAACTGCAGATAAGTGCTGAGTCCTTATTACGAACTGTTATTCTGCGGGCTCACCTAGCACTCCTGCTATTCCCTATCTGGGACCGTCCTGTACCAACTTTCAGGGCGCAGCTCAGTGGGAAGCGTGGGGGAGGCTCATACCTTCAGACTCGCCTTGATACCTGACACTAATGGTTCTCCAAAGCTCTGATGAATGGAGATCTCCTCAACTCTCATACTGTTCTAGAGAGAGTGAAAACTACAGTATGTATATATTTGATGCCATGGAATCTACCTGTGGATTCATCCCAGCAGATTAAAAGAGATAAGATGACATATGACATGTGCAGTAAGATTGACACAATGGCATAAGGATAACTTAAAAATTGCTTATGTGGGCAACGGCAAATTCTGCTTTGTGACGGGTATCTCCAAACTGGCATATGGGAAAAACGAATGTGAGAAATCTTCAAATAGAGAGTAAATATGAAGAAATATTCAAATAGGCCATCCCCCGATTTACGGTTTCTATTCCTCCCTTAACACTGGATGTACACATGCTCATGCAACACAAGTGAACATATCCTCCAAAGCAAGCAAAGGAGGCAATACCAGAACTCATTGTTACTATTTGGTGGGATCAAGTAAAAATATGCTTCCCAACATCCTTTTCTTCACCTAACATACATAAAATACTGATCCTCATTCAGACTCTGGTTATATTCTTGGGACTACTCCTATTTTGGAGAATAAGAACAACTTTAAAGACTGTCAAAAATAGACATAGACAGACCCAGGAAAGAGCCAGAGGCATCAGGGGTATTCAAGATAAACATTTGGGCCTTAGGTGGTGATATGTGACAGTTACATCATAATGTGTAAATAAAGGCTAACTACAGGTTCTCGTGATACTATGCAAAGAGCCTGTCATAAAAACATGTTGTAAGATCAAGTGATTACAGGATCTCAAAAGCCTTCCTTTAAATATGGTGCAGAAAAGTTATGGCTTATGTTTAGCCAGTTGTCTTGTGGGGGTGAGACTCTAAAACAGTATAAAAGATGTGTCCAAAGTACAGTCTGGAGTTGTTTTGGAAAACAGACCTCTGTGTACAGGGGTCCATCTCTGAACAGGAACTCTGCAGGCCCAGAGACTGACGTGCTGTCTAAGGATGGGTAACTATCTCATACCTCCCAACATTTTGGAAATAAAAGAGGGATAAAAAAGTTGCAGTGTATAGCACGGCAAACGTTTTTTGACCATGCCCATTCTGTGGTCACACCCCCTAATTACCATGTTCATTTTACAAAACTTGGCAGGTTATGAAAGTTTGAACACATATCTGTGTTTTTTTTTAGTTATTACAGTTTTGCTAATGAAGGTGAATTGCCCTTTAAGCTTTGAGTATAACTTTTCCCAAGGGACCTGTTATCTTATATTGTTACAATTACTTATTTGCTTATCTGAAATTGTTACAAAACTTTCCAATTGCACCTGGTGGCTGTTCTGAGCTCTCTGCCAAAAGTCAATTAAGTTAGAAACATTGTTTCTTTTTCTGGCTGTTCAGTGCAGAGAAAAACAAGACTTTACAGTACAAATGAGGGACTGCAGGCTGAGCTGTCAAAAGAGGGACTGTCCCTCTAAAAATGGGACAGTTGGAAGGTATGCTATCTCAGTGTCTCTTTGTCATTGATTGTTATCACTTATTAGTGTGGTATAGTAGTCATATATATAATAATAGGTGTATGAGGTTTTAGAGCATATTGTTTGGAATAGTTTGTTGTAATCTGTTGTCTTCTTGTTAACATACTGTGGATATTGATTCTTGTTTAAGTTAGAATGGTTGATTTGTCTCACAGGTTGTTTTGAAATGCATTGCAAATAACCTATAATATCATTCTAAATTATAGATTGTTGGGTTTTCCTTGTACCTTTCCCTATGTGTATATTATGGCTTATTATTTTCTGTAAATGTGTTACATAAATCATCTTTTCAGTAATACCATTGGTTGCATATAATTTCTTTGCCAAACCTCGCTGTTAGAACTTACAGTTATTGTATTATTATAGACTAATATTGATATTGATATTGTCCATAAGAATATCTTACTCAAGGACTCCTATTGGAAATGTCTATGATATCAAAATCTTGTTATGCTTGTTCCCCTTTATGTATATACCAAAGGTGTGGTACAACTTCCCTTCCCATACCCTTTTACACCTCCTACCATTTTTTTCACCACCTGTCACCAGTGTGCTGCAGTCTCCTTAGATTTTCTTATGACTTGCTGTGACCCTGAGCAGGGGGTCTTATAGGCTGTTCAGCACCTGACACCCGAGAGAGTACTTTTGCAACAGGTAGAGCACTCTAATTTTTCGTGTGTAATGCCTCTCCACTATCTGAGACTGGAAAGCAAGTCTGGCTGCAAACATCATTTCACTAGATCATAAATCTGGGAGCGGGGTGATCCCTTAACCTAAGTCCCAACTGTGGATCCGCTGTGCCCTCACAGATGTGGTTACCCCCAGTCTCCCCAGAATTTCAGACTTCAGCTTGTCATAGTCCCTGGCTTCTTTGGAGGACAGGTCAGAAAACACTTTCTGGGCATCCCCCACTAGTACTGATGCCACAAACATTGCCCACTGCTCCCACGGCCAGGCTTGCTGCTCCACCATCCTCTCAAAGGTACAGAGGAAGGCCTCCACATCATCCTACCCAGTCATTTTCTGCAGGAGGTGGGTGCCTTGGATGGAGTGGGGCACTCTGGGGGACAGGGCAAAATCCCTAGAGACCCTGGCTGTCAGTTGTTGTACCACCTCAGTTAGTAGCTGCGGCCTGCGCCAGTGCCGCAATCTGGGCCTCCAACAGACGATTTGCCTCCTGCTGGTGAGCAATGGTTTGCTGTTGCTGGGCCAAACTCTGTTGATGCACTTGCTGCTGGGTGGTGTCAGAAGAAGAAATAACAGTTCAACAGAAAACTCCAGCCTCCTGGCTAACACAAAATAAATACTTTTCTTTCCTTCTGACACTGAGCATTCCAGCAGTCTCTCTCACACTAAAAACAATAAAGCTTACAAAATGCAGCCCAATGAAAAAATGTCAGTCTCTTAGATTATTTCTTGCCGACCCCTTCACAGTCTCTCAACTGTACATGAATCCAAAATCGAATATATATAAACCCCCAAAAGAGGGAATACGTATAGGGAGCGATCAGCGCCTGTGGCAACAGAAATAAAAAACAAAAAACAAAAATAGCGCAATACGTTTGCAATGTAAAATATCACCCCGTGCTTGCACTGGATGTTAAGTGGATGTGTTTTCCCCTTTTCCTTCAGGTGGCTATTAGTGAATGAAAGTGGCAATTCAAGTGAACAGAGGGGCGGAAGAGTGCTTTTCCTGTGAAAATGGAATATGTTCCAAGGATGCAGGTGCCTCCACCTTCTATATAAAATGTCTACTTACAAACCACTGGCGTGGTATAATGCGTTTAATATGAAGCTCTCTCAGGTTTCTCCTCCAGTGTTCGACTCCTTCCAGGTTCCCAAAGTAGGAATACAAACCGATGATAGTGTAACACCGTTTATTTAAAACATAATTAAAAGCAATTAAAATTTACACTCACATTTCCCTTGCGGGTTTTTGCGCATTGAGTCCAACAAACAGTTTTTCTGGGGTCCCCAGAGGCAGTCCTGCCAGCTTGCTCCAAAAATCTTTTCTGCTCGCTCTAGGTGCCTTGGTCCAGGTTGTTGCGTCCCCCAAACTATGCCTAACGCGTTTCGCTGGATGCTACCAGCTTCCTCAGAGGCGTCTCTACCATCTTTGTTTGTATCCTTCCTTTTAAAGCCCATTCCAGCGTGTTCGTTTGATTTCCGCTTTCACTTCCGGTTTATGCGTTCCAGCTTGTGCGTTCCAGCGTCTTCACTTCCGGTTTAGCGCATATAACTCTCGATCTTCTGTGTATTGTAATGTAGGCTAGTATATTTCTCTCCCGTGTCTTGAAGACACTTTCATTCACTAATAGCCACCTGAAGGAAAAGGGGAAAACACATCCACTTAACATCCAGTGCAAGCACGGGGTGATATTTTACATTGCAAACGTATTGCGCTATTTTTGTTTTTTGTTTTTTATTTCTGTTGCCACAGGCGCTGATCGCTCCCTATACGTATTCCCTCTTTTGGGGGTTTATATATATTCGATTTTAGTCTCTCTCACACACACCACACCTGCTGCTCAGCATCAGGTCTACTAAATAGGCCTAGGGCCTCCTAAAAACCTGGTCTACGGATTTGGGAATCTGTCCCACCCTAATCTTGCGGATTCCCAGTAAGACCAGCCCCAGATCACCAATTACAAAAAACCTGCAGAGAGACAAAGTGTTTCTCTGCTAACAACACTACTGACCTCACCTCAGTAAAAATGCCTGAGAATCCATGGCCCTACATACATGCCATCAATCTGGGGACCTTTTTGTCATCACACCACAATATGAATTGATGGTTTGTTTATTTATTTATTTAAATGTTTGCAGATTTTTTTGTTTATTTTGTTTGGAGTTTATAATACTTTATGGCTTTTTGAATCTGTATGTTTTTAGAGTGATTTTATATTTAACAATATTCTCCTTTAGAGCAGAAAGATACATGTAACACTTTTTCTATTTACTATGTAGCTTAATACTAAACACTGCCATTGGAGGTCACTGTGGGATCTGGCTATTTAAATCTATGTTCTTACCATTGTTCCTTTATGCTTATGCTGTGCCTAAAACGCGTCAAGCTAAACCATGCAGCGTCTTTTTAACATGGACTAATAAAGATTTTGGTTTTTAAGCAGTCTGGTGTGTGGAATTTTACCATTTCACCTTCTCTATATTTCAAAATAGGCTGGTGGGCAGATGGATTCTGGTTTAATGGATTAGGCAGAGAAGAAGGGTGATCTTACTATAGTGGTCACCCTTCTTCAGCATATGCTTGCTTCTAGCCTTACAATTCATTCGACCCATCCTTATTTCCATCATGGGCCCATATGAAATCTGATGCCTGTTGGCATTATATCTAAATGCTGTGAGAGTGGGCCTGTATATTTCTTTGCCAATGCCAAAACCAAGGAACTAAAGCAATGGAAACCCAAATATTGGGTGTGTCCAATATACATCCTTTAATTTCCCCCAGATAAGATATAAATATATGCAGTGTTTGTTATCTTCACAGTCTGGCCAATGGGACAAATTTACTTGGGTTTCCAGACAATTTGTATAGTTGGAAACACACCAGTCCACTCAAAAACAGTCTGTATTCTATTGCTTCATAATTATATGTAAGTCACATAAGCAATGCCAAAAACATAAAAAAAACATTTTTTGGGGCACCACCTCCAGTGATAACCTACACCATGAGCTCACCACAATCTCCCCCATGTACTTGCTTGGACCAGACAGCACAGGAACGAGACAAGCACAGACAGAAATGAGGGTGCAAAATGGAACCATGCAGTAGAGTCTGGGTCATTGGAACTGCTGTGTAGTAGTTATGCTACTGGATAATGGGTTACATGGAGGATGTGGTACTGCTATGGTCTGAATACTATGATATAAAGCAAACTAAAATCTTTCACTACAGAACTGATCTGAGATTAAAAGGCAGGAAAGTTATAGGGGTGTTTTTGATGCATGTGTTGCCTGTATCAACAATACTGCCGTACACTACTGCCTGGGCAGCTCTTTTACCTAGACTAACAGCACTGGAAAGTTTACTAGCATAACAGCACTGGAGAGTTTAACATACAATTGTCATACCTAGTTAAAACATAGTTAAACATACAGTTGTCATACCTAGTCCAAAAGATACTTTCAATTCTTTCAAAATGGAAATAAATACATATTTTAAAACAGTTTGTTTTCAGGTAAAACTTTCTATTTATTGTTTCATGTTGTCACGGGATAAAAACCGGACTTTTGTACCAAAGGAATCCCGTTGATCTAGAAAACAACTGTAATCATGCCTTAAAAGTAAAACCATAGTTAAATTGTAATAAAAAGTTCTAGGTTTTAATATCTATTTTTTTCATACAACTAGTATGAAATGTGCTAACAAAAAATAATATGCATTTCAGTATAAGGGAAGCAAGGGAAAGCAGTGTTTGGACTTCCACAGTCTCTGCCAGATCAAATGAGAGGTCATAAACTATTATGCCCAGATTTGATGAGGCAGTTTGCCATTTTGACCAACCTGATTATTATTGTTTTACATAGTACATAGTAACATAGTAAGTTAGGTTGAAAAAATACACACGTCCATCAAGTTCAACATTTGAACTCTTTTTTAACCTGACTAACTGCTAGTTGATCCAGAGGAAGCCAAAAAAACCCCATCTGAAGCCTCACAAATTTGCCTCAGAAGGGGAAAAAATTCCTTCCTGACTCCAAAATAGCAATCGGACTAGTCCCTGGATCAACTTGTACTATAAGCTATCTTCCATAAATCTGTACTCCTTAACTAGGAGGACCAGGCCTCCACCATCTTGCAATCTGAATGACCATTATGTAAATATATCCAATTCCCTAACATTCACCTGCCCACCTGACCAAATCTTACAATTGCCACCTATTCTGGCTGAGGGTTGACTGATCAAACTAACCTAATATCAACCAATCTATGAATACCTTAATATGAATGTTCTTTTGCAGACTTTCTGATGTTTAGCATATCAGTAAATATTGATATTCTTGACCTCAGTTACCATATGGGGTTGTAAGAGAAAGCTCCATAGGGACTGAGCTTTATAAAGCATGGCCAGGCAAGGTGGGCTGTATTATATTCTCTGATGTTCCATAGGGTGTTTCTGTACATATTACCAGTCAGCAGCCTCTAATCTTTTGTTTGGTTTGGATCTGTTATTCACAGTGTTTGTACATTATTTCTACTGTGCTGCAGATTGTGTTGATAAATAGGCGTGATCACTTCCCCAAAGCATACAGGAACTCATGTGTGCACTGACCCCCTTTCACCTCTACCAGTTTCGCTGCAGATTCTCCTTTTATGGCTCATTCTTTGGAGAGACTGCACCACACGTTGTCCTTCTCAGTGTGAGCTTCCCTCTAGCCCCTCCCCCAGCACTCCTACAAGCAGGAAACAGAATGGGGAAAGTCTGCCTCATGACTCAGGCTAAACCATGAAATGTGCTCTCTATGCATCCTCATCTCATTCTTCCTGCAGTTATTTTATTTTGTAATTGTTTATATACGTGTAGACATTATTACTGATAATCAATTCTCATTGTTCTCTTCCCAACACCTAGAGCCAAGTACCACATCTATAGAGACTTACCAATTGTACAAATCTGGTGTATCATGTGGAATAATCTCATTTACCATTGAGCTATGAATGCTCTGTGGTCCAATCATTAACCCTGGGCCAAGTGACCAGATCAGCCTAATCTGACCTATCACATGGCTTGTCAGGTCAGACAAAGATCCATTCATCTGGCAACCTTGCCAAAATCCTGTACTGTATACCAGCTTAAGCCAGCAGGAACTTTTATGATGATAACTATCCAAATATACAGTATTAACCCTAAAGAGATAAAGCAATAATTAATAGTCCCTGTTTTCCCAAGAACTATCTGGTATTAAAACGGAAAATAGATTACTAACTCTAGTTACAATCTAACCATGCTTTAGGTACAAAAATGATCTTAATGCTAGTGCCACACGATGCAGATCTCAGCGTGTGGAGAAATGCAGGTCATGAATACACTCATCCACTGCTCCTGTGCTGATCAATGTGCCTGCACCCAGAAACATTTTACTTATTTGGGGTGTTTAGGTAATAACTAATTGTGTCTGGTTTGGCCTAGCTACAGTTACATACATTTTATATTTGAATCCTTAAATAATGCATAAAACACTGTGTACCTGGAAAAGGAGGAAGAATGAGCCAGATAACCAATCCATCCCTTCCTTCCTTTGTCTGGCTTGTAGATCAGGCCTTCTATAAAACCAGAGCCAGGAGCTGGGATGAATTTTTTTATAGATTGTAAAACGCTTCACTCATCACAGCTGCAAGCGGCAGAGATGCAGCTACAACACACACACACGCACAGTGCAAGCAGCAGAGATGCAGCTGCAACACACACACACACACACTGTAAGCGGCAGAGATGCAGCTATTAACACACGCATAAACAATATGGTACCATATATCTATTCTTTTTATTTGCAGCCGCCCCTGGAACATTAACTGTCAAAGCGATGGCCCATAATGTTGATACAGATCCAAATCTGAAGTCTGTGTAGGGTAAACGGAGTGCAGTTTATAGTGTAGGTTAGGGCAAATGGCAGAAGTAGATAGCCCAGTATGCTGAATAGAAAAGTAGATAGCCCAGTATGCTGAATAGAAAGAGGAAGGTGGGTGGCTTGGAGGAAACAGACATGCATATAGTAGCAGAGCAGAGAAAAGAAACAAGCAATTTGTAAATGTGGGGTGCACTGACTACAGATTTCTTTATATAATCTCTGTTGCTGGCATAAGAGCCATTGAAGTTGGGATGAGCTGTCATACCAAGTGGTTTCTGAATATGTGCCAATAGCACATTGAAAAGAAGTTAATGCTTCTGCTAATTAAACTTCTTACTAACTGTATTTTACCCTATTTGTTTTGTCTAACAAAATTGCAAATACATTTTTTTGCATTTAGGCTTCAGTCTCCCTACTTTGCTTGTGTCCTTAAGAGTATGGCATACCCATCCTTTCCAAAATCCAAATCATTGGAGCATAGTGATATGATACAAAGGACATATAGTAGTGACTGAGCCAATGAGAGTATAGTAAGAATGGGTTAACATTCTGGTCCCTTGCCCTCCCCTCTGTTAATGGTTGCAGGACAGATGGCGAGTCTTTTTCAATTGCTCCTTAGAGTCTTTAACCACAGCTTCTCAATCCTATTAACCCATTAGAGCAGATCTTGGCAGCTGCACAGTACTGCTGTGACTTTCTTCTCCCCAGAGGGCATACATTACAGGCTTTTCTAGTGGGCTCTGCACTTTTTCATTAGGTAAGCAAAGCTCTCCAGCATTCATACTCCCGTCCTTTTGTTCTCTTGTTCCTGAGGCCCACAGACCTGACTTACAACTGCTTTAGGAAGGTTTCAGCCCCTGAATTCTGGAGTATGAGAATTTGGTGACTATGCTAGCAACCTGCACAACTTTATTACTATGTTAAGCTCCCCATAGACGCGACGATTCTTCTTGCAGAATGACCAATTTTAGGGAAGCCCGAGCGATCCTTCGAAATTATCGTGCGGTTAGTGGGATTCGAACGATCGTACATCTTACGATTTTTCGGCCGACATCTGTCAGGAAAGTGATCGGCCAGGTCAAAAAATCTTTGTCGGTCCCAGTGCAATCTACCTATGTTTGCAGGGCCAAGCAGGCAGCTCCCCTTTGTTTTCCTGGCAATTGGTCTTTTTAGTTGATGGTAAATTCGTACGAGCGTACGATCGTTCTGAGAAGATCGTGGTCTCACGATCAGGATCTGATCTTTTAAAAATCTCAACATCTATGGCCAGCTTAAGGCAACAAGTCTTGGAGATACAGTAACTGAAGCAAGGCTGACCCGTTGAATATCCTGTTTTATCCCAGGCCCCACCACTTATGGTGGTGCTCAGAACAAAACAGATTTTGGAAGCTTATTTATCTAGCGTAGGACTCTCTATCTCTAAACTATTGTCCTAATGTCATGTGGCTGTTGTTTGCACTACAACTCCCAGTAGCACTGAAACATACCTCCCAACATCAATAAAAAGAGGGACAAAAAAGTTGCCACGCGCAGTGTGGTAATTTTTTTGGAGCACATCCATTTTTTGTGGCCACACTCCCTAATTACCAATTTACAAAATTTGGCAGGTTATGAAAGTCTAAACATATTTCTGTGTTTTTTTAGTTATTACAGTTTTGCTAATGAAGGTGATGAAGGGGACAACGAACCGACTGCTACTGGAACCTTTGGATTTCGTCTGACCAACAATGCCTAGCATTCCGGATCCGGGGAACTTGCACAAAGAAACACCAACGAGTGGATCAGAATAACAAGTTCCGTTTATTGTAGTCCAAACATAGGCTTATATAGGGTATAAGCAAAGACGTCCCAATATAGTGACGTATCAGCATAGTTATTAGCATAGTATATGTCTGTAATAGGTATATCCTTCAGGATGGACAAGATAGAAAAGAGACAAATATGTGCATGCGCGTTAGCTGAGATATTTTGGCTAAGGCAAGCTGATAACATTGTTTATGGTACATGATGATACTTATGCAAGGTTGTCCAAGAAGAGACAGCACAGGGTCGTACAGGAAAACAAGTACAGAGGCCTACAAGGGTCGGCACGTAGGCATGTTAACCCTTCAACCCCCTCTTTGATCATAACATGATCATCTAATGTGAAAAAGACATATGAGAATGTATTTTCTTCAACTGAGAATTTTCTGACGTACGTATCATAGAGCGGATACGCTTCCTAAAAAAGCAGGAAAGATATAAATTGAAAATAACAAGAAGAACAAAAATTACTGTAACAATAACAAGGGGATAAAAAATAGAATGCATGATAGCAGAACCAGTAGGTGACCAACCAGTAAACACATCATACCAATGGTGTTGTAAATCATCTTGTAACTGAGAACCTAAAGAAATTAATCTGTGTTTGGTAGCAACAGTTTTAACAACAGTATCATACAATTTATCAGTGTGTTTGTGATATGCAGCAACAGTGTTAGTATGATGATGAATAAGTGAATGACACAGAGAAACAGGGAGTTGATAATTAGCAATAAGTAAAATTAACCTAAACTATAAACTCACCTAAATGCAAATAACCGTATTGAGACTACTATGCTCTGAAGAGGGGCTAGGCCTGTCTTCAAAACCAAGAACTCATTCTTGACCAGCAGAATTAACACAACTACATGCTGGAGAGTTCCTAATCCATCCCAATCTTGTTATTTGCCTAACTATACAAACTACTTCAGTTTAAAAAGAATTATCATGAAGTAGTACATTTCTAATTCAACCAACACCCAAAAGATTCCATGCCATGTATTTCGAAATATTGCGTTTAGTAAACATAAGTCTCTTTATCCATGTTCCAGTGCCGTTTAGAAAAGATGGTTTGAATAAAGGCATCTGCAAAGGTATTGTCCCAATTATAGTTCTTAGAAGTGATGAACTTAGTATACTTGCATCTCCATGATATAGTCGTGTTCTTTTAGAGACAGGTGTCATCAAACTTTTTCTTTAAAGTGCTTTGGAAAGAGACATGGAAAAGATGTCCGGAATTAAAGGGAACTGTGAAATAAGAATGGTTCCCATCTATCACTGATTTTGAATTATCAATAGTGTTCATTTGAAATCATCATCATCATAAACATGTAGCAAGAAAAACGATTGCCAAAATCTTCCACATGCTCAGTTGTTTATCTATAGAAGAAAACAATTATAATGTTAGAAACTACTTTTATAAAGAATTTCAGAGTCAGGATCTTGAATCCTGATATGGTAGATTTGTTTAGCATTAGGTTCTGTACTTTAAGAAATTATAAACACAGTAAGTTTATAAAGGGCATAAAATTATAGTAATATAATGAAAACCATGAACAAGAAAACACTATCTTGCTTAAGTAAAACTAAATATATTACTAAATTGGAAACCTTTAAAAAGGGTTCCACCCCTTATGCCTAATTGCCCTTGCTTCATATTGTAACTCTTTAATCTTATTTACAATTCCACAAAAAACATTAAACTTTAATATGGTAAACAATTCTCTTAAAAAGATTGTGGCATGATATTTAATCTACAATTGCTATGGCAGGAGCTAAAGTCGCAATAATACAGGTACCATAGCTATTCTCTGGTAACTAAACATAAGGCCATGTACCACATATAAAGTAGTAGGTAGATTTCTATGTTATTAATCAATAAATAGCTAATTTTATTTTAGAATAGGTTCCAAAACTCTATACTTTTCTTAAAGTTAGTATCTGTCAAATTAACAGTTGTTTTATAAATACCATCTTCTGCTCGATGCTAAATTCATTAGCTTCATCTTTGGTTGCCTGTAAAAACACACTTAGACCAATCATTATTTTCCATGTGTCATTTAAACATGTTTAATGCTTTAATAGTGCTATTTTCCAAGCCATATATAAATCATAATTGTTATTGTTAAACTAATGTATGAGCAGAAATTGGGAAAACTACCATGGGTAGTCCCATTGAATCAGTTGGCCTAATGCCACACACCCAACAATTCGTTTTATTGGTTCCCTTAGTTATTCTTTTTTTGTAAAGTTATGTAATGACATAAAAATTACTTTTGCTAGAGGACATATGAACGAAACCAAAAATCAGTAGTACTTAAAATACAAATACATGCTTGTCGGGTTCACTTGCTCTACTACAATTTGAAACATGTATCTATATATCTTTGTTATGTAATTTTACTGAAGTAGGTGTTACTGATTGCACTTAGAAAGGACCTTCAAACCTTGGGTCCAAGCTGTTCCTCATATAATTTCTAATCACTACCCAGTCACCCGGTTTAAGATAGTGTGAACCAGTATTGACATTTGGATCTGGAATAGAATCAAAAACATATTTGTGTATTTTATTTAGACATTTCTGTACAACAGCTACATATACAATCCCATTAGGGAGACAGTTTGTAAGCGCCTCTTGGATTGGTGCATATTGAAAACAAACCAATAGAAAGAAGTTAACCCAAGATTTTAATGTTTCTTTCAGAATCTAATAAATTTTAATTTATATAACACCATTTAGGCTTTCAACCTTCCCAAAACTCTGAGGGTTATTTTTATTTAAGACATTATCTGACCTGTAAAATGTGTACCCCTATTACTTTCAATGTAGGTTGGTAAAGAATACCTACACATTATCTATTTAAAGTTTCTTAGCAGTTGCTTTTGTTGTAGCCTTAGCAACTTGGCCATGCCTCAGGCCATCCTGAGAACATGTCAATACATACTTGTACATATTCATATGGACCTACTTTAGGCAGTTGGCTGTAGTCTATTTGTAATCGCTGGAAGGGTTATTCTGGTTTAGCAAAGTGCGGTCTCGGAGATTTGACTATCTGACCAGGATTATGACGTAAACAGGTAACACAAGAAAATACACATTTTGCAACAAATGCTGGAAACCCAGGTGCTATTCAACTTTTCTAAACTGAAGCAGCCATTGCTTTCTTACCTGAGTGCGCAAGTCCATGAGTTAGGTGTGCCATCATAGCATACACTGTTTTTGATAGACAGTATAATACACCATTTCTCCATAGATCCATGTCATCCTTGGATGCTCCCAGCTTCGACCACTTTCCTTTTTCCATCTCAGGGGCCTAGTCCTGTATTATAGCCTGGATATCCATGTGCAACGGCCCTTTGTGGTCTTTCTGGATGTAACTTACTGTCATTAAAGGCAAGAGTGCAGCTGACTTGGCTCTCTAATCAGCTTTTGCATTTCCTTGTAGCTTCTGGAGTTTGAAGCTTTGTGTGCGCTTGTACTTTAAGAATGGCTACCTCAGTTGGAAGCTGTAATGCTAACAATAGCTGTTTTACTAAATTTGTATTTGTATTCTTATTTGGTTTACCTGATGATGTCATAACATTTCTGGCCCTCCAAATCAGAAGATAGTCGAGACAAATACCAATACAGTACCTGCTATCAGAAAAGATGTTTGCCCTTTGACCTTCCGCTAGTGTGAATGCTGTGATGAGTGCTTGTAGCTCAGCTTCTTGAGCTGACATGTGTGGAGGTAGATTCTGCTGAACTAAAACATCAAACAAATGTTACAACAGCATTGGACCATCAAAAAACAATTCACAATAAGGATTTAACAAAGGTTCATCTTTTACATTATCAAACCCATGTACCTCACTTTGTCAGGGTGTGTGAAGCATTTGGTATATCCCAATGTCTTTACAGATTTGTTGAATCTATCTGCAATATCTGAAATGGGTACATTGATTGTACATATTTGGCTGTGATAGATAAGAACCCGGGCAAACCACACTCTTGATACTGCATCACACCTCCCCCTTTTTGAAATGTGGGTGAGACCATGTGAGGCAGCAACCAAGTAACAGAGCACGTGGTGCGACAGGGCAATTGCCTAAGCGCAAAAAAGAAACATCACCTTCTGGAGTTTTGCAACCTGCTTTGGTAGTCAGATTAGGCACTACCCGATGGGATGCAATAACAACTTTAACTGCTGTGAGATCCAAACAAAACTCATTCTTGCCGGACTTTTTAATTGGCAAGATGGGCTGATCTTGTGAATTAACACTCCCTTGTCAAGTAACCCTTGAATGACTGGGCGAATCCCCTCTCCTTGCCCCCTGGACAGTGGGTGCTATGGGATTTTGGGCAGGGGGGCCGTGGGTCTACTTGTTTGGACAAAGGTGGGATGGATGACATCAACTAGATATCCATCAATGATAAAGTCCACAAATCACTTATGACACATTGTAATTCGGGAGGTACGGAAGGTTCCTCCTTAGACATTTCTTTGAGTGACAAAAGATTTACTGTATGTGGGGTATTAGTCATCTCAGACACTTACTGAGGTGGGACAGAAACACACACACTCAATCCGGAATGCAGTATATGGTGCACCCTAGTTTACAAAGGATGTCCCTACCTATGAAACTGTCAGGGATGGGGGCACTGATAAGAAAGGCAGCTTGTGTAGATACGGGACCCCTACTTGGGCTGGGTTAGCAGGGTAAGTGTCCCAATTCATTTTAGCTAGCAGATGTTGGTAAACCAATGGACCACACACATTTGATTATAACTAACATATCAGTCCAATTAGGGTTATGGGCACTATGGATAAACAAGAGTTCCTGTCCAAATTTGTGTGGATTAGTACGAGGCTGTGGAACGTCTTGAAAAATCCTTCTAAATTTTGGTGCTGTCCATGGAATGAGCTTTCTGTCTGTGTTAATGAGATGTGCTGCAGGGACGCCCGCTACCCCCCTTTTTCTCTATGGGCGGGGTAGACCTTGGCTGCGGGGTTGAGAACTGCCTGTATCAGCGCATGCTGTTTTCAGCACTGAAAGATAAATTGTCTCTTCTCACTATTCTCTATTTTCTAACTTAACCCTTCTACTAGCAGATTTTCTCTTTGCTTTCTAGCTTCCTCTGATTCTACTGCACTTTCTTGACCTTCTTCTATGTCACTTACTTTACCTTCTTCTACTGCACTTTCTGATTCTTACTCTCCCCTGCTCTGATTACGGGAAACATTCCTAGCATAGGGAGTTGATGGCTCTATGTATGCCATATGAGTTACAACCACTCAACTCTTGTGGGGCTAGAGCTTCTAATACATCATTTTAACTTTCCCATTTTGTTCGGACCAAAATTCTTTGTGTAAGCATTTAGCAACTTTGAACCACGCTTCAGCGGTCTCTACGAGACCCTTATCATTAAGATGTACAGAGACAGAGTTGTATCCACGTCCTATCAACGTCCGGATAGCACACGCATTAATCATCTAATTCTACTCTCTCAGAAAGAGAATATCACAAAACACAAACCAGGTAATAGATAGCTCTATACAGGTTCAATAAAGAGCTGCAGGCAAGAAAATACCTGTTGTTGCTGGCTGCCAGGAGTCGATTTAGACAACAGGTATGAACAATAATAGAAGGTTTGACACGAGTAAGAAACTATAAAAAAAAAATAGGTCTTCCTGTGTCCCGGAGGTGATCAGTCTCCGTCCCGTCCTCTATTGGTCGACCTGTGTACTTTGTATCGGCTGATGAGCAGTCAGAACCTGCAGCCTCACTTTGGGCATCAAAATTGATAAGGACACAAACAGTCCTGAGGATATCTATTCCCGTCTTAATTAGATTATGGGTGTACACCAGAAGAACCATACTGACACAAGATGTTCAGAATAGAAAAAGCTTCTCCCCATCCTGCTATTTTATCAACCCAGGGATCAACATAAAACCCTCCTGTGGGACTGCATCTATACACATATTCTTTACAAATTTCACCATTAGTGGCAATTTCTTTGAATCTTTCGCACCCATATTGAAATAAAACACGCTGTTTGCTTGCACCAAATAAGTAGTGAGTTTCTTAGTGAGAAAAGAAGAGAGGGCGGATAGAAATACTAAAATTAAATGTATGTAGTGTTACATGCAACTCGCAGAGTTCCTAAGGCAGACTACTTATTTGAAAAAAATAACTATATAAGTGGTTATTACAACTTATATCCTAGATTTCAGAAATACTAAAAAATACAGCCTGTCTCTGGATGGCAGAGCTCATGTACACTAATAGTGATTTATAGGGAACGTGTGGTTTCTAAACTCAAATACTACTACTGAGCACAAGCAAGACGTGAAAAAGAAATAGAGTAAAGTGATTGCAATAAATCAAAACAATTTACGTGCTGTCTTGGGATCGAGGGTCCCGGCAAAACCTTGTCAACTCACAGAGGTATTCCTTAATATAGCGATCGTTTTACATGTATTATACACAACAAAAAATATGCTTTAACCTTTAAACATTGTCATAACACACAAACAGTAAAACACAGACACAGACAACATGCAGTTGAATACAAGGCAGTGACGTTACAGCAGAAATCCGTTCCAGGAGTAATAATATATGAACCGGGATCCTAAAACTTGTGAAACCGGGAGTTTACCTAAAACTCCAGAAACCGGGAGTTTACCTAAAACTCCTTTGGAATCCCCCGTCAGGGATTTCCTTGTTTTTATCTTGAATCCCTCGTCAGGGATTTCTTTTGTCTCCCCTTTAAGCTTAAGAATATAGCATTAAGCATATACGGATGGTAAGAAAAATATCGTCTATAAGACATATGTTTCCTTACCTGTCCGTGCCGCTTGCTATTTCCAACTTCTGACACCAGACTGAAGGGGACAACGAACCGACTGCTACTGGAACCTTTGGATTTTGTCTGACCAACAATGCCTAGCATTCCGGATCCGGGGAACTTGCACAAAGAAACACCAACGAGTGGATCAGAATAACAAGTTCCGTTTATTGTAGTCCAAACATAGGCTTATATAGGGTATAAGCAAAGACGTCCCAATATAGTGACGTATCAGCATAGTTATTAGCATAGTATATGTCTGTAATAGGTATATCCTTCAGGATGGACAAGATAGAAAAGAGACAAATATGTGCATGCGCGTTAGCTGAGATATTTTGGCTAAGGCAAGCTGATAACATTGTTTATGGTACATGATGATACTTATGCAAGGTTGTCCAAGAAGAGACAGCACAGGGTCGTACAGGAAAACAAGTACAGAGGCCTACAAGGGTCGCACGTAGGCATGTTAACCCTTCAGGTGAATTGTCCTTTAAGCTGTGAGTCTAACTTCTCCCAAGAGACCTGCTATCTTTATTACAATTACTTATTTGCTTATCTCAAAATTGTTACAAAAGTATTTTAATTGCAGCTGTGACTGTTCTAGGCTCTCTGCCAAAAGCCAATTAAGTTAGAAATATTGTTTCTTTTTCTGCCTGTTCAGTGCAGAAAAAAAGACTTTCTCCAGTACAAATGAGGGATTGAGTTGTCAAAAGAGGGACTGTCAGTCTGAAAACAGGACAGTTGGGAGGTATGCCCTCAACAACCTTTGACTATCTCTAAATAGTATATATTATCACACACTTTTGTTGATAGTAGAAAATTCTCAGGTTTTTTGTAGGACTCACCAGTTGTGGAATGAGGTCCAGGTGCACTGCCCTGAACCCTCAGCTTGGGGAGCGGACCACCGTATAAAGAAAAAGGGCAGGCACGTGCAGAGACCACTCTTCCAGGCAGGCTTGTCAAATCATCAAGTAGTTTATTTTGGTGCACAAGGATACAGCCTTACACGTTTCATATCACTCGGATACTTAATCTCTCGACAGCATGGGTTCTGCTCAGGCAATTCCACTGTTTATTACAAATCAATGCTTTTCAGTTGAAAACTAAATACAATAAATATATGTATGAACCTACAGATATATATATATATATATACGTGTGTATGTGTGTGTATCTTTCACTGCCAGAAATTAGTTGATGTGTCTGGGAGTCTTAATATGAACCAAACTCACACATACAGAATTAGTGGACGCATAGAAGAAACATCCCTATAAAGTCATTCAGTTGGCTGGGGCCCTGCTTATTATTCAGTAACTGTAACCAACTGTTTTGTATTGCACACTGTAACTGCCTGTATGTTTTCTATTCTTATACCCTGATATGGTTCTGCAAAACCTCAGCTAAATTTAATTGTTTTAACCCCCTTCCTTTCCAGTGGCATGCAATTCTTATTCATTTGAATAACAGCATTATTAGCAGGAAATGCCAGGTATAGGTACAGATTGCTAGGGGGCCTAGTGGGCACTGACTGATTTGCATTTTCAGTATATCTATGAAAAATTGCAGAGAGCTGCAGCTGCTACACCTCATAATTGTTGTAGCTTGTGGATGTTTGTACAAATGGCGTGATGCGAATAATGTGAATAATATTGCTTTAAGATGCATTGTTGTTGTATATTACATTTGCCCAAATGCTTTCCTACTATAGGGGGGAATATGTGGTGTTTATACAAATGGCCTGTGGGTGTCACTGTGTACAGGACTTGTACTGTGCATACACAGGACTTTCTGTACAGCTTGAAAGTAAAAGTGAAAGTTACTGTTGTATAATGGATGCATGAGTCTCTGCTAATAAAGCACTGTTATACTCTACCTGTCCTCGGCTACCCAAAACATAACAGATATGATTTTAACAACCTCATGCAAATCATGAAACAATGGGAGCAGGAAGACACCTCAAATACTGGTGTAGATTGTTTCAGAAAGTGAACAAATAAGGACTGGCAAAAGGTTTGGTGATTGGCTCAATGATTTTTTGGCCAATAGCACTTTACGGCATGATTATCATTCATGATCAATCATTGACTTGATTGTGTAAACTTAATTTGATCTGCTACATAGGTTGCCAAGGAGACCAGAACCGGTTGCTTGGAAACCTGTGTAAAACAACCAGATCTTTAACTATACAGTATGACCAGCTTTAAATCGGTGATGTAGCAACAATAGGTCTGCCAGTTGCTGGTTGGTCCAGGGAGAATATAGGACCCAGTAAAACTTAATAAATAATAAATATGTGTAAACCAGAACAGTGCCTCAAGCCTTGGAGGATGGGATCCCTACAAGAACAAGCGGCATGACATGTGACTTAAACATGTTAGTGCTGGTTTGTTCACATTCCGCTGATACTCTGAAGGTCTCCTGATAAAGTATTTTAGGGTTTATAAAGACCCTTGCTTCCAGATGCTGCTTCCTTATGGCTGCCTATAGTAGAGTAGAAGGTAACAGCAAGTTTACAGAGCATAGTTCTTATCATTTCCTGACTCCTACATCAACTTGTCACCATGAATTATTAAAAGGTCCCTCCAGCTGGGTTGCTTGGCTGCCACAGGAAAGGAGGATGTGAGCTTTACACTACTTGTGTGTTCAGCTACAGAATTTATATTTAGCCAGTGCAACAGAGCCTGGATATATTCATGAATGAATTATTTTATGTTGGTGTTTTACGTAGGGATAGTTTTGGTATTTAGAAGAGTGGCTTTGAACTCTTCTCTAGCGTTTTATTATCTCTCAGTAATAAAGAGCTGAATTATTCTCCTCCGCATTGATATTCTTATGATAATTACAGATAACACTGCAAATGACAGGTCTTCAAGCAAGTTTTCTTTCTAGGGATGTTGTGAGTTGTAGTTCCAATCAGCATTCACATTCTTATTAGCATCTATGACAAAGTAAGAAAGATAGGAAATTCACATGCATGCTTTTGCTAGGATGATGGGAGTTGTAGTAGGCCCCTGCTCTGATTATTTGGGGGGCAATATTCAGTATCCCTGTGCTAAGGCTAATTGTCCGTCAGAATTATGGATGACCCTATTCATACATATTTAAGGTCCTATACAGACCTGGAGGGAGATTAAGGCTAAAATAGATAGTGACAAATTGTTGTTGTTATGTTTCCCAGATGAGATTTTGCATCAGGCCAACTCTAAACCCAAATTCTGCAGGTAACACATAAAATTGGCCTTTGTGCAGCCCCATTCACTATATTTCAAAGCAAAACTGTACACACTGTAAATGAAAGTATGTGGTTAGCAGACCATTAGATAAGAACACGCAAGTTTTCAACTTAACCCCTCTGTTGCAATACAATGTGCTGCCTGCCCAGGTAGATTTCCTTATAAGGAGCCAAAAATGTAAGTGAGTTATTCCAATTTGTTGTGGCATTTCTCATGTGACATGCAGAAATATAGACTATGCAACATACAGCTTTATTTCCTATTATTTAATGGAGAAGTGTAAGAGGGTTAGGGCAACAAGGCTGTTCACCCTGGGTCCCTGTCATCTAAGGTTATAAATGGGCAAAGGGCCTATTGTATACTAGTTATGAGATATTGTTTACTATATACAAATGTTCATCTTGCAATTACCAGCATTCCACCCACAGATGTAGGCTGCTGGGGGATTTTGGGAGTTGTAGTGCAAAAACAGCTGCTGGGTTGAATTTTAAACAGTCTCTGTTTACATAATTTCGCCCCTTATATTGTGACTTCAGCCTTCCTGCAATGACTGGGGCTGCTGGCAACCAAACACTGACTGTGAACCATATGATAAAGTCCTGTGCTTTTACTTGTGAAACATAATCTTTTCCAGGTTTTTTTATGTAAGCAACCAGCACTGCACATTCTCTTTTTCAGAACACTTACTGAACCCAAAAGTGGCCCTGTCTCCCTTCCCATTGACACATCTCTTCCTCAAAGTCCTGTAAAGGGGTGGGGGTACCTGGCCATTTCCTCCCTTGACACATATACGCGAATCACAGGAAGTGTGGGAGGGCACCTGCATAGAAACATTTCACAATGTTACAATATATAGGTTACTTGTTTATATCACATGAAGAATATTTAACTGGACTTTGTGTATAGTCGCAGACATTTTAGTTATTGTGAGGTGATTGATATACATTGGATCGAATTAGAGATTTACCGTCCAAATGCTGTTTTACAGTAGCCTGGGGGAGACAATTTGCTTTGCATTCCTCACTTCCCTGGGGGCAGTCTATTAAGGCAAAGCATGCTGTAATAACTTGAAAAACGGTCAGTTCAGTATAGTACCATACTACCTATAGTATAGTACCTTACACTGGCTCTGAGTCTCTCATTCCCAGAACAAAGAAAGGAACATACTTTAATTCAGTGCAAGGAAGTAAATAGCCTATAGGTTCTTCAAATGGGGCCCTGGAAGACTGTAACTGCTCCAGTGTAAAGGCCCATGCTTCCTTGTCTCATATTAAAATCCATCCCTGCTTTTTTTTCCCTTGCTATCCACTGCTCATATATGGATGGGTCGGTAGGTAGAAGTGCAGGCAGTGGATACCCTTGCTGATTTATTTTCAAAAAGCTTACAAAGATTGGAGTGGAACACTGTTATTTGTATGAATTAAGATTAAAAGAGACATACAGTATTTACTATTTGATTAGGAAATGTAACCTATTAAGCAAAATACTGAGTTCCAGATGGCTACATTTATTGAAATGCTATCACATGTAGCCACAGTTAAAATAATTGGTTACTTTTATACATGAAAATGCATAATATACGTATAGCCCCCTTACTGTGTAGACCAACCTTTGGTTTACAAAAAAGGTTATAATTACAGTATTTCCCTTAAATGATTTTCCTATTATTGGTATATGTACACTTGTATACCAGCAACTGTGAAAAAAGTTCCACTGAGTAGCACCTCCTTGCTCCACCCTATATCCCATATAATAGAATTTGGATTAAAATTGCTCACCCAATGGAATTCAGTACTTCACAATGTTTTCAATAATAAAGGTGTAACCACCAGTTAGCGGATGTTGCTCCCAGTGGTCTCATAGCATGTGCTTGTTTGTGAATTCCCAGCATGGAGGAAAGTTTTGGTTACATAAAAACCAGGTGTACTGCCAAACAGAATCTCTTGTAGCCTGCTAGTCCACACAGAGGTACCAAATAGCCAATCACAAAACTTAATTGGCAACCCTAGTAATTTTTTTCATGCTTGTGTTGTTCGCCAACTCTTTTTAGATTTGAAAAAATTGCTCACAGGTACAAATAGTTGGGAACCTCCTAGCAACCATCATGTTTTGGTTTTAGTCTGACAGCTGTAGGGTCTAAGTTGTTATATGTTACACACTTAGTATGATCGTATGTTATGGAGTTGGAGCTAGCTTACAGCAGGAGAACTATGGGTTAGTTTAGGTCAAAATGAACATTCTGGGGGCCCAATCATTTATATTACTTTCCAACCTGTGGCCCTTTAGCTACTGTCAAACTACAGTTCCTAGCACTTCAACAATATTAACTGTTAATTGAAGCCCAAGTGTGCTTCTTCACCCAAAAGTGCAAAAAAAACCCACAGTGCTAAAAGGGGTGTAGTGACTTAACTTGAAAACCCCCCAAAAAAAAGTCCAAACTTGAGGTCACCAGCCAGAAGGCTGGAAATTAAATTATGTCTTTAGGCCTACCTTCATACAAGAACTATGGTGAACTCTTTATCCCAGACCTCCCCAGTCAGAAGACCCAAAGAATGCAAAGGTCTTCAAGACCCCTTCACCACAAGGCTACATGGGCCCTTTATCCATCTCCCTCTGGCCAGAAGGCCTATAAATAATAAGTAACACAAGTGGATCTCCGAAGAAGTCAACAACTTTTGCGCCTTTGGGGCGGTTGGGTTTCAGGAGGAGATGGAGCCCAATGGCCTCACATCTCCTCCGCGGATCATAGACCCAGATAAATCATATCACACCAGATCTAAAGTGAAACCCTGACCCGTCTGAAACCATCTGCGCTCCATCTGACCTCCCCTTCTGGCTACAGGTAAGTGAGCTGGAAAGAAGGGGGTTGCGGCAGTGAAGAACCTCACATCTGGGGAAGGGCGCTGGGGGAACATCAGTGGTGTAAGCAGATGTTACTGGGTCCCACAGCAAATTAATTTTAAGGCCCCCAACATATCCAGAGGTTATCATTTTTACCAATATATGTTGAAATTGCTCATTAATTAGTGCCTTGTGGCTAGTGGCATAACTAGATTTTACTGGGACAAATAATTTGAGCCCCCCCCCAATTCTCCAGAGCTCCAATATATATTAAAATAACTCATTATTTCTCATGGGACCCCTATACATCCTGGGCCCCCCTGCAGCCGAAATCGGTAGCGGCAGGGTCTGCTTCCTCTGCAATTATGTTCCTGCTCATGGTGTCCCTATACCTTCTGGGCACCCCTGCAGTCCGACACTGCATGTAATAAACTATAGTAGTTGTCCCTGCCTAATTTCAACTTCATAGTGATGTGCTATTTTTTGTGCTGCCAAATAAATGCTGCTTACCCCTAACACATAAACCCCTGGCACTTCGGTTCCACTTCCTTTCCACTACACAGCGGATTACCGTAAAGCTTTTCCTGTGTTTTGCACAAATACCCCTAGAGAATACAATTTGTCTTTGTTCTACCTCAGTGACAGATATTTTGTTGTGATCACTGTGAATGTTTGTTACAGAACTCGCCAATCAATAGCAGCCCGCCCGCCTGCCGACGGAAATTAACTTTTTTCTGTTTGACGCACACCATACGCTTGTGTGATCCGCACTGAAGCTGATGCGAGGCCTTTGTTTTTAAAATAGGAATAACTATGTGACTAGGGTTGCCACCTGGCTGGTATTTTACCGACCTGACTGGTAAAAAGGATGCAAGTCCAATCAAGTGGAGCGCTCACCTCCCTAATACACACCTTTTGTAGTGCCAGGTGCTGTACTGTGAGACCCACCCCTGTCACTGGGTCAAATCGATATCCAAAAGAAAGCCAGTAGCACACTGAGTCAGGTTGCAGTTGTGTTCAAAAAGAATTATTTTATTAAGCCCATATGCAAAAAGGCAACGTTTCGAGCCTACTAGGCCCTTTCTCAAGCTTGAGAAAGGGCCTAGTAGGCTCGAAACGTTGCCTTTTTGCATATGGGCTTAATAAAATAATTATTTTTGAACACAACTGCAACCTGACTCAGTGTGCTACTGGCTTTCTTTTGGTAAAAAGGATGCTTGATGGCAATGTTATTAATAGGAAAAAATGGCAAAAATATAGGAAGGCCGGTATTTTTTTCCAGAAAAGGTGGCAACCCTATATGTGACTCGTACGCCTGACACGGACGAATCCTTAACTTCCTCTTTCTGCCTCTGTCCTTATAAGGTTATACTACAGAGCATGTCCATGTGAACCCTTTGCTACCCCTCCCTGAGCACACGGAAGAGAACCACTGGCTTCCTTGCATTCCACTCGGATTACTGCATAATATTGTAGTACTTGCCCTGCACTGCTTTCCTATGTGCAGACTGCAGCTTTATAGTGTTAACCCTTCAGCCTCTCAGAATGTACAAAGGCATTGTTCAGACGTGCAGTCACAGGCTGTAGCGTCTCCTAATTAGGGACTTTTTTTTTTTAATCACTTAAATATGATTGTAAAACCTCTGAAACCAATATGGACAGTGTGGCCCTGTATAACCTTATATAGACAAAGAGAGAATACACCAGGGATTCTGCTACAAAAGCTGCAAACCAAAAATATACAGAGGATGCTGTGTATGTGGGAAGTGCTGCACAGAACAAAGGGCTGTGTCTATCTGCATTTTAGATGATGTCTAGACTGGGTGGTATTGCCCACTTATTAGTTCTATCTTGCCCACTCCCACACCTTGTGTATTACTCCCTTCCCTTTAGAGTGTATGCTCTTTTGCATAGGGCCTTCCTCACCTTTTGTAGCAGTACTGATTGTGATGTATGTAACTCCATATGTTCTATGCATATAATTCATGTGATTTAGTTGTATAATCACATTTACTTTACAGTGCTACGCAATATGTTGGCGCTATATAAATACATGTTAATAATAATATAATAATATCTTATCAGAGGTTCCTGGTACCTGGTACAGAAGCTAAATCTTTTTTTTTTCTAGCTAAATGTACCATCTGCTGGCTTTACCCTATCAGATTTGCAAACCTTGTTCTATAATCAATATCTATAATCTATAAAGCTTGGTTGCAGAACTTTAGATTTGCAAGAGCAACGGGACAGCAGGAGATAGTAAGAAATGAGGAGGATGATGATGATCATAAATCAGTCTTACCTGCATACCTTTGTCTTGCAGTATCCAGTGACACTCAAGGGTTGCTGATCAGAATGGGGACCTGTTATGTGACACATGGGTAATTTCAGTATAATCTCCCCAAATGCCTTCCTGCCGGCAAGAATTTGAATTGCTGACAGGATGGCATATGTAGCACTTCGTTTTCTGAAGTCGCCCGAAGTTGCCTCATGAGGAAACTTCGGGGCGACTTCAGGAAAAATTAAGCAATACTTATGCCATCCCACCAGCGATTCATATTCTTGCCGTCATTTTGTGGGAGATTAATCGATCCAAAGAAGAGGAGATCTGTCGCTGGGCGACTAGTCTTCCCCGAATCTTACTGTGTGCCACCAGCCTTAAGGTGGCCATACACGCTACAATTACAATCTTTCCCATGGCCATTGGTCGTATGAAAGATGTTTTGTCCACTCTACTAACATTAAGAGCTGAATTGTCAGATATGGAGGTTAAAAAAATAAAATAATTCTTTATGTCTATCTGACGATTCAGTATTAACATTACTATGTTCAATTCTCAGTCCTGTCCGATCAACGAGATGACCAATATCAGTTGCCTTGTCTCCCATCACACATGTACAGATTATAATACAAAAAATCTTTCGTATGATAAATATTGGCAGATTGTCGCAAGTAATAGGTTTTAAGTGGGAGATGTGTCACCCATGGTGGCACAGATGTAACCACTGTGAAAAATCTTACTGCCCTAAGAAACCATGAAAATATGTATGGCAATGTCATAAGAATTTATGCCTAATGATCATATACTGGTAGTGCTATATTTAAAACCGTTAAAAAGTATATCATTTCATAATATGCTTTCACTTTCTAAATAAAACAGTATGATAACCCATAAATTAACACAACAAAAATTGCAAAAAAAACAAGATCCCAACATTAATGGCAAACTTTTGGGAAGCAGTCAGAACATAGATTTTCACAGAATGCTGAATGCAATGTAAAATGGCTTTCTATCTCACTTCCTTGGATTCTATTCATTCTGTGTTGTGTTTGTCTACCTGCAGCCCATAGCCATAACAGAATTGGAGTTATATCTATATAAGGGCATTTGCTTTGCCTCAGAGTAAATGCACTTTTTTTTGTGAATCAATTACAATGGAGCCATGTTTGATGGGTAAAGTTAAAGGTCATGAGGCTTAGTCAACAAGTGATATAAGAGGAGTTAACTAGCTATGACTTATCTCCCAGACTTGAGACCCACATACCCTCAAGAACTGATACAGAAATATACTATAAAACAGGGAAAATAATCCTTATTTCAGTAGATACTATTAGCCAACCATTTCACATTTTAATATGATTCTATTTTTTTAACAATAACATGCAAATTAATATTAAATAAAAAATACAGGATACAGCTTATATAAAATTGCATATTTTTAAAGTGCCTTACAGATTCCACAAACATTGCTACTTTAATGGTAGTAAAGTCTAAAGAAGTTGTGTATATGTATTCTGAATTTACTATTACCAGCCCATATATTTAGCAGACGAATAGTAGTAATAATAGAGGCATTCAAACCTGTTCACAGTAGTTTCCTCATCTTGGATCTTGCTAGGCCTACTTTTGTGGGCCAGTGGCACTGTACATGATCAGTGTGCTCTAAAAGTCAAGCAACATGTTTTGTGTTTGTGTTTACAAAAAAAAAATGAAAATGCATTCTGTAATTCTAAAAAAACTCATTCTGCCATTGTCCTTAGGGTGCAATCATTGCTGGGAGTGGGACCCCACTGGAATATAACATGCTTCTAATTGCAGCAGTGTAACTGTTACTATACGGGACATATTTTCAATGATTTCACAGTTATTTGCGAATGTAATAACTAATTGTCTGCTTTCCCCCAGCCAAGATTCCATTTCCCACAAAGCCTTACTGTTTCTTCTACTTCTTAACTTTGTATCTCCTGTTAATTATCTAGCTTCTGCTGCCTTCAGGATCACTGCTGTCATGGAGCAAGGTGAGAACCTTATCCCAGACAGCAGCATCCTGCAAGTTACCAGGGGCAACAAAAAGCCTTTCCTGGTAACTTAAAGAGCCGAAATTCCAATTTTTAAATCAGAATTATGTCTCTTCTAGTGCAGAGCACAACTGCACTCTCTGCATTTGAAATGCTCCCTCCCCTCGACCCACGCTAAAGTTCTGAACGATAGGTTCGGGGCAAAGAGGAGCAGCATCTGAAAGCCCACCTCAGGGTGGCCAGGGGCACAGAATCACCCCTGGCTGTAGTGCTTCAACAGTCAGAATGAGCAATGCAGACATACAGAATTCAGTAGCAGTTACATTATTGTATTGTAGGGACCCATAGGGTTAAAATGCCCCTATGGCTTTAAATCCCTACCCTTCCTCCTTTTCCCTAGTTGCTGGGCAAAAAGCCCATGTATCTAGTCTTAATCTACTTATCCAGTTATTGGACAAGAGGTTTAATGATCCCTTCCTACCACACTTCAATATAGTGGTTGGAAAGGGGTGGATCTTCCTCTTTGACTGCTGGTGTCTTGATCGACTGTTTGTTCCCATTGAGCCTGGGTACACAAAGGCCCAGTAAAGCCACGGTTGAACTCTGGCGGCAGAAAAAAAAAATCCTCTGAATGGGTTTCACCAATTGTTGTAACAATGAATAAAACTGGAGGTATTCGATTGTGTGTTGATCTCCGTGAACCTAACAAAGCAGTTGTTATGGATAATCATCCCTTGCCAAACATAGAGGAAGTATTTTCAGAACTCAGAAGAGCAAAATTCTTTTCTACCCTGGATCTTCAGAGTGCTTATCATCAAGTTTTACTGCATGAGGAAAGCAGAGATCTCCCTGCATTTATCACACATGATGGTTTGTTTCGGTTCAGGTGTGTACCTTATGGACTGGCTTCAGCACCGAGTTGTTTTCAAAGACCGATGTCTTCTATACTCCATGGCATTCCTGGTGTAGAATGCTACTTGGATGATATAATTGTCTGCACTCCAACTATGGATCTTCATGACAAGTACCTAAAAAATGTTCTGAAATGCATTGATTCTGAAGGGCTGAAACTGAACATTCCCAAATGCCACTTCAGACAAACTCAGCTGTCATTTCTGGGTCATATAATTTCACAAGATGGATTACTGCCTGACCATGTCAAGGCTGTTAAACAAGCACCTACTCCATCTGATTTCCAGACCTTATGAGCTTTCTTAGGTCTTACTACATGGTATTCTAAGTTTAATCCCAACTATGCTTCAGTTGTGGAGCCACTTAGAGCACTACTACGTGGAACTTTAAGGGGCACATTTATCAAGGGTCGAATTTCGAAGTTAAAAAACTTCGAAATTCGACCATCGAATTGGCCAAATTCGATAGTCGAACTTTTCTTTTTGGATTTTTTTGGCCGTTTTCGGTCAAATTTAAATTGTTTGAACGATCGTAGAAATCGTTTGGATTGAATGATTTAATCGATCGATCAAACGATTTTAAAAAAAAAATACTTTGACTTTTTAAAACTTAGCCAAATTTTGGCTATGGGTTCTAGGAGGTCCCCATAGGCAAACAGAGCAATTCGGCAGGTTTAAGCTGGCGATGTCTCGAAATCAATGTTTTTTAAAGAGACAGTACTTCGATTTTCAAATATTCAAAGTATTTTCAATTCGAATCGAAGTCGAATTTGGCCTATTCGATGGTCGAAGTACCCAAAAAATACTTTGAAATTCGAAGTTTTTTCATTCGAAAATTCACTTCAACCCTTAGTAAATGTTCCCCTAAGTCTGGTGTGGTCAGAGTCTGCTCAACATAGCTTTGAAATAGTGAAACAGCTAATTTTGAATAGTGCAGTGCTAGTTTTATTTGATCCTGCACTACCCACTATGTTTACTACAGATGCTTCAGACTATGGCGTTGGTGCAGTTTTCACACAGATCCATGCTGATCATACAGAGAAAATGGTTGCATTTGAATCCTGAACACTTACAGAGGCAGGGCGTAAGTATTCAACTGTTGAAAAAGAAGCTCTAGCATGTGTTTAGGCAACAGAAAAATGGAGAACCTACCTATGGGGTAGAGAATTTACCGTATGCATTGATCATAGCCCTTTAACTACACTGCCAACAACAAAGGGACTAGGAAGAGCTGGAATGCGTACAGCTAGATGGTCAGCAAAGCTACTGAATTTCAACTACAAAATGCAATTCAAACCAGGTTTGAAAAATGTTACTGCTGATTGTTTGTCACAGTTAACTTTACCTGCAGTTTCTGATACACTGGATGAGGACATAGAAGTTGTAGCATTGACTAATTTACTATCATCTACAGTTACAGCCGCTAATTTTAAGCAAGCTTGCCTCACATGTTCCCTGATTTAGCATGGGAAAAACTTGCTATTGATATTGTCGGTCCTTTTACAGATGCTCCTATAGACTGCAATTGCTAAAACCTTGATAGACTATTACAGTAAATGTCCTGAAATTGTATTTCTTTCTCATATAACATCAGCTACAGTAATAACATTTCTGTCTACAGTCTTCAGCAGAGAAGGTAATCCAAAGGAGTTAATATCAGACAACGGACCACAGTTTGTCTCATCTAAGTTTGAATTCTTTCTGAGAGGGAGGAATATTGTGCATAGGAAATCTTCAGTGTATTACCCACAAGCAAATTGAGTCTGAAAGAAGCACTACAGACAGCAAACTCTTACAGAGTTCCTACATAACTATAGAGCAACGTGCCATGCAACAACCCAATGATCTCCAGCTGAATTTTTACATGGCAGACAGATGCGCACTAAGTTACATGTTGCAGACATCAAACTTCCACAAAATACTGTGCCTACAAAATCATCTACTGCTGACATTGTGAAACGTCAACAAGCCAAATGCAAGGCTTATACTGACAGAAAACATGGTACAAGAGAAGTACACTTTCAGCCTGGATCTTTAGTCAGAATTAAGAAACCAGGAATACTGAAACAAGGACAATCTAAATTTACTACACCACTTGAAGTGAGACACCAGTGAGGACACCAGTGAGGACCATACACATATGCATATGCAAGTTGTCTTGCTCCTGTTAGATATGACTTTAGAAGCTACATTTGATGGACATTTTCCTACTCCTGATGTCAACTGCAATAGGCCTGAAGAAAGTGAACCTATAAGGCATACTGTGAGAATGAGAAAACCAGGAATACTGAAATACTGCATGGACCAAGGACTTTGTGATGTGAAGAATGTAAAATATTATTTAAAATGCATAATGTTTAATTGTTGCTGTTTATTATAGTTGTCCAAATGCTTTCTTACTATAGGTGGAATATGTGGTGTTTATACAAATGGCCTGTAGATGTCACTGTGCTCAAGACTTAAACTGTGCATACTTTCTGTACAGCTTGTGGTGTTAGAGTTTCTTACTGTTGTGTACTAGCTGCAGAAATTCTCTCCATGTGTTTGCACAACATGCGGTAAACAGGCCCGGATTTGTGGGCAGGCCACAAAGGCTGGGCCTAGGGAGGCAGAGACCCTGAGGGCTGTCTGCTGGCTGCATCTGAACTGGGGACTGGGCGGGCAATTTTTTGTTGTTTAAATCTCCCACCCACCCAGTCCTTGGTGCTGGCAAACACGGAGCTGCATAGATGAGGGAGGTGAGCGAGTGGGTCAGGTATGTGGGAGCAGATCGTGAGCGGGTTGGGTGCGAGATGGGTGCGAGATGAGCGAACATTTTATAAATCCGGCCCTGGCGGGAATGGTTAAGGTGGCTGGGTTGCCTAGGGTGCCCAGCAAGCTTGGCCCTTCTCTACTCAGGGGATTCAAATCTACCGTGCTTCAGATGTTAAATCTGGTGGAAAGCATGTTTGTGTGAAGATGCTGGTAGATGTAGTCCATAACAGCTACAGGATTGTAGGTTTGCTACACCTGTGTTAACCTTACTCCTTACACTTGCACACAGAGAAATGGAGAATAGTGAAAGGAGAAGAGGGAAAGAGTGAAAAAGAACCTTCCATTCCATAGGTGCGGAGAGTTGCACATATCCCACTTCACTAGTTCCTTCCTAAAATGGAAGACCTTTTATGGCCTCTATAATTTTTGGCAAAAGGAACTATGTATTTTTATTTATTTATTTTTCTAACCACTTCGTGAGAGCTGTGTTGTGCAGTGAAGGACTAGCATTTATATATAAGAAGCTTCCTGCTACATATACTGCAGTGGATTCATGGACTTGTTACCAGATCTTGTATGGCAAGTAGTTTGCACTTTTTTCTTTAGTTCTCTTGCCTATGGGGACAGAAATGGTTGGACTTGGGCTAATGCATAATGAAAGACTGGCCAAATTGGGGATGTTCACGCTGGAGAAGAGACGCTTAAGGGGTGATAGGATAACTATGTTGAAGGGGCACCAGCATTGTGTCACTGTATGTAACACAGTATGAACTGTTTGTCTTACAGTGGTCGTGATAGGTTTCCCTGTATACTGCTGTAGTCTGCCTGCCCTATGCTGTGTGCACCATACTCTGCCTGCATTATGCTTCCTGTGTGTGCCATACTCTGCCTGCCCTATGATCCCTGTGTGTACCATACTCTGTCTGCCCTGTGCTCCCTGTGTGCGTCATACTCTGCCTGCATTATGCTTCCTGTGTGTGCCATGCTCTGCCTGTGGGAGGTGAACCTAGTGAGGGTTTGTTAGCATTTGAAAATACTTGTTAGGGGTCCCCAAGAGAACTCTACCATAAATATCTGGTTGGTAGTACTATAACTGTTCTGTTATTTAATATACAAGCACAGAATTAATATTATGCTGCCCCATGTTGCAAGTGAATATCACTACTTGATCAGGATAGTATGGAGTATGTTGTACATTTAATTCAATAAGAGCCATAGGTTGTATTTTGTATGAAGTGTCTAATGTGCCATCTGAGGTCAAATAATAGCCAAATACAATATATATATATATATATATATATATATCCATATATTGCACTAAGTTTAAGATGGCCAACTATGTCAAAGTATCCCGTATCTGGCCAATCCTACACTCAAATTGCATCTGATACCTGCAACTTACTTGCTGCTTTCAAAGTAAAACTCCCAAACATGGTTGCCCTTTTATTAGCCACCAGTGGGATCACTATAGCTGGGAAGCTTATATATATTGCAATATATGGACAAACAATCCCTGTTTTGTTTAAAAGGTATGCATTTTTTAGTAGCTATATGCACAAAATGTCTCAATGTCAATGCAGAGGACTCTTGTATTTGTCTATATGTATTTTGTGGTCACAGCCAGGTACGAAATGGCAATCTGTGGGTTCTGGCAAATACCAGAGGGGCTGCTGTAAGATGTCATAGAAAGTGACTATTAAGTGGGCTGGGTGGGGCTGTATGGGCCTCTGTGTAGTAGGAATGGCAGGGCATATTTTAAATCCCAATCCAGTCAAGGTCACAGCCTCATTGCACCACCGCCTATTGGTTTTAAAAATTAGTGTGGTGAGCACAACTTTTCCTTGTTTGTTATAGTTTATACAGGAGCAATGGCCAGCTCCATGTTGTAGCTCCCACCCTTCCCAGCTATAGTCAGGTGATCCCACTGGTGGCTAATAAAAGGGCAACCATGTTTGGGAATTTTACTTTGAAAGCAGCAAGTTGCAGGTATTTAGATTTATTTAGATTTTTATTGCATTTTCCGATGATACATCTGAAATAAGTATAGGTATGGGACGTATTATCCAGAATGCTCGGGACCTAGGTTTCTCCGGATAACGGATCTTTCTGTAATTTGGATCTTCACACCTTAAGACTACTAGAAAATCATGTAAACATTAAATAAACCCAATAGGCTGGTTTTGCTTCCATTAAGGATTAATTATAACTTAGTTTAGATCAAGTACAAGCTACTGTTTTATGACCATAGAGAAAAAAAAATTGTTTTTAAAAATTTGAATTCTTTTATTATAATGGAGTCTATGGGAGACAGCCTTTATGTAATCGGAACTTTCTGGATAATGGGTTTCCGGATAATCGATCCCATACCTGTAATATCAACAAGATCTTTTATAACTTGTGATGCACATTGTAATAAAGGTTCCTTTCTTTATAAATCTGTGTGGTATTTCTGTGTAATTTCGTTCTGTTCATGAATCCGTAGCATACTCAGGAATAGCATGCGGGTAGTGATAAGTGGGGGGGGGGTAGAGAGGAGAGAGAGAGAGAAAAAAAAAGGGGGGGAGAAGACGAGGGTAGGACAAGTTTACATTTTGGAAGGCTTAGGAGTGAGATAGAAAGACTGTATGTTCCAGTTGTTCACCCTCTTGTTAATGTTTTCCTTGAAGAGGGCCCAGTGTGCCCACTTGGCTATAAATTTTGTGGCCTTTTCAGGAGATGTGTTAGATAGTTCTTCAAATCTGTATATCTCATTTACTTTGTTCATCTAGTCTTGGATCCTGGTAGGATGTGCCTGTTTCCAGTGTGCTGCGTTTAATAGATGTGGTTCTATGGTTGATAGGAAATGAGATATCGGTTTGTTCAGGTTGAATAGCAGGATGTATGCTGGATTGTCTGGTATTGTAAATTTGGTTATTTGCTCTGAGAGATTCTTGACTTGTTGCCAGAAAGGTTGTATTTTGGGGCAGTTACCCGAGTATCCATTTTTGTGTATTACTGTGATATGCGCCTCCACTAAGTTAAGGAGCAGAGATAGGGAAGAAAGGAGTGGGAGTATAGCCGTAAATAAAAGGAGAAAGAGAGAATGGAAGAGTAGGAGAGAGAACAAAAGGGGTGGGAGGGGGGAGCATGTGTTGAAACCTGGGTGGTGGGGGGTTGGTTAGTGGGATTAAATGCCGCTACACAAGGAGGCTCTATAGGCGCACCCTATGTAGTTAGTCTCTGTGTAAATCCGGGGGGGGGAGGTCTGTGATGTCCACGTTGCCGTGGGATCTCGGGTGTTGGTTGGGAGATTCTTGAGAGCTCCGTCTCAGGTTTATTGTTAGTAGTTTTCCTGTGAAGGGAAGGGTTATATTACACAAGTGTAATCGCTTCGGTCAACTATGTCAAGCTAAAAAAACATTCATGTTCATATATCCCTTTCCTCTACCATCTTTTCTCCTATTTCAGATATAAAAATAACATTAAACATATTAAACATTTAAAACATTTGAAATGTATAAACTCAAATTTCTTGTCAGATAGAACAGTTCTAGTCCGGTATACTCCTGGGTTGCTCTTTACTAGAACTGCTGTCTTCTTGTGCCTTTCCCCTCATGTTAGCAGTATGTCCATTTTCAGCAGGCATTTAACTTTAATTTCAATAACTGTGTTTATTGTTGTTCCAGTGTGTCCAGATACTGTCTTTAGATTAAGCGTAATTCTCTGGTACCTTCCATCTTTTGCTGTCTATATGTCCCTTTTCCTCCTGGGTTTGTTTTTTCTACGGTTATTGTTCCACTGATGTCTGTTCCCTTTCTGGTTCTTTCCACTAATCGTGTGCAGGTCCTGAATGTCTCTACGTGTTCTCTTGAACCCCTCTGTGTTATCTTGTGTTAGCTTGCTGTGTCAATAGTTGTTTGTATGTCTACTGGGCCTTGGAGTGTGGTGTCTGGCTGTCTCTTGATTTAGTCAATGATAAGGTGTGGCTAGCCTAGGTCATAGTTTGCACAAGTTCAAAAGCAGAAGTGTGTGGGGTATACTGGTTAGTTTAATTACTTACAATGTCGCATCGCAAATCAGGGCTCTCTTGATTCCTCTCCGTTGGGGTTGTTTTGGCATGTAGATTTGAGATCCCCATATAGGTAGCCAACGGGTTAAATCTACTTTTGTTTTAAAGATATTTGCAAACATAATTGCTATTGAAAGCAGAATTTGACTATGTAGTCAAAGTAAGCTGATCAATAGAGCTGTGAAAAAGCATGCAAAGCATTGTGGGGGAAGAAGTCTCCACTGTACAGGGTTGCCAGGTTAGCAGGTTTAGCGCCAAATTGGGCGACTTTTAAAATGTGGTGGCAGGTTTTAAACATCCAAACACGCCAACGTACAGATTTGGGCTAGTTTAGGAGTTTGGACTTTTAAAACCCGCCCAATTTTTTTTAATGCAAATTTAGTGTTTAGAGTTGGCAGGCCCGCCCCAGCTGTGCAGGTAGAGGAAAGAACTGGAACACTGGACAAGAGACTGGCTCCCCTGGGTGGTGGTGATAAATCTGCCTGACTGAATAAAGAGAGAGACTGGCATATGGTGGTGAGTGTGACCTGCTGCAGGCAGCGTGTGTGTGACTGTGTGTGGTCATGGGAAGCAGAGGCTCCGTAAAATGTTTTTTATACAGTTATATTTCCCCTACATTAATAATGAATTCAACTTCAAATCTCTCCTAACTTCCAGGGAAAATGCAAAAGTGTCCTCTTTAATGTAGAAAAGTTATTGGAAAATGTCATTGACTTCATACTTTTTTACAAATTGAGCTATTTTTGGGCTACTTTTAAAATGGCTTTTGGCTACTTATTGGCTAGTTTCTTGATGTAAACCTGGCAACCCTGCCCCTGGAGGACAGCTGGCTTCTGGTAGCCATTCTGGAGTTCAGAGATTTGCCACAATTTTTCAAAGGGCAGGACAAAGTGTCTTGCAACAAATTTCAAGTGAGTGCAACCATGCTTACAGATGATTGTGCAACTACACTTGTAGATGATTGTGAATTGGTGAGCCAAGCTTGCAAAACCAGCTGCATTGTAATCCCACTCCCCAGCCTATTGTGAAGTGAGAGCTAAGAGGTGCGGCGTGAATGGTTTGGGAGGTGGCCCTGGGGAGGAGGGACTGTTATTTTTTTGCGGGGGCAGGAAGCCTGACACACCATAATTACACCATTATTCCTTTGCCTATACAAGTGAATGGAAGGTAATTTGTCTCCTGCCCACAGAGCACTTTAAAAACATTAACCCCATGGTAGCAGGGGCGTAACTACAGAGGAAGCACACCCTGCGGCTGCAGGAGGGCTCAGGAGGTATAGGGGCCCCATGAGGCCCTAACTAATAATTAATTTTAATATACATTTGTAAAACAGGACAACCTCTGGAGAGTTTGAGGTGCCCTCAAATTATTTTGATGTGGGGCCCAGTAATCTAATTATGGAACTGCATGGTTGAACATAATATTTGTAAACTGGACCTGTTGCACGTGTTGGGTTGTAGAAACAAACTTGTTTAAAGGAGCTTGCTTTAATTTTACGATGGCTAATTTCTTAAGTGACTTGTTAATTTTGGCAGGAGAGTGAAGCAAGGCAAGACACAGGGCAAGGAGACCCATAGCATCACTTTTTGGACAGTGACTGTGAAATGGGCTGGGGGGGCAGCCAAGCCTCCCTTCTGTTTGGAGATCTCAGAGAGTATTAATACTACAAATGACTGCTCTGGCAATTTTTCTGAATTGTGAAGCAACGGGAGGCATCTAAACTAAAATATATTTCTTTGATGTTTGTAAACAGTACATCAAGGCAATTGATGTTTTCTTATCATGAATATATCATGTTACTTCACAAAGCTCTTTAAAATCTTAGCATAAGTAGTTTTTATTTTTAAATAAAAGACTACTAGCATGGGACATACCCATCTTGCTGAAACAAATGTTTCCCAGTACTTCCCCATGCAGGACAATGCTATATACCTACCATTGTTTATGTTTATAAGGCCTAATTCCTCCATTTAATGCTATGCCTGTTTTATTGACCCACATACTTATGTTTAATTTCAGAGCTATAGCTTCCCTGTTCCCCTGTGATATCCCTCTTTAAGACCATTCTGAGGTGTAACTAGAAGCACTGCAAGGGGGGATAAGAGAGAACAACTGAACAGCTGAAGCACACTAAACATTTTTACAGTAAGGTACATTTCTCTGAATAAAAAGCATTGTGCTTTTTCTAGAGTTTCAAAGTGATTGTGAACATTATAATTATGATTTTAGTGTAAAAGCACAGTCACTTCTTTACATTGCTAATTCTCATACACTTCTGGTAATGAAAGAAAGTTTTTAACCAAAATAAATTTTTTACCATTTGAAATAAAATAACTACAAAAGCAAATTTTTGTATAGGGAGATTAATTAATTAAGCAGTGCTTTGAAAACAAATAGGTAGGGTAAGGGCGGAGTAAATTCACAATTTTCGTCTGCGAAGGCTTTGCCATACTTTGCCAGGCGAAAATTCGCTACCACTATGCTAATTCACTAAAATGCGAAGTTGCGTCTCTGCAGCCGAAATGCTTGCATTGATGAGGATATAGCTTTGTTTTATCAGTTCACCAGATCTAAGGGGGCGAAGAAAACTGTCAAAATTCTTTAAAATTCGCACTTTAGTGAATTTGGAGTAACAACTGTTTGCCTGAGTGAAAATTTGCCTGGTGATATGACGCGAAATGGCGCTAGCGATGGTCTCTTTCACTAGCGAATTGTACTCTATGCCTGTTAGTAAGTTGGCGATTTCCCTGCGTATTTCTGGCGAATTTCTGGTAGCGATAGCCACTTTACCCTTTAGTAAATCTGCCCCGGGGAAGGGTAAAAATGCACAGTGTATAATTGCTCACAATATTGCAGCCATTTTAACAGCATTCACAAAGTTGTTTGCCTACACACACACTCCTTACAATTACTGTCAATACACCTGTGCAGGCTACTTTAATGACATGCAAGCAAGGTGCAAAGGAGGGCCACATGATTGCGAGGGAGCCCACTAAAGGTGACCATACAGGGGCTGATAAAAGCGGACAACTCGCTCCATCCAGTCTGAGTATCTTATTTGGCCCATGTATGGGGCCCACTGAAGGGCCTGCCTGACTAATATTTCATGAATAAATCTGCCAAATATCAATAGAGCAGGTATTATTTTCCTTTGGGGGACAGGAGTGCATTGGCTTGTTGATGCAGTCCTTTCCCAGTGGCCTGCATTTACCTTGTTATGATCTGATTGCTGACCCTAGGGCCAAATGTTTGGCTGAGCCAGATATCGCCCAGCTCAAGGTGGCCACATTTGTTTTAGGGTCGGCTCATGTCTAGGGCATTAGAGGATCTCTTTTGCATCTATTTTGCTTCCTTAAAATCCTTAATAATAAGTGGCCACAAGCATTTGCATCAACATCTCTAACAAAGACATATATATGACCTATACAGTATGTACCCGCCCTATTCAAATTGACCTAAGTGTAAAAGTCCTAACGAAGTTTCGCTAGGCAAAATTGAACACTAGCAAAAGATCGCTATGAAATGCCAACGCTGATGAATTAATGAGAAACTTCACCAGTGTTCGTCTGCTAAGACGCAACTTTGCATTTTAGTGTATTAACATAGTGGTAAAGAATTTGCGTCTGTCAAAGTGGTTCGAAGTGTGGCGGATGATTCACTGGTGAAAATTCGCCCTTTAGTGAATTTGCCCCCTGGAGTGGGTCATTGTCACCCTAATGATACTATGTTATCTTACACCTCTGTGTATGACAGATTGCAGAAGAGACTCTATCTCTATTAGGGACAAACTGGTCCACTAAGATGGTGTCTGTGACAGTGGGCCCCAGATGCCTACTTCTCTGATTCATGGAAGGGGGTCCAGTCTGACTTTAGTGTGCTCCTCTTGCGACTGAAGTTAATTAATGTACATTGGGGCAATAATGCATGAATGTGAGAGGAACCAAGATGGCGCTGTGAGCAGACGCGTGTGCCTTGAGCTCCGTGCACCGCATGCAGATACCCGGCTATTTACCCGACTGACCGGTCCGCAAAATAGGTCGCATCCACTTCATTCACCTGCTCGAATATGCGGAGGAACAATCCCAAGCCGAAACCGGAGGCAGCGTCTCGTTTGGAGCGCTTCGCCCGCGATCACGCTCAGCCACCATCCCCTCCCCAGGCAAGTCCGCCATCTTCCCCGCCGGGCCCTGCGCCTGACCAGCCGTCAGAGCCTCCTGAACCCACTCTAGGAGAGGTACTAGCGGCCATCATGGAGAACAGAGCCTCCAGCACTGCACAGTTTGAGGAACTGCGCGTCGACATTTCATTGCTGCGCCAAGACCTCCAAAAGGTGAGAGACCGCACCAAGGCCCTGGAAGATAGAGTTTCGGCCATAGATGATGTCATTCCCCCTCTTCACACCGATGTACAGGCCTTAAAGCTGCAGCTAAAAGCGGCCCTAGATAAAACAGATGACCTTGAGAATAGGTCACGGCGCAGCAATGTTAGGATAGTGGGCCTACCTGAGAGAGTGGAGGGCACTAACCCTACGCTCTTCATTGAAACCTGGCTTCAAGAAACTTTAGGTGCCACTACCTTCTCCAAGGTTTTTATCGTGGAAAGAGCCCACAGGGTCCCGGCGAGGCCTCCTCCACCTGGGGCCCCCCCGCGCCCCTTTCTCCTAAAGCTCCTCAACTATCGGGACAGGGATGCTGCCCTTACTGCTGCCAGGGAAAAGGGCCCGATTCAATATCAGGGGGCTACTGTGTCATTGTACCCGGACTTCTCTCCCACTATTCAGAAACAGAGGGCCGAATTTACAGGAATAAAGAGGCGCCTCCGTGACGCGCAAATCAAATACAGTATGCAGTATCCTGCGCGGCTGCGCATTCAGGATGGCGACCGTGCACTTTTCTTTGCCTCACCGAGAGAGATCGATGACTGGCTTAATCTGCGGGGCCCTCGCCGGTCCCCGAACCGTGATGCCTGATATGGCTAAGACCCCTATGATGTCATAGGTTGTGGGAAACATTTCTAACGGCACCAGTATTGGACCGCTTCGCCTCGGGCTGCTGCCTCTTGCTTATACTACCTGCTATGGATGCCTGCAGTGGATCACATTACTGTCACCTCCATGACTTTGCCTTCCCTCCTCCCTTCCCCCCCCCCTTTTTTTTTTTTTTTTTTTTTTTTTACCCTGCTGGATTACCCCTTGAGGCCTGACTACTTCATTCCAGTCCTAGCAACTGGGCCCTGTGCTATGTCTTATGGCCATGTGACAACTCTACCACGGCTGCAAGGGCTGCCCCAGCTTTCCTTTGCTCAATTTGGGTTCACCATCCTACGCTAGGGGACCTTGCTTCTGTCCTCTACGACCCTAATGTCGTGGCCCTCCTTTTCTATGATGACGCCTGGCCCTGTCTTCACTACCAAGGACTCAGCCTTCATGATGGGAACTTCCTTCCCCTGCCTCATTTGGCCCCTTCTATGTTCTCCCCCCCTTTTTTTTTTTTTTTTTTTTTTTTTTTTTCCAGTGCATTTTCTTCCTGCGCTCTTCCCTTTTTGGATTGTGGCTCTTATCTTTTGCCACAGGGTAATCACACAGCATGAATATGCGGGCCTCAGCGATGGGCAACCGTTGGGACTTGTGCCGCCCTAGATCCCGTAGGAGGGACTGTTTTTTAGCAGTTATCTAGGGACTGAGCCTCTATTTTGGTTTATAAGTGTTATGGGTACTAGACTCGCTCAAGTTTGGGGGGTGAGTAGGGTGGGTTGGGTATGTCCTATTTTTGGGTTTCTGTTTCAATGTGTTTTGCAAACTGCTCAAGCTTTGTTGACTGATGTAAATTGTATACATAAGGTACTCTCTTTGAATTTTGCACTGCTCCCTGTTAAGGGATGGACACTCCGTTTGGCCTGGCATATACCTTTACCTGGGAAGTATGGCTAACATATCGATTCTGTCGTGGAATATCCGGGGGACTCAACTCCAAATTCAAGCGGAGTCTCATGTTCAATTATCTGAAAAAGTACCCCCCCCTCTATCCTTCTCCTTCAGGAGACGCACCTTACTGGGCAAAAATTCTTGCACTGAAAAAACCGTGGGTGGGATGGCACTTTCACTCCACCTTCTCCTCGCACTCGAGGGGGGTCTCCATACTAATTAGAAAGAGTCTGCCGTTTGAATTATTGAAGCTCCACCTTGACCACTATGGCAGATTTCTGATACTACATGGCCTTATTGCCAACAAACCCATTCTGCTAGTTAACTTGTATATGCCGCCGCCATTCGCTGTGTCGATCCTAGACTTGTTAATGACTAAACTCACTGAATTCCCCCCCAGTCCACTCTGTATTTTGGGGGACTTTAACTGCTGTTTGAATCCCTCCTTAGACAAGTTGGGCCCCGACCCTCACACCCTAACTAAACTTACTACATGGGCAGAGGCCTTCCAACTGACTGACCCATGGAGGTGGAAGCATCCATCTCAGCGAGTATTCTCCTGTCACTCTACAACCCATAAATCCTTCTCGAGGATTGATCTTGCCCTTGCCTCAGTAGAGCTTCTTCCGCTTATTGACCAGGTCCAATACCTACCCCAGGCCCTTTCTGACCATTCCCCACTACAACTCACCATACGGTGGACTCCTGCGGCCACTGATAAACTATGGCGTCTGAGCCCCCTTTGGCTTAAGAACTCAACTGTGGCCACCGCGAATGCGAAGGCATATGGGGAGTACTGGGCCCTTAACGCTGACTCTGCCTCCCCACTTATCTTATGGGATGCTTCAAAAGCAGTCACACGAGGTGCTCTTATGGGGGCAATCTCGCAAGCCAGGAATGATAGTGTTGAACAAGTCACAATTGCGGAAAATGACCTTCAAAATGCTCTTACGTTGCACACCCAAGATCCTACCCCGGCTCACTATACTGATCTCCTGAAAGCTCAACACACCCTTTCCAATGCCTCTATTTCCCTAACCAGGAAAGCCTTGCTCTACCAAAATCAAAGACTCTTCGACCAGAGTGATAAAAATGGCAAACTTTTGGCGTTTTTGGCCAAACAGCAGGCTGCTCCTTCAGCTGTTTCGCGTGTTGTACTAGACAATGGCTCAGTGGTTACGGAACCGAGGCTTATAGCGCAGGAATTTGCTACGTTTTATCGAACACTTTACACCACGACAGCACTCTACTCCAATGTCCAACTCCAGCAATTTCTAGATTCCATCCCTATGCCTACTCTCACCGCCTCTGACCAAGCTTTCTTAGATGCGCCTATCACTTTACAAGAGGTTAGGGACGCTATTGCCTCACTACCTCCAAATAAAACACCAGGGCCGGATGGCCTACCCCCGGACTGGTACAAAGCCCTTTCGGACCAAATTGTCCCAAAGTACCTTGCCACACTTCAATGTGCCTTTGACAATAACTCGCTGCCCCCTTCGTTTACTGAAGCCCTCATCGTAGTTATCCCTAAACCGGGCAAGGACCCGACTAGATGCTCTTCCTACCGCCCCATCTCTCTACTTAACACGGATGCCAAAATCCTAGCCAAAATACTCTCCTCTCGCCTGCAGCGAGTGGTCCCAGACCTTGTCCACCCTGATCAATCAGGCTTCATGCCCGGGCGCTCCACTAACATTAACCTTCGCAGACTCTTTACTAACTTACAAGTCGCTCATGCTGAGACGGGCACCAGAGTTGTAGCCTCTCTAGACTCTGCTAAGGCTTTTGATTCGGTGGAGTGGGACTTTCTGTGGGAGGTTTTAACCCGTTTCGGAGTTGGCCCCCGGTGCTTAACCTGGATTAAGCTCCTCTATAGCAGCCCCACGGCACGCGTTCGAGTCAACGGCCTTATCTCGCCCCCCTTCTCCTTGACTAGGGGAACGAGACAGGGCTGCCCCCTCTCCCCGGTTCTCTTCGCTCTTGCGATTGAACCTCTGGCGATTATGATCCGACGCTCCCCCCAAATAAGAGGCTTAACATATGACACCGTACAAGAAAAAGTGTCTCTATTTGCTGATGACCTTCTTATATATCTGGCCGACCCTCACGATTCCCTTACTGCCCTCCTAGACCTGGTCAATCGGTTTGGATCCTTCTCTGGCCTCAGGGTGAATTGGGACAAGTCGGTCTTGTTCCCCATTGACCCCAATCAGCCCCAGTCCTTGCCGGCGGAGACTCCTCTGGAGTGGGCCAACCAGTTTAAATACTTAGGTGTGACCATTCATGCTGACATTGCACAATATGTCTCCCTTAATTTGGACCCACTTATAGTAGGCATGGCCAACACACTAAATCGGTGGACCAGGCTGCCCTTGTCGTTGTGGGGCCGAGTCAATCTTATTAAAATGATTTATCTTCCGAAACTCCTTTATCTGCTCCACAATGCACCTATATATATCCCGAAGTCTTACTTTAAACGTATTAACCAGATCATGGTCCCCTTCCTTTGGAACAATAAAGCCCCCAGACTTGCCTTGACTAAACTGTGTGCCCCGTGTGATGAGGGTGGCCTGGCCCTCCCTAACTTTCACCTATATTACCTGGCCTCGCAAATTTATTACCTCCACTGGTGCCTTAACCCTGACCCTTATAACCCCAACTCGCAGTTGCAGGCCCTCCTTGTGGCCTCGTGGGAGGGTCTTCGCAATTTCCCATACCGGTCCCTTAAAGACTACAACTCTCTACCAACAACGTTAACCACCCCTCATAAAGCTTGGATGTTAGCCCTCAAGGTGTTGGGTTGTGAGCCTCCAATACTGTCCCCCCACTTGCCCCTGTGGGGAAACTCCCACTTACCTCACCTCAGAACCCTGCCAGACTCTGTCTTCTGGCCACTCCACGGAATTAAGTGCCTAAAGGACCTCCTTGACCCGCAAACGTTCCCCACATTCCCTGCTCTTCAATGCAAGACCCACCCCATGCCTATTCTGCTATTCCAATATCTCCAGTTACGACATGCCTTTCACTCCCAGTTTCGCTCCCTTACCCCCCAGCAATCCTCCCCGACTATAGAAGATATTCTCCGGGACCCTAGCCCCTCCAAATTGGTGTCCAGACTCTACCACCGACTTCTCCTATCTGGTCCCAAACCATTCCGAACTGTCCAAGACTGGTGGACTACTAAAATTGTTGGTCTTACTCAGGATGATTGGGAGGAGGCAATAGACAATGTATACGCTGGTCTTATCTCTCTCAAGGATAAGCTGGTACAGTATAAAATTCTACACCATGTATATATAACCCCTATCCGCCTTAAACAAATGGGCCGAGTCCCTCTTGACAACTGCCCCAGGTGCCAGCAACCGGGTGCGGAATTTTTCCATTTAATATGGGAGTGCCAACACATCTTCGAATTCTGGACTAGAGTGGTACACTACTTAGCGGATAACCTAGAGTTTCCGAGGGTCATCTCCCCTACTGTTTGCCTACTAGGGGTCTTGGAGGAATTGGTCCCAGCCAAATACCCTAGACTTGCCTTCCGCATCCTCCTCTTCTACGCACGGAAGACGATAGCAATGCACTGGATGGGCAACCTACCACCCTCTCTTAGTGCCTGGATACGCCTGGTTAATAGTGTGATACCTCTATATAAACTTACGTATGAATCTAGGGGTGCCCTAACGAAATTTGACAGCATTTGGGGCCCATGGGCTGACGTGGATCCAGACCCCCCGGATTGAGCCGTCTCAGAGCATCCCTTCTTAGCAGTGGTGATAGAGGGTTCCCTAGCCCTGGCCTGTCAGGGAAGGCCTTAATCATTGTGTTGTAATTATTTTACATCTCTTTTTTAGAAGTACTACCTACCTGTTATGCATAGAGTCCAATTTGGTTTTCTACTTCTGCTATGTACCTTCCTTGTGTCAGTTTGCTCAACAGTTTGTACTGTGTGTCTGTATGTTGTGTTCAAAAGGAAATAAAACTTACCTTTTAAAAAAAATAATGCATGAATGTATAACCACAGAACACATGCCTTTGTGTACTGTTTTGCAATACTGTTTTATTTACAGTATCTGAGGAAGCCTTTGTTTGCGATCTATCTGGCCTACCACTAATCTAAATATACTTGTAAGCCTGCCTGTATGTTTGGCTTTGTAGCCTGTTATAGCAGCCTATATCATATAGGGCCTGTATCACCAACCATAGGTTTGGCTAGTATATTGATGGCAGAAGGTCAGAGGGCTGGGATGCTACCCCCACAGCAAACAAGTAGTGACAAAATGTTTCACTTACTCCACTGTATGGTTAATACAAAACACACTTTTGAACGGCCAACTAATACATCTTTATTAATATTTGAAGTAACGCAAGTTTATTCTAGTTTAAAACCTACATGCTTATATCCATCTGCATACCTTTGTCCATACCTTTAATATGTTCTCCAATAAGGAATGTTTGGGAGACATACAATAAGTGCTTACCATGGGTTTTCTTTAAGGGGCATTGCTAACTGTTCTTTACTATGTCTACCAGGGGTGTTGCTTCTCAAAAGACCAGGGATAGTGATGGGCAAATTTCTCCCGACGAAAAATTTGCAAAACTCGAAAATTGACAGCCACATAAATTTTGACACTCGTGTAAATTTTTACACCGGTGCTAAGGTTGATGGGTGTCCGAATAGTGTTGACACACGGCGGTTTTGGCGCAAGTGACTTTTCGGATGGGCATACACATTTTTTTGATGCCGGTGAAACTTTCACTGGAGTTTCACAAATTCATTCGCTGGCAGCAAAACATGGAAATTCACCATAAATTTGCGCCAGGCCAATTTATTTGCCCATCACTAACCAGGGACACAGATTTGTACAAGGGGTGTGGATTAAGCATGTACCAGTCTGTATTACCTTACACAGGGATAACTGCTACATGCTGCACACTGGCCACAAAGACAGTGTTTAATAGTTTCCAATATATTGTAAAAACATACATTTTAAGTTTTTAACAAGATTTATAGCACCCTGAGTTTTAAGATGAGCGACACCCCTGATGTTCAGTGCAGATAGACTGAAATAGCTTATTGACGCCACTGTAGTTCTTTGAGCCCAGTATATAGCTTAGTATTATTGGAAATAACAGGTGATTTAAAAATCCATTTAGATGCTGCATCACCTTGATCCCCTTAAATACTTTTAAATCTAATATAAACGACAAAAATTAACTATTAATTCAATTGTAAATAAGTAATTACATGCATGGCCCATAATTCTCTGTTGGACCCTGTGTTTTGTTTGATACCATTACATTTTTGACAAAATGACAATGATCTAATTGAAAAAAATAGCTGCTATAATTATGTATATATGTATGTAACTATATTGGGCTCAGCCCACCTCCTAAAGATCACCTCATGGTTAACTTGTTGCCCCCTGCATTACTTTGCATTTATTATTTTCTTGCACCAAGAACAACTTCTTTATGCCTGAGCAGTGCTGCATGTGCATTAGTACTCCCACAGGGTTGCACTATTTACAGATTCTGCATTGGCCTTTAAGGTTCCTGCTTGATCACCACGCAAGTATTTTCCATTCTTTCCCATAATCGCCACACGATTGTGCTCCCTAAATTCAAAGAAGAAATCTTCTGACATATCTCCATCACTGCAAATAGTGCCATTACTAGAAATGTACCAGAACTTTCCACTCTGACCTAAGGAGAAAATAGAGAGATTCAATTTAATTTTAAACCCAAGTCCCCTGCAGTTGGGCTGAAAAAGGTGGATGAAACCAAATGAGTTCTAAAGATTTCAGACAATGGGCCAGATTTAATTTGATAAGAAAAAATGTATCTCCTAATTCAATTCTAGCTAGCCCCACAGAGTTCTCTTTTATTTGTGCATTTTCCACAAGTTATGTTTCATGGAGTTAAATCTGGTCCTACTGTATATTCTCTGTGCATACAACAATCCGTTTTATGAGATGGCCTCTTAATTTCTGTGTAAGTTTACCAGTGTAAGTGTACCAGTTGAAAGGAACTTGGCTAACGCTGGTAGGGCACTACTGAAATATAATATAAAACATAAGCACAGAGGGGCTTCAAAAATCCCTTTGCACTGGCTAGGCTTATTCCTTACAATAGTGTTCTCCAACCAGTGGCTCACTAGCAACATGTTGCTTACCCACCCCTAGGATGTTGCTCACAGTGGCATCAAAGCAGATGCTTATTTTTGAATTCTTGGCATAAATGCAAACCAGGTGTACTCCCAAACAGAGCCTCCTGTAGGTTACAAGTCCACATAGAGGCTACTAAATAGCCAACCATAGCCAACCATAGCCACACCCAGAAATTATTTCCATTCTCGTGTTGCTTCCCGACTTTGTAAATTATAATGTGGCTCACAGGTAAAAAAGGTAGGGGACACCACCTTACAATAAGAGGGAGTTCTTGCTTATAGTAAAGGAAGACTGTTCACTTCAAAGCCATAACACAGATATGTAGGGTGGGGGCAGTGGTTTTTGAAAACTAACAATGTTGTTTATTAACAAACAGTGAGTACAGCAACAAGTATTTAATATATTTCAAAATCAACAATAGAAAACACATAATGCAACTCACAACTGAGGGTAAATACATACATTCTAAATGCATACTGACCTTTAATTTGGTAGGCTCCGTCATTAAATATTATCTGAAAGACATCATAGGATGAGCGGTTTGCATCCAGCATATTGGAGGTTTTATGGTGACAAACAAAGCCTAGATCTCCCCTCAGTACCAGTATGGGTCTGTTAATCAGCTTGAGTATGAATTCCTCATCTTCACCTGCATACATGGACAGCAATTTAACAAGGGCTAATTGTTACATTATTTACAGCCACTCCTCCAACCTCTATTGCTATGAAATGTTCAAAACAATGTAATAAGCACATGTCCTTATGTCTTATGGTCTTCCCACAAATCTACGCTTGGCTCTAAAGATGTACCATTGATACAGTTTATATTTTCATGAAAACTGACTTCTATTAATATTTCTGATATGCCATTAGGCTCTGTATGCAGTTATTCTAGAATTTATTCTCTTCTAGACTGCTTACAAATTTAAGCTTTGCTCTCTATAAATAAAATAATGAGATTTTGTTAATGACCTAATTGCTTGTTCTTGATTTAGTTCATTGACTGTCATCATCCAACCAGATGGTTTCCTCCCACCTCTTTTCACTGAGACTAGACTTATTACAGAAACGAGTTACTTAATCAGGGCTGTAGCCAAAGGTCAAGTCTGTTTGCTGTTTCTTCATGATTCTAGCATTGTTTATCACTCTTTTCTGCAAAACTAATTATCACTTGTTATCTTCCATATTTATTTGTGGTAATGCTTGCACTCTCTGTTTTCGGGTTAAAGGGCGCCAATCATAACTAAAATTATTCAATAAGTAAATACACTATGTGAAAGTTCAAGAAATCTGATTTTTAACAGTTAGAATTGTTTGTATAATGTAAATCATCAGCATCATCATACCTTCTGCAAGATCTCCCCTATCTCCACTGCAGTTCTAGCTGAGGCAGGCATCTTGGATTTCACTGGCTCCTCCTACCTATATCTTCCCAGCCAATTGCAGCTCTGAAATCTCGCACATGCTCAGTTGAAATGCCTTGGTTGCTTAGCAACCCTTCTAAGCTATTTTCAAATCAGCCAAGCCTCTGTGTTGGCTGCTGTTCAGTAGTGCTGCCACCTTCTGGAAGTTAGTGTGTGCCCTTCATTTGCATAATAACATCACCAGCAGGGGACAAGATAGGGAGATCTCATGATACTTCTAGTGGAGGAGTTTACTAAAACAAGACATTCTGGGAATAATACTCAAGGCAGTGCTACAATCTGAGCATGCTCCTGAAATTTGCATGTTATAGTCTCTGTTATAGTCTCAGTATGGATTCCCTCAGTAAAAGAACCCATTTGACATAGTAAGGGATTTTTTTAAAACCTGCAGTTTTTTTCAAAAAACGATATATGTAGTTTGATTAAACATGTTTAGGTTGTACTGGTCAGATTTTTAATTTGTGTTTGATTTTGCTGTGATAGGTGCCCTTTAATTTGTGTTATAAATGCGAGCCTTCCAAGTTCCTACAGCATACAGACAGGGTGTTAAGAAATGTAAATAGTTCCATAATTTCACCAATCATAAATGGATGTTGTGCTAGTAGAAACACAATACATTCAGCATTTCAGAACACAAATATTGTCCTAAGCATCAACTACATGGGAGATTTTGTAGGATGGTGTTGGATCGAAAGTACGCATCCTACAAACCTGATGTAGTTGCATGGGTCAGCATATAATGGGACTAATACATCATCTGATGACTAAACTACATGGAAGATTTGGCTTTCAACACTACAAGTCTGTTGGATGGGAATGCTGCATGCTGTGTATTCATCTGAAGAAATAAAACTTTATGGTGTCATTGAAATACATTGTAGGATGTAGATGCGTGAATGAACCACACCATCTGACTTTATCTGAACCGACCCACAAAATCTTGTCAAAATCTCCCATGTAGTTTAGCCCTTAGGGTCAGATGGTAATTAGGAAGCAGTTCACTCCAGGGGTCTTTATAAAATGTGCCACAAATATTAAAAGAGCAATATGATCTTGGACCCAATACACAGGGCTTCTGTTTTGTGGGCACAATCTGCAATGATTTTGTATATTTTCACCATGGCTGGGAGAGTTTCCTCTGGGTATTTCAATTTCTTCCCACACGCCAAAATCATGCAGGCAGAATAACCGACCCTAGTGTGTTGTGTAAATATCATTGTTACTGTAGAGCCCTGAGAAAATGTCAGTGCTAAATATAATAGAGATAACAAACTAACACTACATAGCATCTGCTGCTTTAAAGGAGAAGGAAAATCTTACACTTGGGGTGCAAATGTTAGGCACCCCCAAATTATTGTATTGACTTACCTGAAACCCCGGGCTGTTGCTCCTATCAGCAGAAAACGGCACCGGCCCAGGGTTTTTCTAGTGAGCACCACAGAGAGATCTTCTTCCTGCTTCCTCTTTCTTCATGCGGTTGTGCATGCGCAGTAGAACGAAAAGCCTAACCTAAAAAGTCGGATATTTCGTTTTACTGCACATGCGTTTGCCCGGGAAAATTTGAAGAAAGAAGAAGATCGATCCCTGGTGCTTGCTAGAAAAACCCGGTGCAGTTTTCTGCTGATAGGAGCATCGGCCCTGGGTTTCAGGTCAAGTCAATACAATCACTTGGGGGTGCCTAACATCAGCCATATATTGTGACATTTATATTCTATGTACTGTATATTTTGAGTCGGTCCCTAAGCTCAGTAAATGACAGCAGCACAGAGCATGTGCAGTGAATCCGCAAAGAAGAAGATTGGAGCTACTAGGGCATCTTCAGAGACACAGATCTTTACTGCTAAAGGGCTGTGGTTGCTTTGGGCTGGTACAGAAGCCCAAAACATAATGCACAACATTTCTTGTCTACTTCTCTACTCTAGTTAAGCTTTACTTCTCCTTTAAGGCCAAGGGAACATGTGCCTATACCCAGGCCGACGCAGTGGTTTCGGGAATTAGGTACAGGCACATTAGAACAATGATTCAAGTGTAGGGGTTGATTCTTTGCCTGCACTTATCCCAGTGTGCCCTTGGCCAAGTGTAAGAAGAATTCAGCTGTAGAAAGGTCTCATTTTACAGCTGGAACTTTCTCAGGGTCAGCGAGGGAAAAGGGGAATAATATTTATGATGTCTAGATAAGGAAGAAAAATTTGAGCATTTTTATCATTTTAAAGAGGTATAAAATAAAGCACTGCGTATCTTGACAGCGCTATATAAATAAATGATGATGATGATAAAAGGTCTAATGCAGTTAATTGGTGTGCATTTAGCCATATACAAATGATATATATATATATATATATATATATATATATATATATGCCTTGTTGTGCTGTTTCCAAGCCTGAATGTAAATGTCCAATTAGAAACCCAGAACCACACTAGGCCAAAGGGGCAAATTCACTAAGCACCGAAGTGCCTAACGCTAGCGCGAATTCGCTAGCGTTGGGCATTTTCGTTACTTCGCAAATTCACTAACGGAGGCTGGCGTAACTTCGCTAGTGTTACTTCGCACCCTTACGCCTGGCGAATTTGCGCAACTACGCAAATTCACTAACGCGTGCATTGTTCTGAACGCTACTTTTTACGCTAGACTTCCTTCGCCACCTCAGACCAGGCGAAGCGCAATAGAGTAGATAGGGATTGCTTCAAAAAAAGTTACAATTTTTTCTCAGTCCCAAAAAACGCTGGTGTTTTTTCTTTATAATGGGCGATAGGCTGAAAAAGATCGAAAAATTTTAGGGGGCTCCGCTCCTTCCCCCCTACATTTCCTAACTCATGGCAACTTAACTATACAGTGGACACATGTGTAGGGCAAAATAAAAATTTTATTTGATGTTTTGAAGGTTTCCCAGGCTTGTGCTGCTACGAATACTTCCATTGAAATTTGAATTTGGCGCCGTATGCAAATTAACCATCGCTATCGTAACTGCGCTTTGCTTGGCGAATCAACGCTAGCGCAACTTCGCAACCTTACGCTACCCCTGAGCGCAACTTCGGATTTTAGTGAATTTGCGGAGCGCTGGCGAAAATACGCCTGAGATTAGTGAATGTCCTACAAAGTGTCTGGGCTCCACCTTATATTAAGTTCAAGTAGTTTTGTTTGAGGGTTCATGCAGGTTGCTGGGTCTAAACTATGGTTTCTCTGTAAATTCCTATTCATGACTTGTATGTTTACTCACCAACAGTGTCTCCCACAGCTGCTAGCTGTCCGTTCTTTTTGGTACAGATGTATTTTCCATTGCTGGCTTTCAGCGCAACTTTCCTGCCTCGCCACTCTATATCAAACATTGTGTTGGCAGCACTGCAACAGATGATTAAGCCTTGCTTAACTGAGCATTATGATTTTAAGAATCTTTTATTGTTGTTGTAAAATTGTTGCAGACATTTAATAATTTTTATTCCTATTAGGTTTATAAAAAATCAACAAGTATTTATAAGGTGCCAACATATTTCTACAGTGCTTTATGGCTACTAAATTTACATATTGCTGACCTTCTAACATCTGTAGTCATTCATGTTATGTTATTGGAAAACATTTCTAAAGACAGAAAAGGCCAAATAAGATTGGCAAGAGGAAAATGTATTCTAATATATTCAGAGCAAAAAAACACCCGACTTACAGGATGTATTAGTGAAACCACTACTATCTCCTACCCTCTGCCTTGTCTTGTGTGCACTGACAGGCAAGGAGTGTGGCCCTGGAATGCACACAATGCGGAAATGATAAACAATGCATTTTTGCTCCAAAATCTGCCCCATGTGTGTGCTGATGAGCCAATAACATGCCTTTCAGCATGCACACAATATGGGGGCAATGGGAGCAGATTGGCCTTTTGTTCCAATGCAACCAATTCAGGGAGAGAATTCTACAACTTCACAGCTCAGTGTTAAAACCCTTTCTGAATATTAAAGGGATCCTGTCATCGGAAAACATGTTTTTTTCAAAACGCATCAGTTAATAGTTCTACTCCAGCAGAATTCTGCACTGAAATCCATTTCTCAAAAGAGCAAACAGATTTTTTTTATATTTAATTATGAAATCTGACATGGGGCTAGAGATATTTTGCCAATTTCCCTGCTGCTCCTGGTCATGTGACTTGTGCCTGCACTTTAGGAGAGAAATGCTTTCTTGCAGGCTGCTGTTTTTTCTTCTGAATGTAACTGAATGTGTCTCAGTGAGACATGGGTTTTTACTATTGAGTGTTGTTCTTAGATCTACCAGGCAGCTGTTATCTTGTGTTAGGGAGCTGTTATCTGGTTACCTTCCCATTGTTCTTTTGTTTGGCTGCTGGAGGGGAAAAGGGAGGGGGTGATATCACTCCAAGTTGCAGTACAGCAGTAAACAGTGATTGAAGTTTATCAGAGCACAAGTCACATAACTTGGTGCAGCTGGGAAATTGCAATATGTTTAGCCCCATGTCAGATTTCCAAATTGAATATAAAAAAATCTGTTTGCTCTTTTGAGAAATGGATTTCAGTGCAGAATTCTGCTGAAGCAGAACTATTAACTGATTCATTTTGAAAAAAACATTTTTTCCCATGACAGTATCCCTTTAAGATGTAACCCCCTTTCTTATAATATGAATGGATGCCCTTGTGTCTGCTGGAAGGACCTACTAGTAAACAAAGCATTATAGAGTTTAATATTTCGTCCCATAAATCAGTTATCCATTATAAACAGTAACCTGGCTGACAAACCTTTAGTTTTATATTCTATAAGGTATGCAGCATGCCCTGTAGAAATATCCAGATGTTCCAGACCTTCTTACAAATTTTCAGATTGTTTATGAGTAGAGCAGTTAATTTTTTTAATTTCTATGTTCCACCATAGCCATTTCTGGCCAGTCTTTCTTCATTACTGAAACACTCTATACACTTTACCAGCTTAGTTGCGCTTCTGTGGACTCTCTAATTTAATAATATCCTGTTCAAACAATGGACACCAAAATTGCACAGCATATTCTAGATGGGGCCTTACCAGCATTCTGTAAAGAGGAAGAATTACCTTCTCCTCCAATGATTCTATACCCCTATTTAATATAGCTCAAACCCTTGTTTTCCCTGGCAGCTGCTAACTGGCTACAGCCAATTTATTATATACAAGGACCCCTAAGTCCTTCTTCATAATGGATTTGCCATAATCTTTTGTATCTATTCCAGTGTAGAAAATTATATGTGTGCCATGGTAGGCATATACTAGATTAAGCTTTCATAGCAGAAATATGTTTTTTTTTATTCTCCTCTACATAATTTGTATATGCTTTTGTAGTAGTGGGTACTGAGATCTATGGGAGCAGGTGCCCTTTGGTGCTGTTGTTAGTGGGTGTGATTATTACAGGTTTGGAATTTTAAAGCACCTCTACCAGTTCAAACATCTGCCATAAAGCCAGGCATGAGCAGTTTTTGTCCCTTGGGAATTAGAGATCATTACTTGTGTACCAGGAGATATACTCACACATACACAAATATGCAGGTTTTTGCATCTTAATACCTAACCCCAGCCCTATTTTAATTATTGAGCAAAAAGGGCATTTGCCCAGAGCCTACAAAGAATAGGGGTCCACCATAGGACATCTTACCTGCATTCCTTAGAAATGGTAGACCACTTATTTTAATCAGCTCAACATAACCATTTAATTTTTTTTTTAAAAAAAGCTGATATTTGGAATTACAGTTTATCTGCTCTCATAGCTATTGATCTGGGGTGGAGTGCCTAAATAGCATGTCTACTTCAGTAAGCACAGACTATTTCTGTCTTTCTTGCTTTATTAGATTTAACTTCTGACTGAGGTTACATATTTCTTCAGGGCCCCCTGGTACTTTAAAGCAGCAGTGACTGAGCCTCAGTGGGTATATTGGGGTGGAGTACTTACATTTCTGTCACAGTTGCTTGTATTCCACCATGGCTCACCAGAGTCCAGTATTTGCCTGCATTGGTGTGAAAACTACATTTCTTGGTCTCCTTATTGATTTGCATCTGGAAAGTCTCATAATCTGTCTCCTCATCCTGATTAGCAGAGACATTTACACCTAGAGAAGCGATATGTTTCATCATTATTGTGTCATCAAATATGGAAACAACACATGAATAAATTAATTTAAGGGCACTGGCACACAATTCTGTTCAGAATTTATCTAAATGGCAATTGCCTGCAGTCATAGGCAGCAGAAGATGGTTATGGCGGGGGGGGCCAAGAAGAAGCAAACAGGCCACGCCCCTTTTGCCCATTCCCTTTGGACTCCACCCACTTTCCCGTGTGGTTTCACTAGATTTTCAGGAAAATCAAACATAGCTTTGGGGGGCAAAATTTGCTTAATGTCTTGCACTGCAGGAAGAGGGTATTAACACCACATGTACAATTTTAACTGAAAGCTGTGAATGCTGCACTACAAGCACATTATGGTGAAAAGGGGGAAAATGACCCTGTAACCTAAAGTACATTACATGCAGAGACACTGAAGTACTCAAAAGACATAAAAAGGAGCAGTAGGTACTGATCTTCCAAGAACATAATATAGAGAAGGCACCACAAGCACTATAAATAACATTATATAGTAAGAAGCAAATACATACATAGAGAGCAATGGACAATGGCACCACAAGCAGTACAATATAGAGAAAACTGGCAGGCCACGCACAGTATACAATAAAACAAAGTGGGTATAAGTACAAGAATGCATTATATAGTAAGAATCAGTGTGCACAGGCACTCCACTCCTATAAGTTCTAGCACCTCGATATGTACTGCCTCACTCTATTGCTCTGCCAAAATGCAAGGTATGAGGAGCTGTTGGCATGGAGCATTGTGTAACTTGTTGTTGGAAAAGCCATGCAGTAATTGCATTAGTATGTAAAAAATTCAAATATCTCTCACTACATGGATGTCAGGCCCGAAGGCGCAGTTGCAGTGTGGACCAAGGAGGAAGTGGTGGAAGCCAAAGTTCGAGGTACAAGGGGTTGAGCAAAAGAGTTGTCAGTTCAAGCAAGGTCGGTGCAGGCGGCAATCAGACGTGGTCAAGAAACAGGCTGGAGTCAGTTCAGGCGGCAAGACAGACGTGGTCAAGAAACAGGCTGGAGTCAGTTCAGGCGGCAAGACAGACGTAATCAGAATTCAGGCAAGGAGTCGTAAACAGGAATCAATCAATGCAGATAACACCCAGGAACTTATCAGGAGTAAGACCTATAATCGGGCGCAGAGTGGAGCATCAGACGTCCTAAAATAGGCAGAGTTTGGCGCCAAAACGTGAATCACGACGTCATGCGCCATGCGCCAATTGCGTGCTGACGCTGCACGTTTTTTTGACGCAAGCGTCAATACGCAGCGTCAAGTTTGACGCATTCGCGTCAACACTGCGCGCGGATCGACGTGCTGGCGTCCGTCGACCGCGTGGTCCCCTCTGGGCGCCGCCATTTTGGACTTGGTGGCCCTTCTGGACGTGGCGTCCGATATTGTCCCTTACAGTACCCCCTCCTCTACGGGGGGCCTCAGGACCACCACGATTGGGTTTAGAAGGGAATCTTCTGTGAAATCTTTGAACCAGAAGAGGAGCATGAATGTCCGAATGCTTGACCCAGGAACACTCTTCAGGCCCGAACCCCTTCCATTTCACCAGATACTGGAGGGAACCTCTAGAAATCCGAGAATCCAAAACAGTCTCAACCTCAAATTCTTGGTACCCGTCGACGGATACAGGAGCAGGAAAGGGAGAAGAGTGACCCGCCACGGCTGGTTTCAGAAGAGACACATGAAAAACGTTTGGAATCTTCATCTCCGGAGGTAACTGAAGACGGACAGCCACAGGATTTACTAGTTCAATTATGGGAAAAGGGCCAATGAACTTAGGGCCTAATTTAGCAGACGGGACCTTGAGGTGAATGTTCTTAGACGAGAGCCAAACTTTATCACCGAGAGCATACTGAGGGGTTGGAGAACGCTTCTTATCAGCATGAAACTTCTGGCTGGAGGAACTCTTCTCCAAGTTCTTCTTAGTGGTTTGCCAAATGGCGGACATATGAGAAACTTGATCATTAGCAGCCGGCACATCGGAGAGAAGAAAATCTTGAGAAAAGGCCAAGGGGTGAAGTCCATAGACACAAAAGAAAGGTGATTGGTCCGACGAAGCATGAAGAGAGTTATTGTGAGCAAATTCGGCCCAGGGAAGCAATTCAGCCCAATCATCTTGACACAATGAGACATGACATCTTAGAAATTGTTCAAGAGCTTGGTTAACCCGCTCAGAAGCTCCATTGGATTGAGGATGGTAGGCAGAAGAAAAATTAAGGGAAATATTGAGGGATTTGCAAAGAGACCTCCAGAACTTGGAAATAAACTGTGAACCTCTGTCAGACACAATCTCTAGAGGAAAACCATGCAGACGAAAAATGTGTAAAATAAACAGTTTAGACAGTTCCAATGCAGAGGGTAGTTTACGGAGCGGAATGAAGTGAGCCATCTTACTGAATCTGTCGATCACTACCCAGATGACTGTAAAACCTTGGGAGGAGGGAAGTTCCACGATGAAGTCCATGGCCAAGTGTGTCCAAGGGCGGGAGGGAATGGGAAGAGGTAACAATAATCCCTTGGGAGAGGTATGACAAGATTTGGAGGCAGCACAAATGGAACAGGAAGCAACAAAGTCCTTAACATCCTTTCGTAAGGAGGGCCACCAGACCAGCCGAGACAGCAGATCAATCGTCTTCTTAACCCCGGGATGACCGGCCTGCTTGGAGCTGTGGGATTGAAGCAAAATAGTCTGACGAAGATCTGGGGGTACAAAGGCTACCCCAAAGGGAGTATTGGCAGGTGCTGAGACTTGAGCAGACAGAATTTGGGAAGCCATAGGAGGAAATAAGGCAGCGATAATTTTGGCGGATGGAACAATTGGTTCTTCATCTTCAAACGTGGAATTCACGGAAGAAAAACTTCTGGATAAAGCATCCGCCTTTTTGTTCCTGGAGCCAGGTCGGAAGGTGATGATAAAATTAAAGCGGGAAAAGAACAAGGACCACCGTGCCTGTCTGGGATTCAGCCGCTTAAGGGTTTGGATATATTCTAAGTTCTTATGATCCGTAAAAATAGTCACAGGAACAGTGGAACCTTCCAAAAGATGTCTCCATTCTTCCAGAGCCAATTTAACTGCCAGAAGTTCACGATTGCCAACATCATAATTCCGTTCAGGCGGGGAAAATTTCTTGGAGAAAAAGGCGCAAGGATGAAGCTTCCCATCATTGAGTTGTCTCTGGGAGAGAATTGCACCTGCCCCAACATCAGAGGCGTCAACTTCTATGAAAAATGGAAGAAGAGGATCAGGATGTCTTAGGACTGAGGCGGAAGAAAAGGATTCCTTCAGGGATTCAAAAGCTGCTTTGGCTGGAGCAGTCCAAATATCAGGCCTTCCCCCCTTGCGAATAAGGGCCAAGATAGGAGAAATTCTAGAAGAGAATCCTTTGATGAACTGCCTGTAATAATTGGCAAAGCCAATAAATCTCTGGATGGCCTTAGTACTGGTAGGCAAAGGCCATTCTTGAATAGCAGAAACCTTGGTTGGATCCATCTCAAAATGTTCAGACGAAATAATGTAACCCAGGAAGGGAATCTTCGGGGTCTCAAAAGAACATTTTTCCAGCTTGGCGTAGAGGGAATTTTCTCTCAAACGTGAAAGGACTTCTCGGACATGACCTCTATGCTCGTCAAGATGCTTGGAAAAAATGAGGATGTCGTCAAGATAAACAACCACACACAGTCCCAAAAGATCTCTAAAAATATCATTGACGAACTCTTGGAAAACTGCAGGGGCGTTGCAAAGTCCGAACGACATGACGAGATACTCGTAATGTCCATCCCGAGTATTAAATGCCGTCTTCCATTCGTCGCCCTTCCGAATTCGGATCAGATTGTATGCCCCTCTGAGATCCAGCTTGGTGAAGATACTAGCCCCTTTAAGTTGGTCAAAGAGTTCTGAAATAAGGGGTAAAGGGTAACGGTTCTTGGCTGTAATCTTGTTAAGGCCCCGGTAGTCAATACAAGGTCGTAGAGTGCCATCCTTCTTCTCAACGAAGAAAAACCCAGCTCCAGCAGGCGATGAAGAAGGACGAATGAAGCCACGCTGGAGATTCTCTTGTATATATTCTCTCATGGCCTTAGTCTCGGACGGAGACAGCGGATAAGTCCGGCCACGAGGGGGCATGGTGCCAGGAAGGAGATCAATGGGGCAATCATAGGGAGGATGGGAAGGAAGGGTTTCTGCGGATTTTTTACAAAAAACATCACAAAAGTCCAGATATGCCTGGGGAAGTGAAGGAAAATTTATTGAAGAGCAGGACAACTTCATAACAGCATTGAAAGGTAAACAACTCTGTTGGCAAGACGAACTCCACTGAGAAATCTGGCCTTCCGACCAGTCGATGACAGGATTATGGAGTTGAAGCCAGGGTAGTCCCAAAACAACAGGTGTGGAGGGGCAATTAATAATAAGAAAAGAAAGTCTCTCCACATGCAGTGCCCCAACCGTAACGGAAAGTTCTGTAGTGGCATGTGAGATATAGGCATTGGACAGAGGTCTGTCGTCGATGGCCAATACTCGGAGAGGTGTAGGCAATGACTTCAAAGGAATCTTGTGCAGAATGGCAAATGACTGGTCCAGGAAGTTCCCAGCAGCCCCAGAATCCAGAAATGCTTGCGAAGAAATCTGCTTAGTGTTTACTTGAAGCTGTACAGGAAGCAAAAGACGTTGAGGGTTCTGTTCAGGATAAGAAACAATTCCACCCCAGTGTGTCTCCCCACACTTACCAAGGCGAGAAAGATTCTCTTGCTTCACAGGGCAGTTAAAGGCGAAGTGTGCCTTGCCTCCACAATATAGGCATAGGCCGGCAGAGCGTCTGCGGAGCTTCTCTTCCTCGGTCAGGCGTGCCCCCCCGATCTGCATGGGTTCAACAGGGGGCGAAGCGGAAGAAGAGGTAGTAGGAATGATGGGCTTCTGAAAATGTGGAGCTAGGAGAGGCTGGAATCTCTTGCTCTTATCTCTATCGGACAGATGCTCCCGCATTCGAGTGTCCACCTTGGTGGCCAAGGTAATGAGATCTTCCAAATTTTCAGGAATATCACGGGACACTAAATCGTCCTTCAGACGAGTGGAAAGTCCTTGGTAAAAGACCGCATGGTATGCATCGTTATTCCAAGTGGTCTCGGCCGCTAGAGTACGAAAGTCAATAGCATAATCACTGACTGGGCGGTTGCCTTGACGGATCTGCAAGAGACGAGAGGCGGCAGTAGTGACCCGCCCAGGAGCGTCAAAGACTTTGCGGAAGGAGTGCAGGAAAAGGTCTATATCGTAAGTGAGCGGTGAATTCTTTTCCCATAAGGGAGATGCCCACTCCAGAGCTTTTCCTTGCAGGCGGGTGATAACGTACCCCACTTTTGCCCTCTCGGATGGATACTGAGTAGGCTGGAGCTCGAACTGGATCTGGCACTGGTTTACAAATCCTCGGCATGCCTGCGGATCACCATGGTAGAGAGGAGGAGCCGGCACCTTGGGTCCAGTACCCTGAGCAGAAGCAGCAACGACCACAGGAGAGGAAGCAGCAGCGGCAGCAGGGGGATTCACAGACAGTTTGTCCAAGATTGCCTCCAGGGCTTGCCCAAAATGGACCTGTTGACTCTCGTAAGACTCCATACGGGAGGCTAACCCACGGAAAGCTCTTCCGAAATCCGGAGGAGGAGTCACTTCCTCAGTGGGGTCCATGGCCCGATTATACTGTCAGGCCCGAAGGCACAGTTGCAGTGTGGACCAAGGAGGAAGTGGTGGAAGCCAAAGTTCGAGGTACAAGGGGTTGAGCAAAAGAGTTGTCAGTTCAAGCAAGGTCGGTGCAGGCGGCAATCAGACGTGGTCAAGAAACAGGCTGGAGTCAGTTCAGGCGGCAAGACAGACGTGGTCAAGAAACAGGCTGGAGTCAGTTCAGGCGGCAAGACAGACGTAATCAGAATTCAGGCAAGGAGTCGTAAACAGGAATCAATCAATGCAGATAACACCCAGGAACTTATCAGGAGTAAGACCTATAATCGGGCGCAGAGTGGAGCATCAGACGTCCTAAAATAGGCAGAGTTTGGCGCCAAAACGTGAATCACGACGTCATGCGCCATGCGCCAATTGCGTGCTGACGCTGCACGTTTTTTTGACGCAAGCGTCAATACGCAGCGTCAAGTTTGACGCATTCGCGTCAACACTGCGCGCGGATCGACGTGCTGGCGTCCGTCGACCGCGTGGTCCCCTCTGGGCGCCGCCATTTTGGACTTGGCGGCCCTTCTGGACGTGGCGTCCGATATTGTCCCTTACAATGGATCCCTTTTATGCTAGACAGCAATGTTATATTATAATGGGACCGTTGTACACATTCTCCAATATAACTGCATCAGCATAATAATTATATATAAACATAGTAATTTAGGTTGAAAAACGTCTAACTTTGTCTAAATGTGATTGGCTATTTTGTAGCCCCTATGTGGATAGGCAGTCTAAAGTGTAGTTATATATATATATATATATATATATATATATATATAAAGAAATACTTGCTGTCACTGCACTCACCACTCATTTGCGTCAAGGCTGGGTGCTAACCAAAAAATTATAAAGTCCAGTAGATGAAAGCACTCACAGCTCCATTGTAAAGTTAAAGTTTAAAAGGTTTCTTTATTGAACCCACATCAGATCAACGCGTTTCAACCCCCACAGGGCCGTCATCAGGATAGTGCAACCAAGTGAAACACCCATTTTAACTAGTGATAATCCAATCAGTGATGTGTGATCGTGATTACATCATCATTTATCTATTTAACCCATGGCATACCAACTTTAACACCAGTCAATCCATATTTTAAATCTCAATCATTTAGTCAGATTCATTTCTGTTATTAAAAGACACAATTCATCATATAAATACCCATATAAATACGAACCTATTAAATACAACAATACAGATAATAAATTAACTAGAAGTATGATAGACTGGGAATTAATATCTCGAGAGTGATTAAATACAATTAAAAGTGATTAAAAAATGTGAAAACCATTTCATTATAAGATGAAATGAATAAGAGAACCCAATCCCACTTATGGTCTCTAAGTTAAAACCCCAGTACCATCCGTGAGATAGTCCTATAAAATACACTGTGTATAATCCCTACTGTGCAGTGTTGAGAAAGTGCCATGTGCCCACATCGAAACATAATATAATATATCATATGGCATCATCTGGAAACCCAGATGATTCGCCGTAAAAATTCACACAATTACATTAAAAAGTCTTCTCGACTCAATAGTCCTTAATTTCAAACATTTAGGGGAGATCATTTTCAATTTACGGAGATTCTGGAATTCATTGCAATATCCAAGAATTATAGTTACTATAGCGGATATAGATTACAGTCGATTATTTATATTTTCACCCTTATTAGGGCCAACAGTATCAGTGGTGTAGGAGGCATTACAGCCATCTTATAGGAAGCATGATAGAGATTGCATCTCATTTAACCCCTTAGGGGAAATAGTGTCCAAGGTTCCGATCCATCTGGCTTCCTTCTGTAGTAGGATCTTACCCCTATCGCCCCCTCTTCTGGGGGGTGGAACACAGTCAATTAACATTGCTCGCAATGAGGGGAGTGAGTGATTATTAGTCAAAAAATGCCTAGCAAGAGGGGTGTCAGCTTTCCCACTACTCAAAGCCATGCGGATCACTGATCGATGATTGTTCATCCTTATCCGAAAGGATGTAACACATTTGCCAATGTAGTATAGGCCACATGGGCACATAATACAGTATACTACATATTCAGATAGGCATGTCAAATTATGACGTATCGGAATTCTCTTACCGGTGTGGGGGTGAGGGAAGGTTTTTTGACTAATAATCACTCACTCCCCTCATTGCGAGCAATGTTAATTGACTGTGTTCCACCCCCCAGAAGAGGGGGCGATAGGGGTAAGATCCTACTACAGAAGGAAGCCAGATGGATTGGAACCTTGGACACTATTTCCCCTAAGGGGTTAAATGAGATGCAATCTCTATCATGCTTCCTATAAGATGGCTGTAATGCCTCCTACACCACTGATACTGTTGGCCCTAATAAGGGTGAAAATATAAATAATCGACTGTAATCTATATCCGCTATATTAACTATAATTCTTGGATATTGCAATGAATTCCAGAATCTCCGTAAATTGAAAATGATCTCCCCTAAATGTTTGAAATTAAGGACTATTAGCTGGTTTTCCTGTTTAACTTGTAGTCAGCCAATCAGAACCATTCCCCATTTTGGAACATTAGCAGCTGGAGCAAAGTCCGACAGCCAACTGAGTCCACGTCACCACCCGTGTACCCAAGCAGTGCTAGACTGGGCTGAGGCAGTATAGGGAGAACCAAAACTTTAGAGATAAAGGAGAAAATGTCAGTCCAATAGCGGGTCAATTTGGGGCATGTCAACACCACATGGAACCACATCCCCGGGTGCCCACATCCTCTAGTGCAGTTCTGATCTCTGGTAGGATCCATATGATGGAGGCGCACCGGCGTGAGGTATGAGCGTTGCATAAATTTCAATTGTACCAACTTGTCCCTGGCTGAAGTTGTAGTGGCTAACATGTGGTGCATAATCAGTTCCCAGGACTCCTCGTCCAAATTGTCAATATCCCTAATCCATTTCTGGAAGCATTTAAGCGGGCGTTTTTCTTCAGGTGCCAACAGGCTATGATAAATGGCAGAGAGAGGTTTGGCGACCACCTGGAGTTGTAGAGCCTTTTCCAATGAGGTAGCCACAATAGTAGACTGTGGGTTAGGGAATTGCGCCTGAGCAGCCTGTCGAAGTTGGTCATATCGAAACTGATTAACATGCCGTGTCGGACAGGAGGTCTTTAACTCCAGAAAACTCTTCAGCTCCCCCTCATGATACAGATCTTTCACATATCTGAGCCCATTGTCTGCCCAAAATTTGTAATCCTGGTTAGTGAGGAAATGTGGGAGTAACTTATTACACCACAGTGGAGCATGAGGTGAGTGATAGGTCAGACCTGTGGGAGTCAACAGTTTTTGAGCTAGCTGCCAGGCTTTAACGGTGGTCTCCATAGACTGGGTAACCTGTGGGTGTGCCTCCCTCCCCCTATAAGGCAAAAGTCTCAAGGCCTCCCTTGAGCCCAGTATCCCAGCTTCTAATGTACAGGATACATTGGTACAGTCAGATTCAAACCACCAGCGTATCGTTACTAACAGAGCAGCCAAATAATATAAATACAGATTAGGGACAGCAAGGCCCCCGGCCTGAGTGGACCTGTGTAGTGTCGCCATACTGATTCTAGGAACCCGTTTGGCCCAAATAAAGGAGGAGATAGCAGAGTTCACTTGTTGAAAAAAGGGTCTAGTAAGCCATATAGGAGAGTTCCTGAACATATATAGAAATTTAGGTACATACTTCATTTTTAATAAGGGCATACTTCATTTTTAATAACGGCAAAAACTCCCATTGGGCAAATTTGGGAACCATATCTGCAGTAATAGGATCTAAGTTGACTGCCTTATATCGGGTAATCTCCTCCAAATCCCCAAGTACAAAAAAGTGTCAACCTATTGTAGAGGAGAATTTGGAGATAACCGTCCTTTGGCCGCCCGATCTAAGGCAAATAGTGTAGATTTCTGCCAGTTTACTCGAAGCCCAGAGTATTTCCCATTTTCATTTATAATTTCTAACAAATCGTCGAGGGCCGGGTCTGATTATAATTTTTAGCACACAACATAAAGGAGGTTTTGTTTGGCAATACACTTGTTTTTATGCAACCAAAATTTGCATCCAAGCCAGGAATTAAAAAATAGGCACCTGCTTTGAGGGCACTGGGCGCTACATCCATGGGGCGCTACATCCAAGATGTTGGTGAGCAACACGTTTCTCATGAGCCACTGGTTGGGGAGCCCTGGGATAAGTACTGGCCAGACAAAGGTTGTTGGGGATGCTGCGATTGGTATCAGGTAGGTTGTCAGGTACAGATCAATGACTCTGATATAGCAGCTTAAAATAATGACATAACATGTAAAAGTTAAGATACGTGTAAGCAATAGAAGCATAATACCCCATATGTCATAAAAGGCACTACGTTTGCCCAGGAACAGTAACCCAGAGCAACCAATACAATGTTTGCTTTTAAAAAGTTGACCAGTAAATGATACCTGCTGATTGGTTGCTACGGGTTACTGCTCCTGGACAAACTTAGTGCCTTTTATTACATAATGCCAAATGAGTGCTTAACTAAGCATATTCATCTTTCTTGCTTTGCTTTGGTTTAATATATTTTCACATCAGCCTCCCTAATCTTCCCCTTCTTTTAGGTCTCTAAATGAAGGGTCATTATCTTACTGCATGTAAACAAGTGATGTCTCAGGCTATCCCCCAGAGAGACTCATTGATGGTGCAAGTCAATGGAGCTCTGTTTGGGTCAGTTTTGGCATAAACCAGGCTCTTGTTTCATTTTAGGAAAGTGAATGAAAGTTGCCTGATCACCTTAAATACAGACTTTAACATCAGGTGTTTGTGTGCCCAGCTGAGCTCCAGTGCATTTTACCATGTTTGTAAGCCCAGAAGCTGCAGGGCAGTTTACATTAGACAGTGATTTTTTGTTAAAAAGAAATTATAAATCTCTTTATTTTTGCAAATGGTTTTTGGATGATATGCCTCTCTATTTTGCCTCTCTCTGCTGAGAGACATTTATTTAATTATTTAGGGAATGGATTTTTATTGTTATCATTATTTTTTCTATTACTTATCTTTCTGTTCAGTCCCTTTTCTCTCACCTTCCAGCTTACTAAGGTTAGCGGGTCCCAGCAATGAGATGACATTCCAATCTGGAGCATTGCAGAACAAAAAGTTACACAATTCCAAACTGCAAAGAATAAAAAGTAAAGCGTTTTACCTGCAGAGACTGGCACTCTCTTGCCCCCCCAAGCTTTGCCCCTAGGCACGTGCCTCTTCTGCCAACCCCTAGTTCTGGCCGTGGCTCCATGGCCCATTATAAAAATAGACCCTCCAAATCTTTTTTTTTTAAATCTTCATTAACACCTTTATGTACAGGGAGTTATGGACTATATGTCTATTATTATGGATTATTATGTCTATTATTTGGCACTTGTTCTACAGAGCATACATTCCCTTGCCCCATTGCATTTAAATATATGTTAATACATAGATCTACTTATATAAAATATAAATATGTACATACTAACACTGTGCAAATTAGCATGCTGCTGCTAGTATGTATAGGTGTGGATATAAAGCTTGACTGTGCCAAGTTATGTAAATGTAGAGCAATTCTGCTTTCCTGCAGATTGTTGCAACCTTAAAATAATGATTTTGGACCTATAGATCTACAGTGCAGATAGCACATAGCAGCACCGCTGGCAAGCATCTAAATGCCCAGAATAGCTTTACATTCATCACAATCAGCACTTTAGAGGGAAAAGTACCTAACTCATGAGTGTAACATTGGTGCTTACTGCAAGTTCCCACTTTTTTGTGAAAGTCTGAAAATGTATCAATGCAAGCTCCACTTTGGTGCATTCTAGCACTGTAGCTGAGCTTACATTCTTAAATGAGCCAGCATGCCTCATAAGTCAGCAAATAACTCATATTAGTGTATAAGCAGAAAGGCAGAACCCAGTGGTGTGACAGTCCATACTAGTGTGCTACAAGAACAAGGGTAGTAGAGCTGATCATATAAAGACAGTGACCACAGTATCCAAGGCCGTAACTAGGTGTAGGCAGAAGAGGCACGTGCCTAGAGCATGGGGGGCATCAGGCACGTACCTCTGCCTACCCCTACCGATCGAACATCACTGGTAACTGTTTGTCGTGCATACCAGTGTGCTCCCCTGCCCCATGACGACACATACAGTACATGCATGATCGTTTCCAAGCTTGGGTGGGGGACAGGTGCCTTAATTGCTCAAAAATGCCTTTGCATGCATATTTGCACCATTATGCAATTAGGGTCAGTAGCTTATTTTTATTATTTTCCTGTTAGAGCAAGGACTTGGCCAGACAGCCTACATTGCTAGCAATTGTGATCTGATTCTTGGCCCAGGGCAAAAAGATTGGATCAGCTGATATTGTCCAACTGAAGGCCAGACTTTACCAAATGAGCGGATCTTTACATGTATGCCCACTTTTAGAGGGTCTTATATAAACAATAAATCCCCACAGCCTGTAGTCAGACACTTTAGACTAAATCCAATATTGGGAGCTGAGCGGGAGGGGGGTACCCATCTATGCAATGTGCAGACAGTTCTGCAAAAGGAAGAGGGCAGGGCGAGGTCTGGTGCCTAGGGCAGCACCGCACATAAATACAGCCATGCTGTATTATATAGTAACAATTGTATCCCAAAGGTTTAGGCTTGTAGCTTGTTATATATCAGTGAACTAAGAATAACATTGTGAGCAGGTTGTATATTAATTAGCAATGCGCCAAATTCATTTTTGGATTTGGCCAAATATGGAATCTACCACAAAAGATTGGCCAAATGCTAAGATGAATCTTAAACAGAATTTACATATTTAAATGTGAGCAAAATCCAAAAATTGCATCATTTGTGAACAAAAATTTAGGACATTCTTTTGTCCTAAGTGTTTGGATTTGGTCAATTTGAACACCAAGATTCAGCCAGATATGAAACCTGCAACAAACACTAGTATTTTATCAAATCCTGAATGGAATCCTGGATTGGTGCATCCCTAATGCCCATTCACATAAAATCAATGTTAACATTCTAATGTACTTTACCTCTTCATCTTTTCTTACACTACCCTTCTTTGTGTACCCTACCTAACCAGCTCTTCTCTAACCTACCTGCAATTATCCTAGCAACGAGACAGTGGTTAAATAAGAGATGCATAGGCGAAGACCTGATAAGAGACATCATTTCTAACAATCCGGCCACAGGACTGATCTGCTTTCTGGTTGCCCACTTTAGTATCATAAATTTGTTTATAACTCCTGCTTTTTAAATGTACGTTTGTTAAAGGTATGTGCGTTTAGTCTCATTCTGTCGATTCTCTCTGAATCTTAATAGTGAACCCTCTTATCCACTTTTCCTATTCTGGGACACTCCAACAATTGCTGCCATTGTATTTGTGAAGTGTCTGAGTTGTACACTTTATACTGTCTGTGGTTACATTTATCAGATGAGCTGTTTCTAATCTCTTTCATGCCATACCATGTCCGTCTGTCACCGCCAACAGACTTTTCCAAATAATTTCTCGCATCATCAGCTCATCACTGAATGCAGTACTCTACGCTCCCTAGCCCAATTTTGTAAGGCCGCAAATTCCTTCCCTCTAATTGAGGATGGTAATCTGATTGCCTCTCTTTCCATCTGCCTGGTAGTTCCATCACTTACAGCCCTCACCCTATTTTAATCTTCGCTGTTAGATTTTATTCTACATAAGCTGATTTGTACAGTGCTCAGCAGATATGTGAGTGCCCAGATTATCAGTCCCCAGCCTGAACTGAGAAAGACCTTAATTATTTAAATATTGTTCACAAATATAGTGCCTATATATACAGTCATGAAAAAGTTTGGAAACCCCTCTTAATTCTTTGGAGTTTTGTTTATCATTGCCTGAGCTTTCAAAGTAGCAACTACCTTTTAATATATAACATGCCTTATGGAAACAGTAGTATTTCAACAGTGACATAAAGTTTATTGGATTAACGGAAAATATGCAATATGCATCATAACAAAATTAGACAGGTGCATACATTTGGGCACCCCAACAGAGATATTACCTCAATACTTAGTTGAGCCTCTTTTTGCAAATGCAACAGCCTCTAGACACCTCTTATAGCCTTTGATGAGTGTCTGGATTCTAGATGGTAGGTATTTTTGACCATTCATCCATACAAAATCTCTCCAGTTCAGTTAAATTTGATGGCTGCTGAGCATGGACAGCCTGCTTCAAATCATCCCATAGATTTTCGATGAATGTGGGGGGACTGCCATTCGAGAATATTTTACTTATCCCTCAGCATAAATTCCCTAGTTTGTTTAGGGTCATTATCTTGTTGGAATATCCAACCCCTGCGAAACTTCAACTTTGTGACTGATGCTTGAACATTATCCTGAAGAATTTGTTGATATTGGGTTGAATTCATCCGTCCCTCGACTTTAACAGTAACCCCAGTCCCTGAACTAGACACACTGCCCCACAGCATGATGGAACCTCCACCAAATTTAACAGTAGGTAGCAGGTGTTTTTTTTGGAATGCGTGTTCTTCTTCTGCCATGCAAATCACTTTTTGTTATGACCAAATAATTAAATTTTTCTCTTCAGTCCAAAGCATTTTGTTCCAAAATGACTGTGACTAGTCTAAATGAGCTTTTGCATACAACAAGTGACTCTATTTGTGTCATGAGTGCAGAAAGGAGAACATTTGCTGCTCCTGTATTTTCGGCCTGCCAGACCTGGGTTTTGCAGCAACTGTGCTTGTGGCCTTCCATTTCCAGAATACATTCCTTACAGTTGGAACTGACAGTTTAAACCTCTGAAATAGCTTTTTGTAGCCTTCCCATAAACCATGATACCGAACAATCTTTGTTTTCAGATCTTTTGTGAGTTGCTTTGAGGATCCCATGCTGTCACTCTTCAGAGAAGAGTCAAACAGAAGCACAACTTGCAATTGACCACCTTAAATACTTTTCTCATGATTGGACACACCTGCCTATGAAGTTCAAGGCTTAATGAGCTAATACAACCAATTTGGTGTTTCCACTAATGGTATTGAGCAGTTACATGCATTCAAATTAGCACAATTACAAGGGTACCCACATTTTTGCACAGCCAGTTTTTCACATTTGATTTAATTTCATACAACTGAATACTGCTTCACTAAAATCTTTTGTTCAGAAAACACTACAGTACTCAGATGTTCCTGGGAAAGAAAATACATAGAACTGTTATCTTTTTTTGTTGAAAGTGGAGTAAATTATTATGCAGGTTTATTGGGGTTCCCAATCAGTAAGGTTCTGTTGTGTTCATTTTCATGTAACTTATCACAGGCAATACCCCCAAATCCACTGTAACTTCTGAGATGGTTTACAGTAATTAAACATTTTCAAGTGTTATTATGGTCAAAACTGTCAAATTCGACTAGGGGGTTATTGAAATTAGATTAGAGTTTTTATAAAAAAAAATAGATTTTTGAGATTCATCATATTCTGGCCCTTGAATTGAATTAAGATTGAACTATCCGCCACCTAAAACTTGACAAATTGCTGTTTAAGTCAATGGGAGAGGTTCAGGGATCCATTTTGAATTGTTTGCAGCCTTCCTGACATTCGAGTTCCAATCCAATTTGCCTAGTGCAGTCCCATTAAAGAGATACTGACACCAGAAATTAAACTTTTTTTTTACATCTACCATAAAAATTTACTTTGCATGCTACTTATAATTTTGCCGTAAAGTATTTGTACAATGCTTTTTCATTTCCTATCTGACTCCCTGTGTTCATCTATGTGGGGGCTGCCATATTTGTGCAGCAGGAGTCAGTTTGCATTAGAAACATTAACTGACAGGCTGAGATGGGACAGTCAGGTTGGCAAAATAGTCAGGTTTAGGTACTTCAACTAACAATTACTAATAAACCTCTCAGAAAAAAATCAGTCAGCATGACCTATTGGTAACTTTTAATTGGGCTAGATAGTTTTGTGTCATCTGCAAACACTGATACATTAATTACAATACCCTCCCCTAAATCATTAATGAACAAGTTAAATAAAAGTGGACCCAATACCGAGCCCTGAGGGACCCCACTAAGAACCTTACTCCAAATAGAGAATGTACCATTAAGGCTTTCAAGTTAGCTGGTACAGCCGAAACATTTATAAGGTACAAGGAGGCCAATAAATCATGCAAAGAAGCTATAAGGCAAGCTAAAATTGCTATAGAAAAGGATATTGCAGCAAGCAGTAAAAAAAAAAAAAAAACAAATTATTTTTTAAATATGTTAATAGTAAAAAAATGAAGCAGGAAGGGGTGGGACCCTTACTTTCAGAGGGGGGTCAGCTCGTTGATGAAAACAAAATAAAAGCGCAGATTCTGAACTCATATTTTTCATCTGTCTACACAAATGAGGAATCAGTAAGTGAAGGTTTCCTTCTTAACAGTCCCAATTCTAGTAATACAACTAATGATGCATGGTTCACACATGAAGAAATTCAAAAGAGACTAGAACATGTTAAGATTAACATAGGTCCAGGGCCAGATGGTATTCATCCCAGGGTAATTAGCGAGCTTAGCTCTGTGATTGCCAAACCTCTTTACTTAATTTTTCAGGATTCATTGAGATCTGGCATAGTGCCGAGAGACTGGCGAATTGCTAATGTGGTGCCTCTATTCAAAAAAGGATCCCGTTCTCAGCCTCAAAACTATAGGCCAGTTAGTCTAACGTCAGTGGTAGGAAAGCTTTTCGAAGGGTTAATGAAGGATAAGATACTGGACTTCATAGCAAATCATAATACTATGAGTTTGTGCCAGCATGGTTTTATGCGTAATAGATCTTGACAGACTAACTTAATTTCTTTTTATGAGAATGTAAGTAGAGACCTCGATTCTGGGATGGCAGTGGATGTGATTTACTTAGACTTTGCTAAAGCATTTGATACAGTGCCACACAAAAGGTTACTAGTTAAATTAAGGAATGTTGGCCTGGAACATAGTATTTGTACCTGGATAGAGAACTGGCTAAAAGATAGACTACAAAGAGTGGTGGTAAATGGAACATTTTCTAATTGGACCAGTGTTGTTAGTGGAGTACCGCAGGGCTCTGTACTAGGTCCCTTGCTTTTCAACTTGTTTATTAATGACCTGGAGGTGGGCATTGAAAGTACTGTTTCTATTTTTGCTGATGATACTAAATTGTGCAGAACTATAGGTTCCATGCAGGATGCTGCCACTTTGCAGAGTGATTTGTCTAAACTGGAAAACTGGGCAGCAAACTGGAAAATGAGGTTCAATGTTGATAAATGCAAGGTTATGCACTTTGGCAAAAATAATATAAATGCAAGTTATACACTAAATGGCAGTGTGTTGGGAGTTTCCTTAAATGAGAAGGATCTAGGGGTCTTTGTAGATAACACATTGTCTAATTCTGGGCAGTGTCATTCTGTGGCTACTAAAGCAAATAAAGTTCTGTCTTGCATAAAAAAGGGCATTAACTCAAGGGATGAAAACATAATTATGCCTCTTTATAGGTCCCTGGTAAGGCCTCATCTGGAGTATGCAGTGCAGTTTTGGACTCCAGTCCTTAAGAGGGATATAAATGAGCTGGAGAGAGTGCAGAGACGTGCAACTAAATTGGTTAGAGGGATGAAAGACTTAAATTATGAGGGTAGACTGTCAAGGTTGGGGTTGTTTTCTCTGGAAAAAAGGCGCTTGCGAGGGGACATGATTACACTTTACAAGTACATTAGAGGACATTATAGACAAATGGCAGGGGACCTTTTTACCCATAAAGTGGATCACTGTACCAGAGGCCACCCCTTTAGACTAGAAGAAAGGAACTTTCATTTGAAGCAACATAGGGGGTTCTTCACAGTCAGGACAGTGAGGTTGTGGAATGCACTGCCGGGTGATGTTGTGATGGCTGATTCAGTTAATGCCTTTAAGAATGGCTTGGATGATTTTTTGGACAGACATAATATCAAAGGCTATTGTGATACTAAGCTCTATAGTTAGTATAGGTATGGGTATATAGAATTTAATTAAAAGTAGGGAGGGGTGTATGTATGGATGCTGGGTTTTCTTTTGGAGGGGTTGAACTTGATGGACTTTGTCTTTTTTCAACCCAATTTAACTATGTAACTATTAACAACCACCCTCTGTACCTGATCCTGTAGCCAGTTTCCTATCCATATGCAAACGACTTCATTAAGCCTAACAGACCTTAGTTTAGAAAGCAGTCATGTGTGGGGCATGGTATCAAATGCTTTGGAAAAATCCAAATAGATCACATCCACTTCTCCCCCACTGTCCAGCATCTTACTTACCTCATCACAAAAAGAAATCAAATTTGTCTGACATGACCTATCCTTCATAAAGCCATGCTGATTGCTGCTCATAATCCCATTCACTAGGATAAAATTTTGAATATGATCCCTTAACAAGCGTTCAAATACGTTTCCCACCACTGATGTCAAACTTACTGGCCTATAATTGCCAGGCTGAGATCATAATTCCTTTTTAAATATAGAAATATATAAATGACATCAGCTTTCCTCCGTTTCATAGGTACCACACCAGATGAAAGTCTGAGAAAATCAGAAATTAAGGTCGTTCTAAAATTGAACTAAGCTCTATTAGTACTTGGGGGTGTATTCCATCTGGCCCTGGTGCCTTGTCCACATTAATTTTTAGTAAAACTTTATGAACCCTATCCAGAGTCAGCTACTGACTAGATTGAGATGAACGAGCAGTTATGAAGTGGGTCTGAGACTCCTCTATTGTACATACTGAATAAAAGAACTGGTTTAGCACGTGTCTTTTCTGTATCTGTTACAACCATACTAGTATCATTATTTAAAGGAGCCACACTGTCAACCCACATATTTTTGCTGCATATAAATTCCTAGTGGCACTCAACAGTTGCCAAATGCTGACAATCAAACTATTTAGCTTAAGGGATGTGGAACCTAAAGCACCTTAAGGCATGGCTAACCAGCTGGTTGGTTCATAGTAAGCCAGTAATTTTGAGCCCTTAGAAGAAATAGCAAATACATTCTAGGAAATCATCTCATAGCCTTGCCCAGTGAACTTCTTGCAATTAATGATAGCAGTGTAGTATTTTGCTCCACACTAGAGAAATCAGCTGATGACAGGGGACAATACTTCCAGCGAGCACCACTGAGGGATCGTCTTCCAACTTCTTCTTTTTTCATGCTGCTGCTCATGCACAGTAGAACGAAAATCCTTTAAAAGGACATGAATACATTAATCCTAGCTAATTTTTTTTATTGTTGTTATGTTCTACCCATTCATTTCCGGCTGCTAAGGAGCCCGTGTTTTCTTTTGAGTCCCATTGTATTGTTAATGCACCAATGCCTTCCTCCATCACTCCTCTTATGACTAGACTTTCCTCTGTGTTTCATTACTAGGCTCCACCAATATTTCTCCTTATAGCAGATCCTCCAAATGCTCACTAGGAAAAGTTTGCATATTTCATGTTCTCTTATGGTCACTGAATTCTGAAATGGTTGTGAAATTTGCACCTATTACAAATTTACAATGCCACGAGCAAACTGCTTTCACCTACTTTTGTGAATGAGACAGGCACACTGTGCACATGAACCCTGTTTTCTACCTTGTCCACCTGCACCTAACCACTGAGGAAGGGAGCGTGAGGCTCCTGAAAAGTTTGGCTGTATTCCGCAAAAATAAAAAGTTTGGAGGTACCGTAGGTACACCACTTGTAATTAGCATTGCGTCTTCATCTTGTTTTTCGCTACTATTTGGTATATCATGCTGGGTCATGTGATCAGAAGCAACGCTGGGCTGCAAGCTGACAAGCTTTGTAAAGTATTGTGAGTGTATTTGAATTCTCTCATTTTGCAAGGTTGTACCTCACCCAACTGAAGGGTGTGTAAGTGCACACCCCATCCATGTTCCACCCTTATGCAACCCCTTACCCTCATAGGAGCAAGTTGTACTCATTTGCACATGGCAGTTTAAAAGCAAACCTCCCAACCTTTTGGAAATAGAAAGAGAGACAAAAATATTTGCTGCATGTATCACGGCAAATTTTTTTTGAGAACGCCCATTTTTGTGGCCACACCCCCTAATTACCATGTTCATTTTACAAAGTTTGGAAGGCTATGTTTGAACACATTTCTGTTTTTATGTGTTATTACAGTTTTTCTAATAAAGGTACATTTGCCCTTTAAGCTTCAAGTCACTGTTTCCCCAAGAGACCTGCTTATCTTAAATTGTTACAATTATTTCTTTGCTTAACTTAAATTGTAACAAAAATATCTAAGTGCACCTGCCACGTTTTCTTGGCTGTCTGCCAAAACCAATTAGAAACTTTGTATGTCTTTCTGGCTCTTTAGTGCAGAAGATCAAAGAGAAAGTCTGGACATTTAAGTAACAATCTGGGACTGCGGGTTGAGCTGTCACAATTGTGACTGTCCCGTGAAAAAAAACAGGACAGTTGGGAGGTATGTAAAAGTATTGTATATGTATGGAATAATGTTAAATATAATGTTATTCCATAGGTATGCAATGATGACAGCAGAAATTACAACAAAAGCATTTTCTATATCCAGTCTTCCACAAAAAATAAATATAGGGCCTGTTATGTTGAAAACTACTTCTTGAGTTATGCATTCCCTACTATAAATTTCTTTAAATCATGACCACTTCAGACAGAAACAACAGTGAAACTTGAAACTTGCCTTGGTACGTTAGTCATCTATACACATTAATCCTAATTTTGCCTAAATGTTATGGTAAGTAAGGTATGAAAGTAAATATATGTGGCCTAGATAAATGGTTCGGATATATTTTTTGTCTTAAAATAACACTTTTGCTCACCAAGTAGATGTTCCACTTTTAAAGAATCCTTTATCTATGCTTTGTTTATGGTAGCTGATGAAACTGAAATAACTTCATCCTGCTGGTTAATGCCTCGTAGTCTTGTTGACTTGGTTACAGCTTGTGGCTTTTGACAGAGTATCAGGTGAGGCAAATGAGAGTTGTGTTACTTGCTGCTTGGGCTTCATGAATCATCTTACACTCCATGGTAGACCAATTAGTGGAAGGGCACTGCCTGCTTTCAAACTGACTTTCAGAATTTGTTCTTTTTCAGGCAACAAATAATAAGTAAAAAAACATACATTACAGAGGAACATATCCAGTTTGTGAAGAACATTAACAGAAAGGTTCCTGTTTTTGAAAAATACCATTTCCTTAATTATTTTCGCATCATTTGTACCAATTCAATAAATTGCCCTTGATTAATCCAGACAAATGTAACTAGCAAGCTGACAAGTGACAGAGACTCAACAAATTGCCCCAACATTTTTACATTAAATACAGCTAGCAATCTAGAGTTTAATTGTAGAGACTTTGTAATATCTGCTATTAACTTTTTGTATTTTATACCGGATATAGAAAATTAACCCACAGTCAATTAGCTGCACAGCTCAGCTAAATCAATCCACATATAACGCTTGAACTAGTCTACCCTTACAGGCAAGTTGTCCCTAGAAATATACAATTTGATGAGAAATCTTTTTAAGTCTGGAATAATTCAGTGGCCTTACAGTGCTGATATAGAAAAAAAATCAAGAACAGTATCATCCTTTTCTCCAAAAATGAAAAATAATAATCTTGGGGATCACACTAAAAATAACTAGACCAAGAATAACAGAGAATGCATAGCATGTTGCCTGATATAGATAGGATCTTGAATGGGCTTCAAGTCTAATAAAATATGTAATCTGTCATCACTCCATAAGAGATCTTAAACTAATGGAGTAGATATTACTGATTGAATATACCACATTGACTAGTTATCAAATGTTTCCTTTTTAAATCATATACAAAATGAAACTACATTTCTTACTAGTTTGAAAGGAAGAAATTTGATTTTTATGTTGTATCCTATACAAGAGGGAACAGCTTTTTGGTCAGAAAGTGGGAAGTGAAAACATATTTCCAGTCTCTGACCCTTCAAACAATTCTGAAAGATGATGGGTGTTGGAACTGAAATGTGACAGGTGAAAGAAATACTCCACCAAAAAAATTTGCAGTACACAAAAAGTATTATTATTTGTCAGAATACTTCATTTTGAAGCCATTTTTAGGGTGTATAAATATTATTTGACTTTTTTCATACAGCAGAAGAAATGTAATAATGCATTAATTTCTGCCTTGCTGTACAACATGCCCATACTAAGTGGATCAGAAGTGGAACAGAAATCCCCAGAAATAAAAATTCCCCATAACTTAACCAGTGACTGCTAATATATGCTTACAGCAGCTGAACCACGACATCTACCCAATGTGTCTTATAGGATGCTGGGAATTGTAGTTCAGCAGTCAGTTAGTTTTGTGCCTTAAATCCTGAAAGCATATACCTGTACTTGCATTTTATAGTTACAAGATAAGATAATTAAGATAGTAATAGCATGTATTGTCTCTCAGTTATGTAGATAGAAAATTCCTATTTTAAACTAATGTTGCCTGTCAATGGCATGTTAGAGGGTTAGACTATGACTTTGGTGTTAATGGGTGAATATATTTACCTTGCCTTGTAGAAATATATCTTCTGTTGGAAGCCATAAAGACAACTTGGGGGTGACTTTCTTCCAAATCAAATAGTTCATCTTTGCCAGGTTTTGAACTCCTCCCAGATTTCAGAGTACCTGTGGGTCCAATTGGTGTCAAATACTTCCCACTACAGTCTTTGAAGGCCAACTTTCCTACTTTGAATTCCAAGGTGTAGCCAGTCCCTTCATCAGGTTCTTTTACCAACTTCCCATCATTCCGCAAGTATCTATTGTCACATGTCTTCAAACAGTATTTTTTATCCTGATAGACCAAAGTTATAAGAGAGTCTACTCCCCAAGGAATGTTGCTGTCTGTGGAGATTTCATCCTCCTGGGCAGTCAAATGTGCATATCTCCTTCTGCTCACACTGAGAAGGTTAGCTTGGGGGTGTATTGCCAAATGTACAGCCCAGAGCTCTGTCTCAGTTATGGTTTGTGCAAAACATGTCAGCTTGTCCTCTGATCCCCCAAAAAAGCGTTTGTGGGGATCAGAATGGAGGGCCCACCGTCCATCTGACTGGGCAGAGACAGTAAAACGGCAATCTTCTTCTGGCTTCTCTGCTTGACAAGATACATTTCCATCTTTGTCAGCAGACAAATATCTTGCCAGGTGATGGCTTTTAAGGTAGACCACTGAACTGTCCACTTCGTCTTGTTCTAAAGTCCATATTTGCTTTTTTTTCAGGCTTGGGGCTGAAGCATACACTTTAAAACCAAATGCTTCTCCTGTCAGATACCTGTTATCACAGTTGATCAAGCCAAACTGGATCTTCAGAATCTGCTGTATTCCATTGGCTGGCATATTTTCCTTTTGCAGGGAAATATTCTATGCAGATCAAATGCAAGAGTCTTGTGTTAACTGCAGCCCGTGTCTAGGAGCAGCCCTGCCAGATCTGGATTATATTGAATGAATTTAAGAGCACCTCAACATAACACCATATGACGCTCTGTTGATCCGGCTCCTGATGCCTCTACTTTGGGATGTATCAGTTGCCTTCCTCTAATCTGCACGCTGAAGTTTGGTTCGCATCATCCTTTCAGACAGAATGGAGTGAAAGACTTTACATGTTTAGCTTGCATCCGGACTGCTCAGTGGCTGCAGTCAGTTTAATTGGCCACATCTAGGATTACAAAAGCTCTGTCTCTGGTTTTCAATGAACTGCAAACCTCCAGTAACCAATAGTGGACTATTTCATAAGCCACAAACAATGGTGCCTTTGTCAAGCTGCTTCTCAAATATTCAACTCATCTGAGTGAGCACTTTCTCCTGGTTCTTATATAGCTATGAAATTTAGTTTTGTTGAAAAGAGCAGTGCATCTTGCTGTAAAATATTTTGTTTTTGGCTCCTTGCAAAACAAAACAAGAAAAATATTAATTGACAGGTGCGTTATTCAACTGACTAAAATGGTACCTGATAAAAAGCACAACAATTTGGTAATATAATACTTCCCTCCTCTTCATCAGCTGAATTCTGTCTGTACCTTTTCCTTTTTATACCTGTATAATATTGCCTGCTTCTCTGATTCCTTTTGTCACCTCCTATGCCCCAATTCTGCTGCCCAGGGCATAATCTCCTTAACAATTATCCTGATATTTTTTTCTGATTAATCCGTTTAGCATTCCTAACTGTGCTTTGTCTCCATCTGTTCAAAACCCCTACAGTTGAATCTTTGAACCTCAGAGGTGTTCCAGAGGAATATATATATAGTCTGCACATGGGGATGCAATTCCTTACCTAAAATACTGGAACAAGTGAAAAAAAGCTTCCTGTTTCCTAAGACTATGTTGTTAAAGCTTAAACTGACTGCTTAGATATAACAATGAAAGCTCTTTGGTACACTCCCAATGTCATTCACTTAGAAGGAGGTATTAGGACGCTTTATTGCTTTTTAATCTAGACAAAAGGAACAGCTGATCTGTGCTGTTAACAATAATTCTGCCTTTTTCTCTAATTTAATTGTATTTCCCAAATAAGATCATACCTTTCTGCCAGAAAAGTCCATTTGAATTGAAGAGAAAGAATATAGTTGTGTCCAGTGTAATTGTTGGAAAACATATACAGGTATAAAATATTGCCAGCCTGGGGGTGCAGTGGCAGTGCTGGGTCCTAGGTTTGCATCCACTTAGGGCAGTATCCCCATTCTTGTGTGGGTTTCCTCCGGATACTCTAGCTATCTCCTAAAACACACAGAAAGTTTCCTGGTTCCTGATCAAATAGTGAGCCTAAATGAAAACCTTACATGATAAGCTTTTATATTGTAAGTTTGACAGTGGCATGGACTGATTCAAGTGACGTAAAACTCAGCAAAATATACTTGTGCTTTATAAATGATATAAATAAAATAATAAAACATATATTTTAATTATTTTACCATGCTTTTTTCTCAACACATTGCCTTGATACACCAGTAGACACCAAATAAATGGAAGGGCTTTTGTGCATTATCTAAATTCTTGTTGTAAGCAACTGATCTTAAAAAAACAGCAGTGGAAAAAGTATGTGCATTGGATTGGATACAATAAACTCACTTTACTCTAGAAAGAGTAACAAATAAAAAGTCTAGGTACATAAAACTGAACAGAAATTGGAAACCCAGGCTGTAACAACAATAGCTACAAAAGAGGTTTTTGTTACCCTGTTTTAATAAAGGCGCTCTTGGCATATGCCAACAGTCCTCTTCCCTAACAGAGCAAATAGTTGAGACTCAGAGAGCTGAAATTCAAATCTCTTACTGACTATGCTATTTGCTCTATTAAAAAAGATCTATTGTACTGAGCTTTTCCAATGTGACCTGATTAAGATTGAAAACACAACTCTGGCTTTCAGATGGTATTTTTCAAAGCTGGTGATTTTGCTTTAGAGTGGGTACGTTACAACTGAGACACTTCGAGGGTCTTATGAGTGTGGGCATGGTTATACATACAAACACATTTGCAGGTTTATATAGACAGTGGTCAAAATATCCTAATTTGCCTGTCACTGCTTCCCACAAGATGCATGGAAATGCTTTGCCTATAAAACACACTGGTGGCAACAGTCAGGCACTACTAGAAAACCCCTGGGTTGCTAGGGGCAGTCCTCAATTACTAATTCCAAGTCTATCTGGAATTCAGAGGACTCCCTTATCATTGGTGCAAGGCAACTTTACAAAACCAGTAGCAAAAAGCAGATAACATAAAAAGGTGGTTCATACCTTGATTAGGAAACCACTTGAGGCGAAAGACTTTAAAGTGTATTTCACACAAGCTCAGTGAATTCTGAACTCACAAAGAGTCAGAACCCCCAAACAAAGAGATCACAGGGCAATTAACTTGTAAAAAGGAGTTACCGGTGGGAGAGAATAGAGCTATCACCTCACAGTAAAAAAAAACCCCAAAGAACTGCTCTTACAGCCAAACAGGTGGCTCTGCCCTCAAGGCCAGGGTACTAGTGACCTAGGCTAGCTTGATAACAGAATACATGCAAGTCAGGGGATTCAGGGGGGGAATCTGCATACACAGAATGTTATTCTATTTTTTTTTTATTCTTAATCTTTGTGGTCAGCACTGGATTTAGCCTGAAAAGCCTACTTTTTTTTCTGGGTTTTCATGCAAAAACGTGAAAAATTCAGCGAAAAAGACTGAAAAATTAGAGCAATCAAGAAAAAGTCTGAAAAATTAGAGTGATTTGGGGTTTTTGCTTGATTTTATGAGTTTTTCTGCAATCTGTTTAATTTGAGGTTTTAAATTAATAAATAAGCTAAAATTAGGCATGGGAATTTGATCATGGTTTTTTAAATAAAATATGAGATAAATTCGGATTTTAGTAAATAATCCCCTGTATGTGTATGAAATGTGGGGAAACAGTGGTTCAGTATGGATTCAAAGATAATTTCTAGTTGACTTATTACATAGGGTATTACCATAAAAATTTAGGGGAATTCCGATTTATTTCTGTAAGTAGTGAATACCAAAAATATGTCACAGTTTATTGAGTTTTTTGCCAGGGTGAATTCATCATCAGCAAGACAAACACTGTTCTTTATCTACCTCAGGTAATGATAATGGAGTAAAGATAATAGTCTACAGTCATTACTTGTTTCCCTAAAGGCGAAGGTTGTGTTTCAGGAACCTCTCTCCCTTCCTGAAAATAAGGCCAGCAGCTTGGGTTCTAATGATTTTTTCATGTCTGTGTTATCTCTTTCCACCCTTACCAGCTCAGCTAGGCCCATGGTCGGTTTAGGATAACATATACTTGTAACACTTAATGTGACTTAGTGTACTACTGCAGAAAGAAGGGTTGGGTCATTTTACTTTGTTTGTTTTGCAAGTTAGTGTTAAAGAAAGAATATATATATGGAGGTGTCATTAGATTATGATAGGTTTTAATTCTCCAAAAATAGCTGCAGGTTTCCATTGGGCAGGTGTTTGAATGCTTTAGAGGAGGTATATCATCCAATTACATAAGCAATGGATAAAGACTTAATTCATAGAAAAGTTCATCAAAATATAATATAACTAATTTCAGTGCACTAACAGGAATTATTTGGTTGATTAAATATAATAGATACTATGGGGCAGATACCTATAGCAGCCACCAGATCTTTATTAATGCTATTGCTGATTGGTTGCCACTAGTAACTGCACTGGTGCAATTTAGCACATGTGTTAGTAAATCAGCCCCAATATATAACACACACTATATAATATAATTTGCTATTTAAACTTGATAGCATAGTAGAAATGAAAATTCAAGAAGCTTGAAATGCAGAGTTCCAGAGCAATGTGGAACCACTAAATAATGTCATCATAAGAGATCCATAATAGTTCATTATATGTCAAAATTCAATATATAAATGTATATATACCCTTTTCTTCTTTCCTTTGCTTCATGTCACTCCTTCATAAAGGCAACGGCAAAGTCACTCAAAGGAGAAGGAAAGCTACAGAGACAGTTTATTGCCAATGGATTAGCCACAATAATGCAAGCCAGAAAACTATATTTATTCAGTAGACTGATTTACCATAAACAGCTCTAGAAGCTCTCTCTGTTTGTAACTTTCAGCAGATTCGTTCAGTCACCTTCACCTGTGCAATCGTGCTCACTCTCCAGTCAGGCCACACCAGGAGACCCAGAGGCAATTTCAATTTCAACAAACAAGGGTATGGATGGAGCACATCAAACGCAGTCTCTGCCGCAAATAATTCTTTATTGCTTTAGGATAGCAGCTGCCATATTAGCTTGGTTTGACATCACTTCCTGCCTGAGTCTCTCCCTGCTTGCTCATAGCTCTGGGCTCAAATTACAGCAAGGAGGGGAAGAGGGAGAAGGGAGAGAGAATTGCAAACTGTGCATGCTCAAGGCCATGCCCTGGAGGTTTAAGTTGAAAGAAGGAAGTCTGATTCAGAAGCCCATGTGTACACAATAGAAATGTGGTGTTTCTTTTGACAGAGGACTCAGAGCAGCATTAATTTGAGGGTTTACTGGTGTATTTATAAAAACCTTTCTGTTAAAAGTGATACTTTTGCAGTTTAAATATATAAATATGTGAATTTGTTTTTTGTTTTTTTTATAACATTGGTGTTTTATTACATTTTCATCACATATATATCATGCAGATGCAGTAGGAAGATAGCAGTTACAGTAGTAATGTTTGCAGTATTACAATTACAATGAATACAATCAATACAATCAATTAATCTACAAAATTAGAGCAGACATGGTAAATTGGCTATACAATATGTGCTCATCTCGACAGGATATCATTCTGTTGGGATAAATTGTAAGGAAAAGGGAGCTATACTGTGGTCGAGTGGATATGAGGGCTAGCTTCAAAAAGAGCTAAGCAGTGATGATGAGTCAAACCATAATAAGCAAAAAAGTAAAAAGAAGTAACTTCCTGTATGTGAACAAATAGATCGTCCGTGAAAGTTGGGTAGGTACAATATGGCAATTGGGAATTTAGCACTCTAGTGCTCGGATTTTAGTATTCAGTTGTCCGGGTGTAGCTTACTGTTGTCTGTTTTCTGTTTGCCCTATGCATGTTGGAGGAGAGCAAGTGGTGTCACAATGACAAAGTGGTATGATTAAAGCCATGAGGAAAGTTGTATCTAACCCAAGGGTCCCACACCACATGAAATCGTTTTTGTTTATTGTTTAGTATACTAGTTAATTTTTCCATTATAAAGGTGACGTTAATTCTTGCTTTCAGTTCCCCAAATTGTAAGGTAGTAGATAGCCAGGATTTTGCTATAATCTGCTTTGCTGCTGTAAAGATATGCGTTATCAACGTATGCGCAGGTGCTGGTATATCCTTTATGGTCTAATTGATTATTGCTTGTGCTGGGTGTTTGGGTAGATTGATGTCTAGAACTGAGTAGATTAATTGGTATACTCTACGCCAAAATCTCTGTGCTTGTGGGCAGGACCACCAGATGTGACTCATTGTGCCCTGGTCTTGGCAACCCCTAAAGCAGCAAGGGTTAGCAGTGGGGTCCCATTTTGCTTTGCGGGCAGGTACCATGTGCCATCTGCTCAGTACTTTGTATGAGGTTTCCTTAGCAGATATGTTAATGGAACAGTGGTTGGACCGTTCTATTGCTTGTATCCAATCCGCTTCTTCAAGTTGTAGTTCTTGGGTCCAATCCAGAATGTATTTAAGTCCCATTATAGGGGCAGTGTTGGTCAAATAATTATATAATGGACCTATGAGCCTTCGTGATGTTGGGTATTTTAAACAGTAAGTTTCGTATATGGTGAAAGGTTGCTGAGGGTATTTAACATAAATGGACTTTGAGTAGTGCTGAATTTGGTAAAAGCGAAATATTTTGGAGTCAGGAGCTTGATACTTGTCTCGGAACAACGGCCAATCCTTGATAACATCATGGGGTAGATGAAACAGTTTGGTAATACCTTTGTCTATCCACCACTGAAATTGTAAAGAGTGTAACCCTGGTGGGAATTCAGGATTATTGAAGATTGGCGAGGCAGGGTTAAGGGGAGAGATGATGGTGTGTTGTTGTCTAATTTTGTCCCAGGTTAGCAGGGCAAATTGTATCACTGGATTAGAAAGAGGGGGTCGAGAGCATTTTTCTATCCATAGTAGATGTTGTAAGTCCAAAGACGGGCAGTGTGCCCTTTCGATATCTACCCAGGCTGGAGGGTTGGTGGTTACATGCCATTTAATAAGTTGTGTCAGTACAGCCGCGTGGAAATAGTTTAAATATTTTGGGACACCCAGGCCTCCTTGGGTCCGGTGGCGAAATACTATAGTTTTTGCAATCCGTGGTTTAATGCTCCCCCATAGGAACTTCTGGCTGGCTCGTTGTAACTGGGTTATCAGCTCCATGGGTGGGGTGGCTGGTATAACTTGGAATAGATACAGAATGCGTGGCAAAATTGACATTTTGAGTGCTGATACCCTACCGAGCCACGAGATGTTATATTTCCCCCAAGTTTCAAGGTCTTTGAGGAGAGATTTAATGAGCTGGGGATAGTTAGTTTGAGCCAACATTGAATATTCCGGTGTAATTTTGACTCCTAAGTAGTCCATATAGCTTGTTTTCCAAGTGAAGTCAAAATTTAATTGTAACAGTTTTTGAAGTGGATGAGGTAAGTTAAGTCCCATCGCTATTATTTTGGTGGGGTTGATAGTAAGGCCTGAGATGCTACTAAAGAGGTTCAAGATGCGGTATAAATTGGGTAAGGATGTCATCGGCTTAGCAATAGTGAGTAGGATATTGTCGGCATATTGACAGCATTTGTATCCTCCTTTGCAAGTGTTAAACCAAATATATCTGGGCATTGCCTAATCGCTTGGCTGAGGGGCTCCATGCATAGGGCAAACAGAATAGGGGAGAGGGGGCAGCCCTGCCTCGTACCCCTTTGGATGAAAATCGTGTCAGATGTGAAATTCATATATTTAACCTTAGCAGTTGGATTTTGATACATTGCAAAAATATGATTTAGGAAGCTCACAGGAAAATTGTAATGAATCAGTGTTCCACGTAGATACACCCAAGATATAGAATCAAATGCTTTTTCAAGTGCCCCCCTCCTTGGCCCTATGTAACAGATTCACCACCCTCCTTACGTTATCACTAGCTTGCCGATTTGGCATGAAGCCTACTTGGTCTTTGTGGATAATGTCAGTGATGAAGGTATTCAATCGGGAGGTGTAAATTTTGGCCAAAATTTTCAGATCTAAGTTGAGCAGGGATATTGGCCTGTAATTTTCAGCTTTAGTGGGATCTTTAGATGGCTTGGGTATGGCGGAAATATATGCACTTAACGTCTCCGGGCAGAAATGATCAAGAGTGCCTATATCTGCATATAAACGGCATACATGAGGGGCTAATATTTTTATGAAGGTTTTATAATATTGTGCACTCAGGCCATCAGGACCTGGTGCTTTAGAATTTTTAAAGCTCTTGATAGCTGATGTGATTTCAGCAATTGATATGGGTTTTGCCATATATTCCTGCTGGACAGTAGTTAGGGTAGGCAGGGTCAAGTTTTGTAGGTAGGCTTTACATTTAATAGTAGATATAGTTTGTACTTGTTTATATAGTTTTTGGTAGAATGCCTGAAATCTCATTACTATATCCTGTGGATGGGCAGTGGGGTTTCCCTGTAAATTAACAAGTTTTTGTAAAGGTGTGAAGCCAGTTTTGCCTTTCAATTTGTTAGCCAGAAGAGTGTCGGCTTTATTACCTTTTTGATAAAATTTCTGTTTGGTCCATCGTAAATGTTTTTCTGCATCGTTCGTTAGGCACATATTCAATTCTGTCCGTTTTGTTTGAATTTTTTGTGCTGTAGTGGTGGAGGGAGATAGTAAGTGGGGTTGCTCTAGTGAGCGCAATTCGTTAGTGAGATCTTCTACCAATTTGTTTCTTTGTTTTTTCCGTGAGCTTCCTAACTTCAGAAATATGCCTCTTATATATGCTTTATGCGCTTCCCATATCACCGACATTTTAACATCTTTAGTCATGTTAGTTACAAAATAATTAGACAATTCCTCTTCCAATTCAGTTACGACATTAGGAATAGCAAGCATTGATTAATTTAGTCTTCACAGTCTTTGATTAGTCTGCACATATATACCTGTAATAGACAATTTGACTGGGGAGTGGTCAGACCAGGAGTAATATACAGTAAAATGCTAGCGTGCGATACATTAAGGAGAAGTTGTTGGGAACAGAGGATATAGTCTATTATGGAATATGTTTTGTTCGGGTGGGAGTAAAAGCTATATTCCCTTCTGAAGGGGTGTCTGTCCTTCCATATGTCTGTAAGGCCATTATCCAGTATATGAGCTCTGAGGGATTTAGCTGCAGGGTCTGAAGGTAGTTTGGTAGGGTCATGTGGGTTATGCCTATCTAAGGTGGGCTGCAGTGCTGCATTAAAATCTCCACCCACGATTACCTGTCCTCAGGCATGTATTGCCAGTGACAAAAAGAATCGCCTGTAAAATTGTGCTTGGTTGGTATTTGGAGCATAAGTGGAGGCCAATGTAACAGGGGTGTCTTGAATTTCTCCAGTGATGATTACAAAACGGCCTTGTGGGTCTGCAACTTGTTTAGTAAGGTGGAAACCAATGCTTTTGTGTAATAGGATCGCCACACCTGCTTGTTTGTGTTCTTGACTAGCTAAGTAATGCAATGGGTAATTAGCATGAAAGTACTTAGGGTAAGAGGCCTTACTGAAATGAGTCTCTTGTATGAATAAGATGTGGGCATTTAGTTTAATGTAATATTTTATAGCAAGAGCCCTCTTTACTGGGCTATTAAAACGTTTAACATTATGAGATAGGATATTAAGTGCCATGACAGTACATTTGAACAGCATATAAATTCACCATATCGACCCAAAGTATAAACCCAAATGCAAAAGTAGTTATCACGTCAGCTGCCATAACATGTGAAATCAAGTACAGGAAATAACAAGTGAACAGTTTAAACATATAAACGAAATTAACTGCAGTGTTGCTCCAGGGGGCGAGAATGTCAATCGCAAATAGCAAAGCAATAGTAAATGTGGCTGGTCGTTATCCCTCTCTGGATCATTTCCACCTATTAGAGAGGGCGAGTATTGAATATCATGGGGTGCAATTTACTGTTGTATAGTTACCAGTCAGAGGCAGGTGATGTTGGTTTAGGTGAAAGAGATCTATCATCTGCAGCCTCCGATCTCTTGTTTCTTTGGGTACTTTGCCAATTCGGCATGATTGGTAGTCGGGGAGACGCCGTCGTTTGGATTGCTGGAGCTGGGGGTCGCGGTGGTGAGGTCGGGTCTGATGAGGACTGTGCGGGTAGCAGACGGAGCTTTCGCAGAGTTTCTTTCCCTGTGTCCAGATCCCTGATGCTGTATTGTTGGTTTTGGTAGGAGAAGAGTAGACGGAATGGATACCCCCAGCGGTAGGTAATCTTTTTCTGGTGTAGTGCCGTGGTGATCGGCTTCAGAAGCCGTCTTTTCTGGATCATTGTGGATGCAAGATCTGCAAAAATTTGGTAGGCATGATCCTCATATTTAAGAGGTGAGGTTGTCCTCGCCGCCATCGTGATTGCTTCCTTGGTGGCATAAAAGTGCAAGCGAGCAATGATGTCCCTTGGTGGCCCCCTCGGGCCTAGTGCTCTGTGGACTCTGTCCATTTCCAAGCGTTGCTCAGGTAGGGTGGCCAGCAGTTTCGGGATCTCTACATGTAGGTCTTTAACCATTTCTGGTAGGCCTCGGATCCTAATATTATTTCGCCGTGAGCGATTTTCAAAGTCCTCCAGGCGGTCCATGGTGGACTGATGGTGAGACAGTAAGGTATCAATTTGGATGTCTTGGTCATTAACCCGCTTGATCACTTCATCCAGCTTTTGTTCGACTTGGTCAGTCTGAGTGCCCAGGTCTCTAATTTCTCTTGTAAGCTGTTTTGTGATGGTAGTTGTGACCGTGGCTAGTTCCGTCTGTAACAACGTCTTGAATCTAGCAAGGAGGTTGGCATCGCTTAATGGCATCGGGCTTTGTGGGGGGATCGAGTCCGATTCAGAAATCAACGATCCCGGGCTATGTGGAGGTAAGCCAGTTAGTTGTGACGCCATTTCAGGCTGTGCGGCCTCCAGGGCGGCGTTGCGCACTTGTGTCTCGTGCATGCAGAAGCCCTTAATGGAGCCTTGAGTCGACTTCTTTTTCGACTTGGCTGATTTACGCATGTCCAGGTTCTAGTCACACTCACTTGAGACGTCAATCAGCTTGTAAATCTGAAGTTTGCACCCTTATATTTCCAGAGGGGACCGGAGCAACTCTCAAGCGTGTCCGCTCAGCAGCGCATCACGTGACCAACCGAATTTGGGTTTTTTAAAATGTTTTTTACACCACAAAATTCCCCAAAACAAAATAGGTGACATATGGCACCCCACTGTTAAATCTACATTAAATAACAAATAAAATGCAGTATCAAATATCACAGTATCATTACCACATCCAAAAGTACCTGCAAATGTACTCAACTTTCCAAGGTAATGTTACAGCTTATGCAGCATCCAATAGCTTTCAGGTTTAGTTAAAAACTTGGGTAATTCCAGTAGTATGTAGGGATTTCCCATACGTGTCTTGAACCTATGCCTCCTCATTGCACAAGTGCTACCAGCAGGACTAGAAACAGAGCACATGTCAGACATAAGAATTAAAGGAAGGGAGGATGCAGCAGGGCATAAGGATTGCATCTGTAAAGTGGTGTACACCTAGCTGACTGAATATAAGTAAACATTAATAATAATCTCATAAAAAGACTTGCCCATTCTGGGGGTCAACATTGCCCTGTGGCCCACTGGAGCTGCTAAAAAAAGTCAATCACTGGTGTTTAGGCCCAGCGTCTGGGAGGGCAAGAATTTTTTATGCACAAGCACATGCGCACAGTGCAAGCAGCACAAGTCTGACACAGAGGAGGAGCTGGGGTCCATATACTGCACCCAGGTCCGAGTTTCATTAGTTATACCGCCAGGTCTGGACTGAGCATCAAAAAATATACTGTCATTTTAAGTTTTAAGAGGCCCAAACACCACCGCCCACCTGCACCACATAGTGACTGCCTATGTCATCTTACAGTATCCCCTCTGGCATTTGACACAATGTACATATTACCAGCCCTACCCTGATTTTGCATTGCCTAGGGTCACATCTTATTTTTAAAGGAGAACTAAAGCTTAAAAGGAAGCAAAGGCCAAAGGACCTTGGAGTCCTTGTAGATGATAAACTTGGATGTAGCAAGCAATGCCAGTCAGCAGCATCAAGGGCAAATAAGGTCTTGAGCTGTATTAAAAGGGGCATAGAGTCACGGGAGGAGGGGCTCATTCTTCCACTGTATAGAGCACTGGTAAGGCCCCATCTAAAATATGCCGTACAGTTTTGGTCTCCATCACTTAAACAGGACATTATTGTATTAGAGAAGGGCAACTAAGCTGGTAAAAGGTATGGAAAATCATAGCTATGATCAAAGACTGGCCAGATTGGGGTCACGCTAGAGAAGAGGCGCTTAAGGGGTGATATGATAACTATGTATAAATATATATAAGGGGATCATATAATATTCTCTCTAATGCTTAATTTACCAGTAGGTCTTTCCAGCTGACACAAGGTCACCCATCCGATTAGAAGAAAAGAGGTTCCGCTTAAATATTCAGAAGGGGTTTTTTACAGTGAGAGCTGTGAAGATGTGGAATTCTCTCCCTGAATCAGTTGTACAGGCTGATACATTAGATAGCTTTAAGAAGGGGTTTGATAGCTTTTTAGCAAGTGAAGGAATACAGGGTTATGGGAGATAGCTCATAGTACAAGTTGATCCACGGACTAGTCCGATTGCCATTTTGGAGTCAGGAAGGAAACTTTTCCCCCTCTGAGGCAAATTGAAGAGGCTTCAGATGTTTTTTTTTTTGCCTTCCTCTGGATCAACTAGGAAGATACCCAGATTTTTACACAACGATCACCAAAACTTGGACATAAACTGGGAACCTCTGTCATATACAATCTCCGTTGGAAATCCATGAAGTCGCAAGATATACTGAATGAACAACTGTGAGAATTCAATGGCAAAGGGAAGTTTATGAAGAGAGAGCCATGGTGGTATGTAAGGACAAAGTTGAATCGTGTGAAGAAGAGTGCCCACCGAGCTTGACGAGGGTTCAGTCTCTTGAGAGTTTGGATGAATTCCAAGTTTTTGTGATCAGATGATAGGATGAGGTGCTCCTTCCAGGAAGTGTTGCCACTCCTCGAGTGCGAGTTTAACTGCCAGAAGCTCACGATTCCCGACATTGTAATTTTGCTCAGCAGGAGAGAAATAAGCACAAGGGGTATTTACCCAATCTGCGAGAGGATAGTTCCAGCCCGACGTTGGAAGCATCTACTTCAATGAAGAAGGGTTGTACAAGGTCAGGATGTCAAAGAACAGATGCAGAGGCAAACAAGTCTTTCAGGGACTGAAAAGCCTCCAAAGTGTGAGGGGGCCAGGCATTAGGTTTTCCTCCCTTTCGATTGAGAGCCAAGACAGGTGCGATATGGGAGGAGAACCTCTTGATAAATTGTTGGTAGTAGTTAGCGACACCAACAAATCTTTGTATGGCCTTGGTACTTGTGGGAAGAGGCCAATCTTGGATTGCCGTAACTTTAAAAAGATCCATCTCGAATCCCTCACATGAGATAATGTAGCCCAGGAAGGGAATCTTAGGCACCTCGAAGACACACTTCACCAGCTTGGCAAAAACGGGAGAGGACTTCTTTCACCCGGGTTTGGTGACTTTCCAAGTCTTTGTAGAAGATCAAAATGTCGTCCAAGTACACGTCTATGGATTGTCCCAGCCGAATTCTGAAGATGTAGTTTACAAATTCTTGGAAGACGGCAGGGGCGTTGCAGAGGCAGAAGAGCATTACCAGGTATTCATAATGCCCATCTCTGGTGTTAAATGCCGTCTTCCATTCATTGTCTTCGCGGATGAGGTTATAAGCTCCTCGAAGATCCAACTTAGTAAAGATCTTAGCCCCTCTGAGTTGATCGAAGAGCTCAGAGATAAGAGGCAGAGGATATCTGTTTTTAAACTGTGATCTTGTTTAGGCCCCTGTAATGTATAAAGGGGCGCAATCTGCCATCTTTCTTCTCCACAAAGGAAAATCCCGCCCCTACAGGAGAAGATGAAGGTTTAGTGAATCCTTGCTAAAGGTTATATTGAATATATTCCCTCATCGCAGAAGTCTCAGCAGTAGACATGGAGTAGTTCCAACCTCTGGGTGGCATGGTCCCAGGAAGAAGTTCGACGGGACAATCATAGGAGAAATGAGGAGGGTGTATTTCAGCAGACTTCTTGCAGAAGACATCAGAAAAGTCCTTGTACACTGCAGGCAAAGACTGGAGATCTGCTGCAGCGATGGACACCCGGGGAACGGGCTGTGCAGGCAAACAATTCTTCTGACAGAAAGGGCTCCAATGTGATAGCTGGTTGGCTGACCAGTCAATAGAGGGGTTAGTGAGACGGAGCCAGGGTAGCCCCACTACTACACGAGCCGATGAAAAGTTTATTAAAAGAAATGAAAGTTTCTCTTGATGTAGGGATCCGACCATCAGTGAGAGTTCTCCAGTTGTCTCTGAGATTAACTCCGAAGTTAACGGTCGATCAAGCAATCTGCAAAACCCTAGGTTTAGGTATAGGGAAAAGGGGAATCCTCAAGGATTTGGCAAAAGCAGCATCCATAAAATTTCCTGCAGCCCCAGAATCAAGAAAAGCGGAGACATCGATAGTCTTATCAGGGATCTGAATCTGTAATGGCAAAAGAAATCGATGAGAGTTCTTTTAGGGTGTAGGCTCGATGCCTCCCAGGTAACATCCCCCAGTTCTTTATTGGACTGGTGCTCCCTGAGACGGGTGTCTAGCTTGATGGCAATCAGGTCTTCCAATAGTTCAGGACGATCCCTGGAGACTAAATTATCTTTGAGTCTAGTTGACAAGCCTTGATAGAACACCGCTCCATATGCCTCGTTGTTCCAGCTAGTTTCAATGACATACTCATTGGCACTGCGGTTCCCTTGCCGGATCTGTAAAAGTAGGGAAAAGGCATTAGCGACACGACCAGGGGCATCAAAAATGATACGGCAGGCTTGGAGGAAAGCCGTGGCATCAGAGGAAAATTCTTCTCCCAAAGTGGTGTTGCCCATTTTGGCTCGTTCACTGGAGTACTGCGAAGGTTGAAACTTGAACTGGATCACACACTGAGTAACGAAACCTCTGCAGGCTTGAAGATCCCCATTATAGCAAGCGGTGAAGGAATGCGGGGCTCACCAGTTGATGAGGCCGCAGAAGGAGGAGCAACTGCAGCGGGAGGATTTCCTGCGACTGAAGAAGCGGATGGCATCTGAGAAAGGAGAATATCCAGTACTTGCCCAATGCGGACCTGCTAAGCTACATAAGCTTCCATGTGGGACGCCAATTCCCGAAGAGCTCTTCCAACATCAGGCGTAGCTTCCTCAGTGGGGTCCATGGCCTGATTATACTGTTAGAGGCTTAGTGGCTCCAAGCACGGAGAAGTCCGGACCAAGGAGGAAGCTTCAGGGTTAAGTCCAAGTTCAAGAATAATCAGGCTAAAGATCAAAGTCAATAATCAATCTAGTAATAATAATAATAACACCCAAGGACGCCAAGGCAATGTGACCTATAATCAGTCATTGAACCCGTGACCCTGGTGACATTTTATAGCGAATTTGCCGCCAAACGCGACGCATGTGCATCAGCGTCCATGCACCAGTGTCAGACCGTCTGTGCCAACTCCAGATTGCAGCCATGGGCACCACCATCTTGGACACGGCGCCGAAGACAGAGCCGCCATCAGGCACTCCTCTGTAGTTTAGTTTAGGTATCGCGGCACCTTGCTTCCATCCAAAGCCATCAATAGTAGTTCAAAAATTATAGGTGTCGATACAAAACAGCGCATGTCACGGCCGGCACCCGATACCAGAACAAATGCCAAGCACCCTGGTCTCGGCTCGGCTTCACCAGTAGTGTGACCACCGTTGGGCTTCGGGAGGAGCCCTCAGCTTACTTGGGTGCCACCTGGACTTAACGAGGGGTGCAAGGCTAGATGTTCTGGCTGGCAAAGGGGCACGGCTGTTTAGCAGAGTCTTTAGGCCGAAGGTCACGGTACAAAAGGTCAAGGCAAGCGGATGGTCAGACAGGCTGGATTGAGGCAGGCGGATAACAGAATCGTCAGGAAGGCAAAGGGTCAAAACCAGGTGATCAATCAGATGGGTTGAGGCAGAATCGGAGTCAAATAACAGGCAGAGGTCAAACCGGAACGTCAAACAGGAGGATTAAGCAGAGTCAAGGTCGGTTTCAGGCAAGGGTCAGGTTCCAGAGATCAGAATAGTCAAACAGGCAGGCAAAGGGTCAAAACAGATAATCAGGAACAGATTCACACAGAATAGCAACAGCTAAAGCACCAGGAACAAATCCTATCACGGGCAATCTAAAATTACAAACTGTCCCTTTAAATACATTCAAAACTCGCGCCATTGCGCGCTGACGTCACACGTCAGCGCCTTTAAGACGCGGACGGAAGCGGCGCGCGCACCCTAGGCGCAGAAGATCCCTGCGGGCGTCCCCGCTTGGAGTGCGACGAGCGTCCCCGTCGCACTCCACAACCCCTACCGGGGTAAGTTATTACAGCGCAGAGGTTCTGCTGCAAAAGTGCCTTTATTTAGCACTACATGTTTCGAGCACCAAGGCTCTTTATCAAGTGTATATAAGCCAAACCAGTGTACAACATTAAATACAATAAGCCCCACCCACCATCCATCTGATTGGTCACTTCAGCAAGTGCTGAGAGGGTTTGCAGCTTGGCTGCTTAAGTGAATCAGTCATTAGGAATCCCAGGTGATGACACCATAGTCCATGGTTTTTTACTCCAAGTGAAAACAAATAAAGTCTTAAGTCGCTGTGTAGTTTCTTTGTGAGAGCAAACAGGAGATTCACTTAAGCAGCCTAATTTGAGGAGTTTCCCCCTTCAAAAACTGAGGTTTAATAAATAGGTTCCTAAATTATTGGGGAAAATTTTGGCCCATAGGATTAACTCTTCTTCCCACATATAATACACAAAGATCAGGTGGTGACAAGCAGCAGATGCAATTAGGTATCTTATACAACATGACAGAAATACCCGACATAAATCCATGATCCTCAATTTAGACACACGAAAAGCGCTTGACTCCCTTCATTGGGACTACTTGTAGGTCTATACTTTGGAAAAGTGGGGCTTTGGCACCGGATCAATTCGCTCTATCTGTACCCAACAACTGTGGTCAATATAATGGGATTCTCTTCTGCTGCATTCTCTCAAACAAGGGAAAGTTGTGCTCACCACTAATTTTTTTTTTTTTAAACTGACAAGTTTTATTGAGTTCAGTTATGCATAAATCAGGCTATCCGTGGCACACGGTATCCTGTTAGTAATTGTCACATGCAATACAACTGATAATAAACATTATACAGCGCAGAAAAAAGAAAGGGGGAGAAAGAGAAAAAGAAAGCTCACCACTAATTTTTAAAACCATTAGGCGGGGGTGCAATGAGGCTGTGACCACAAAATACATATAGACAAATACAAGAGTCCTCTGCACTCAACCCATTATCAATATATTTAAGACAGAGACATTTTGTGCATACTGCTACTGAAAAATGCCTTACCCTTTAAACAAAACAGGGATTGTTTGTCCATATATTGCAATATATTTAAGCTGGCCAACTACGTCAAAGTCATCCCATATCTGGCCAGTCCTATGCTCAATTTTCATCTGATTCATTAAGAATTCTATTGTTTCATTATACATTTTACAAAAGGGACTACGTTTTACCTGCAACTTACTAGCCGCTTTCAAAGTAAAACTCCCAAACTTGGCTGCCCTTTTATTAGACACCAGTGGAATCACCTGACTATAGTTGGGAAGGGTGGGAGCTACAACATGGAGCTGGTCACTGCTCCTGTATAACTATAACAAACAAGGGAAAGTTGTGCTCACCACTAATTTTTAAAACCATTAGGCAAGGTGCAATGAGGCTGTGACCACAAAATACATATAAACAAATACAAGAGTCCTCTGCACTCAACCCATTATCAATATATTTAAGACAGAGACATTTTGTGCATACTGCTACTGAAAAATGCCTTACCCTTTAAAAAAACAGGGATTGTTTGTCCATATATTGCAAAATATTTAAGCTGCCCAACTACGTCAAGGTCATCCCATATCTGGCCAGTCCTATGCTCAATTTTTATCTGATTCATTAAGAATTCTATTGCTTCATTATGCATTTTACAAAAGGGACTAAGTTTTACCTGCAACTTACTAGCTGCTTTCAAAGTAAAACTCCCAAACTTGGCTGCCCTTTTATTAGACACCAGCGGGATCGCCTGACTATAGTTGGGAAGGGTGGGAGCTACAACATGGAGCTGGTCACTGCTCCTGTATATTCCCTTGTGTGTTATAGTTATCACAACTTTCCCTTGTTTGTTGTAGTTATATATATAGACTCTTGTATTTGTCTATCTATATATATATATATATATATATATATACAAAACGAACAAAAAACCAGCACCAGGGGTCTTTGCAGTGAAAAAAACTTGTATTGTCACATTAGTATGTACAACCGACGTTTCGGTCCCTCTTGGGACCTTTATCAAGGTGATATTACATACATAGAAAACCATTTAAATACCCTCCACCCACATCACGTGACTGTGCCTGCATTGGCTTGTGCAAAGTTAACTCTTTATGGCCTTATAAATAGCAGCAGTGAATCATCTTAAAACAATGATTAAAACAACTTCCAGTTTACTAAAATACATTGTGCCTAAAGCACTAGTGCATTAAAGTGCTGCGTGCTCAAATAGTGATTAGGCTAAAAAAGCTTAAAATCTCTAAAAACATATTGTAACGGCACTTACAGGTTATTAAAAACCATGTGTACTTCTAACCCATGTCTAGTTAGTAAAAAAATCAAAAACTGTTGCTATGTTACATCTGTAACCAATATTCATATTAACTATTAGCTTGCAACATATAATACGTATCTAGACAATGTTTCAAGTCCTAGCAGAGGTTAGAACGAGCAAAGTGATTGCTATATTGTTTCCTATTTTCTTTTTTCAAATACACATCAAGACTATCTCTTATCCAAAAAACTATTTAATTGGAGGGTAGAATTTAGCCCTTTTGGAGCAACACACCCTAGTTCAAATGTCCAGAATGCTTCCTTTTGTAGTAAGATCCGGTCAATATCACCACCCCTCCGTGGGCTTTTTACCATATCAATGGGCATGCATTTAAATGTAGATATGGGGTGATTCGCTTTAAACCAATGTTGGGCAATGGGTTGTTTGGATATGTCCTGTTTCACCTTTTTGCTGTCATAGTTAGTATCTAATGCCGCCCGTATCGTTGACCTATGCATGCTTATTCTGTCCCTTAGTTGTCTCATGGTCTTGCCGCAGTAAAGCAGGCCACACGGGCATTTTATGATATATATCACATTTTGTGATCGACAGGTTAATCTATGTTTTATGTGGTACGCTTTCCCACTGTGTGGATTAAAAAATTGATCCCCAAGTATTAATGTGTTGCACATCACACAGTTATTACATTTAAAAACTCCAGGTTTTAACGTAATGCCTCCTGTTGATTGTACATACTTCTTAGCCGGGTCTGCAGGTGTCAGTAGTTCCCTCAAGTTTCTATTGCGTTTAAAGCCAAAACGGAGCTTCTTGTTCACGAGTTTCGACATGTCAGGGTCGGTGCTGACCAAAGGCCAGTGCTGTAAAAGAGATTTTTTGATTAGGGAAGAACATGGCCCATAGGTGTTCATATAGAACAGGTCATCCTGATTCCTATCTTGAGTCGAACTTTTGGCTCGCAATAAGGTCGATCTGTCCAAACTCAATGCCCACTCACTGGCTTGTGCAATAATTTCATAGGGGTATCCCCTTTCCAAAAAGCGTGCCGACATAGCCTGCAAGGCTTCCTTTCGTTCCCCAGGATCACTCGTGATTTTAACCACTCGCAACATCTGTGATCTTGGAAGAGAATTCACCAAATGCTTTGGATGACTGCTCCTGTAGTGAAGCAACGTGTTCCTGTCTGTTAATTTTTGGTAAATTTTTGTCTGAAGTTTCTTATTAGGCACATCTTTATAAACCGTAACATCCAAATAGTGCATTGATATGATAACATATCAATGCACTATTTGGATGTTACGGTTTATAAAGATGTGCCTAATAAGAAACTTCAGACAAAAATTTACCAAAAATTAACAGACAGGAACACGTTGCTTCACTACAGGAGCAGTCATCCAAAGCATTTGGTGAATTCTCTTCCAAGATCACAGATGTTGCGAGTGGTTAAAATCACGAGTGATCCTGGGGAACGAAAGGAAGCCTTGCAGGCTATGTCGGCACGCTTTTTGGAAAGGGGATACCCCTATGAAATTATTGCACAAGCCAGTGAGTGGGCATTGAGTTTGGACAGATCGACCTTATTGCGAGCCAAAAGTTCGACTCAAGATAGGAATCAGGATGACCTGTTCTATATGAACACCTATGGGCCATGTTCTTCCCTAATCAAAAAATCTCTTTTACAGCACTGGCCTTTGGTCAGCACCGACCCTGACATGTCGAAACTCGTGAACAAGAAGCTCCGTTTTGGCTTTAAACGCAATAGAAACTTGAGGGAACTACTGACACCTGCAGACCCGGCTAAGAAGTATGTACAATCAACAGGAGGCATTACGTTAAAACCTGGAGTTTTTAAATGTAATAACTGTGTGATGTGCAACACATTAATACTTGGGGATCAATTTTTTAATCCACACAGTGGGAAAGCGTACCACATAAAACATAGATTAACCTGTCGATCACAAAATGTGATATATATCATAAAATGCCCGTGTGGCCTGCTTTACTGCGGCAAGACCATGAGACAACTAAGGGACAGAATAAGCATGCATAGGTCAACGATACGGGCGGCATTAGATACTAACTATGACAGCAAAAAGGTGAAACAGGACATATCCAAACAACCCATTGCCCAACATTGGTTTAAAGCGAATCACCCCATATCTACATTTAAATGCATGCCCATTGATATGGTAAAAAGCCCACGGAGGGGTGGTGATATTGACCGGATCTTACTACAAAAGGAAGCATTCTGGACATTTGAACTAGGGTGTGTTGCTCCAAAAGGGCTAAATTCTACCCTCCAATTAAATAGTTTTTTGGATAAGAGATAGTCTTGATGTGTATTTGAAAAAAAAAATAGGAAACAATATAGCAATCACTTTGCTCGTTCTAACCTCTGCTAGGACTTGAAACATTGTCTAGATACGTATTATATGTTGCAAGCTAATAGTTAATATGAATATTGGTTACAGATGTAACATAGCAACAGTTTTTGATTTTTTTACTAACTAGACATGGGTTAGAAGTACACATGGTTTTTAATAACCTGTAAGTGCCGTTACAATATGTTTTTAGAGATTTTAAGCTTTTTTAGCCTAATCACTATTTGAGCACGCAGCACTTTAATGCACTAGTGCTTTAGGCACAATGTATTTTAGTAAACTGGAAGTTGTTTTAATCATTGTTTTAAGATGATTCACTGCTGCTATTTATAAGGCCATAAAGAGTTAACTTTGCACAAGCCAATGCAGGCACAGTCACGTGATGTGGGTGGAGGGTATTTAAATGGTTTTCTATGTATGTAATATCACCTTGATAAAGGTCCCAAGAGGGACCGAAACGTCGGTTGTACATACTAATGTGACAATACAAGTTTTTTTTTCACTGCAAAGACCCCTGGTGCTGGTTTTTTGTTCGTTTTGTATCAATATTCTACTCCGGGCACAGGGGCAGCTACGAGGTAGCTTTAACTGAAGGTGGGAGCTGTCCTGTTCTACATATATATATATATATATATATATATCTATCAGGGTACTAGACAGGGCTGCAAGTAGTTGCCCCTTTTTTCAATTTGGTCATTGAGCCACTGGCATTAGCATTACGTTCTAATCCTGATATCTCTGGGGTCAAAGCAGCCGGCACCCACCATCAAGTGAGTCTCTTAGCAGATGATTTAACTCTTATTGTTTATAAACTTTTGATATCTCTACCCACTTTGTATAGAACACTGGACATCTTTGGTTCATTATCGGGCTTTAAAATCAACCATAACAGTGAGAGCTGTGAAGATGTGGAATTCTCTCTTTGAATCAGTGGTACAGGCTGATACATTAGATAGCTTTAAGAAGGGGTTGGATGGCTTTTTAGAAAGTGAGGGAATACAGGGTTATGGAAGATAGCACATAGTACAAGTTGATCCAGGGACTAGTCCGATTGCCATTTTGGAGTCAGGAAGTCATTTTCTCCCTCTCTGAGGCAATTGGAGAGGCTTCAAATGGGGTTTTTTGCATGATGGACATGTGTCTTTTTTCAACCTAACTTACTATGTTACTATGTAAAACTGAGGCCTTGAACCTTTCACTCCCACATCATGACGTTAAATTGTTACAACTTAACTTGGAATCTCATTTGAATGTTGGGCACTTTCTATGTTGAGCATCAGAATTACGAATGCCTACGAGACTTTATACAAATTTAACTACCCCTTTAAATCTTTAAGTTCATTATTGGACAATCCACATATCGTGGATTGAGTGAATAAATTCCATAAAGATGGTATTATTTCCAAAACTTCTGTAACTATTCTGGACCTTCCCTGTTTCAATCCCTACAATGGACCTTAATGAATTCAACTCACAGTTGGCACAACTTATATGGACAGGGAAGCTCTTGAGGGTTAATAGGGTGATATTATCACCCAGGGATAAAGGAGGTTTAGGATTCCCTAACCTCCTACTTTATTATGAAACAGCTCAAATCTCCTATACTGTATTTTAACACAAAACATCAGATTGCCCTCACTGGGTGTATCTGGAAACCCTCTTAACACAACCATACTCAGCAGCTGCACTGGTTTGGTGTCCTGCTAAGAAAAGACCCAAGGTACCATTTGTTTACAATACACTTTAAAAGTTCGGGATTCTGTATTCGACTAATTTAGCCTAAAATCTCCTTTGGTTCCGGCAACCCCCCTTTTTGGCAATCCTCTTTTTCCACAGGGCCTTCAGACTTCTGCCTTTGTGTGTCGGTCAATAAAAATTATTGAAAATTTTTAAAAAAAACCCACAACCAATTATGTACATAATAAAGAATAAAAGTATTTATTTTATTAGTTTTTAAATGTGTTGCCTCCTTCTTCTGACCCTTCCTGCTTTCAAACTATTGCTTTGTGAGGCTAACTAAATCAAAAAAGACAAAAAATATACAATGAACAGCTACAAGTTGTCTCAGAATATCAATGTCTATATCATCCTAAGGTGAAAACTGCCTTTAATCAGATCTTATTGGCTGCCTTACAAAATTTAAACAAATCGAAAATTTTTAATCAATCAATCAGGTGCTCTGAATTGATTTTGATTACAGGAATATGTAATGCACCATATAAACTTTCCTTTTACTTAAATCCTGAACTCACACTAACGGGCCTTAGGGCAGTTCCACCCAATCCACTGATTCATGCCTGCAGACTTTCATAGCATAACATAACCTGCAGAAACAGGTCTGATTCATAACTCCCTAGAAGTTATGTAGCTCAACCAAAGTTTGAAGGCCTTGGCTGTTGTGTGGTCTTTGCGTAATTTGGAGCTTCATACCTTACATCTACTATAAAATCGTTTTAAAGATTAAATAAACCCAATAGCCTGGTTTGCCTCCAGTAAAGATTAATTGTATCTTAGTTTGGATCACGTACAAGGCACTGGTTTAATATTACAGAAAGAGAAAAGGAAATCATTTTTTAAAAAATTGATTATTTGGACTGCTGAGGTCTTAGTCCTTTCTGGTTCTTAAATGAGTCATATGTTTCTACATTAATCAGAGAATAGTCGATTGTTTACCATTTTGCTTAAGGAGATCAGGCAGGGTGTATTTACCATATAGGCACTCAAGGACCAGTGCCGAGGGTGGCAGCTTTAAATATGGTAAAACATTTTTGCAAGAAAAAAACCTACTTCCCCTGCTGCTGGATGCTTTCCTACTAAATCCAGCAGGCGAGGTGGGGGGGGGAGGGTCCATCAATCGGCGAACGGGAAAAGTGATGTCACACATATGTGCATTGAGCCATTGATGTCACATTCACTGACGTCACTCGGGAGCACTAGCAGGTTCAGTGCCTTGGGCATGAATCGGACTAGTCTATAAGCTATTTTTCATAACCCTGGATTTCCTCACTTGCTAAAAAGCCATCCAATCCCTTCTTAAAGCTATCTAATGTATCAGCCAGTACAACTAAATCAGGAAAAGTAAAAAACCCCTTCAGAATATTTAGGCAGAACCTCTTTTCTTCTAAACGGAATGGGTGACCTTGTGTCAGCTGGAATGACTTACTGGTAAATAAAGCATTAGAAATATTATAACATGATCCCCTTATATATTTAAACGCCTTTTCTCCAGTGTGAATATCCCCAATTAGGCCAGTCTTTCTTCATAGCTAAGATTTTCCATACCTTTTACCAGCATGGTTGTCTTTCTCTGTACCCTCTCTTATACAATAATGTCCTGTTTGAGTGATGGAGACCAAAACTGTACGCCATATTCAAGATGGGGCCTTACCAGTGCTCTATAAAGTGGAAGAATGACCGCTTCCTGCTGTGAATCAATGCCCCTTTTAACCCTTTCCCTGCCAACTGTTTTGTCTTAAACGCGAACATTTACTGCCAAGCAGTTTTTAGACTTTTTGTACTCTGTACACTTTTTTTGTTTCTTCATAATTGCTTTGTAACTTCTGTTTATTGAATTTTACAGTTTTACACCACATAGAAAATTAAATAATATCCAAACCTCCCAAAAAAAAAAAAGGGGGAGGGAGAGGGGAGAGGATAGACCAGTTTCATCAAGCACATACTTGTTCTATTACTTATACAACACGATAACTAGAATATATTTGGACTATTAGTATCAGCATTAAGTACCCATAGCATCCACATATTTATAAATTTGTCTATGTACCCTCTGGAGAAGTAAGCTGCCTTGTAACAGGGCAGCACCTTGTTAACCAACTCTTTCCATGCCTCCAATGTAGGAGCCTCAGGCCTGTTCCACTTCAGAATAATTAACTTTTTAGCATAATATAATAATAGTTGAAGTAGTGTTCTACTATGTATTGAGTCCACCAAATTGGTTGTAAAGCCCAGGAGTGCTGCAATCGGATCCGGGTGTAAGGAAAGTGCAACCACTTTAGAGATAAATTCAAAAATTTGTGTCCAATATATCACCAGTTTAGGACATTGGCAGACCATATGAAACCAAGTACCCTGGTGTCCACATCCTCTTGTGCAATGTACATCTCTAGTGGGGGCAATACGATGTAATCGTTCTGGGGTTAGGTAAGAGCAATGTAAAAATGTCACTTGAATCAGCTTGTCTCTAGTTGCAATGGTAGGAATAAGTAAGTCTCTCAGAATCTGCACCCATTTATCTGGATCCAAGTCACCAAAGTCCTGTACCTATTTAGAATAACAGTTAAGCTTTTGTTTATCGTCATGGTTTTGGAGAGTTTGATAGAACAGTTTGATGCCAAATATTTGTAGGTTTACCTAAGCATGTGGCATATAGAGGCCCCAAAATGTAGACACCCCATTTGCGCTATCCGTTAATTCCAGATACTGCAAAATCAACTCATCTTCAAAGATTTGGGGGGATGGGCAGGCAAAGGTAGAAAAAAGTATGTTCATCCCAGAAAATCAAATATTATCAGAATGTATACGTTCCCCAGAATCCAAATTGGGTATGCGTGTCTACTCCAAAGAACCAAGCCGCAAACCTTTCCTAAATTTGGAAATTTTAGTGACATTCCCAAAAATCACCTCAAAATTTCCAACCTGTAGCATCGTATTTCACACATACTTTTAGGTATCAAGACAAATCACCCCAAATATGAAAACCTGGGGTCCGATGAATTGTTTTATGCCTAATATGTGTAGGTTTACCTAAGCATGTGGCATATAGGGGCCCCAAAATGAAGACCCCCCATATGGTCTGTCATTTCAGGTACTGCAAAATCGACACATCTAAATAGTTTTGGGGGGGCAAAGGTACAAATAGTATGTTTACCCCAGAAAACCATATATTTTTGGAAAGTTCACATTCCCCAAATCCAAATTGGTTATGCATGTCTTTCTACTCCAAAGCACCAAGGCACAACCCTTCCCTAAATTTGGCAATAATCGTGACATTTCCAAAAATCACCCCAAAATTTCCATCCTGCAGCATCGTATTTCCTACATACTATTAGGTATCAAGATAAATCAGAAAGAAAAAGAGAAACAAATTAATAATTTAATTAAAGAGATTTCTAACTTGGAACAGATACACAAAATAAAAATAACAGAAGATATACTAGAGCAGTTAGAAAAGAATACAATTGAAAGCAATACTAGACCAAGGCTCATACAAAGCATACAGTACATGAATAGTAAACAGAAAGGATATGAACTGGGGGATAAATGTAATAAATATTTCGCTCAAAGACTGAAAAAAATGAACAGGGCTACCCATATCACATCAATAAAAGGCAAGGACCAAAAGATTTATTACGACACACATAATATTGCCAAAACATTCCAGCAATATTATCAAACATTATATAGACTACCGGAAGGGGTTGACCATAAAGATAAATTAGAGGAAATGGATAAATTTATAGAGGAAGCTCAATTACCATCTTTAAGAGTGAAAGACAGAAATATACTGGACTCATCTTTTACACCTCAAGAAATAAGTGAAACCATAGAATCATTGGCCGTGGAAAAGAGTCCGAGTCCAGATGGTTTCAGTGCACTGTACTATAAAACAGAACTAATACCCTTGATGTGTTCCTATTATAATACTATTGATCGAACATGTGGGTTTCATAAACAGGCAAAAGAAGCTAACATCACTATTATCCCAAAAGAGGGGAAAGATCCCCAGCTTTGTGAAAGCTACAGGCCAATCTCCCTAATAAACATAGATTTAAAAATATACGCTAAAATAATAGCAAACCAATTGAAAAAATACTTACCGGATTTAATTCACGACGATCAGGCTGGGTTTATACCTACAAGGGAGGGAAAAGATAATATCTATAAAATCTTATCATTATTGAAAATAGGGCAAATAGATGGGCACAAAGTACAACCTCCAACAATACTTGTTACAACAGATGCTGAAAAGGCATTTGATAGAGTGGGTTGGCCGTTCTTGGAAAAAGTACTGAGAGGATTTGGAATAGGGGAGATTACCATAAATCGCATTTTAGCTCTCTATAAAGATCCATATGCAAGAGTTAAAGTGAATGGTAAACTATCTGACCCAGTATATATCTGCAATGGAACCAGGCAGGGCTGTCCGCTATCACCACTGTTATTCGTTTTGGTGATTGAGACACTATTGTCACATATCAGATTGGAGGCAAATATAGGGGGAATGAAGTTTGGAGATAAAGAGTATAAGACAATAGCCTTTGCTGATGATATGCTAATTTTCACCTCTAATCCGATGTCCTCCCTACCTAGCCTTCTAACACTTATATAATATTTTGGAACCCTATCAAACTTTAAGGTTAACCTTACAAAATCCCAAATTCTGAATATCAATACCCCAGAAAATATAATGGAGAGGTTAACAAACAACTTTCCCTTTAAAAAGGCAAATCATAGTATTAGATACTTGGGTGTCAATATAACTCCAAATATGTCCGATTTATATAACAGTAATTTTGTCCCCTTATTGACAATACTACATGACAAGGTAAATAAATGGAATAAAATAAACCTGTCATGGATGGGGAGAGTACAAGCATTGAAAATGTTCCTGATGCCTAAACTGAACTACTATCTACAAGTTCTACAGACATAGAAAAAAAGAAGAAAAATTGATCAATGCACATTCCCTGGTCCCCTGTCATATCAGTAATCTATGCAGATGCATGTATTTACAAAGACAGGGGGTTTTTTAGTTACAAAATTATGATCATAAGATTGATAAGCCACCATACCACGTCAAGGTAAAACCCATATGGCGGTCCCTAACTATTTACCTCTGGTCATAATTTCAAATGCTAAAGCCTCCCGGCATAAGAGCATTACCTGAAAAATAAGGTCTCCCGACCTGGGCATTGGTTTTCATCATAGGGCTTAGTCCTCCCCCACCATTAGCTTTCAAAGGGGAGAGATAACCTAGACCCCAGCATTGGTTCCATGAGATTAATCCTCCCCCGCTTGCGGCTTTTAAGAGAGAGAAACTGCCCAGACCAACACCCATTTCCAAAGGCATTGTTCCACCATTTAAAGAGACAGGTATGGGGGTGCTACAACCACATGGAAGCCTGGCCTGCAGCATAGCTGCTGAACTTCCAAACAGAATAAATCTGCTACAATACAAAATACAAAAAGGAAAAATTGTGAGAGCACTCCATGGCTAAATAAAAAAGTACTAAAATACATTGGAAGTGCTACTGATCTGGCCAAATTCCATGTGGTTGTAGCACCCCCATACCTGTCTCTTTAAATGGTGGAACAATACAACATGGAAGCCTGGCCTGCAGCATAGCTGCTGAACTTCCAAACAGAATAAATCTGCTACAATACAAAATACAAAAAGGAAAAATTGTGAGAGCACTCCATGGCTAAATAAAAAAGTACTAAAATACATTGGAAGTGCTACTGATCTGGCCAAATTCCATGTGGTTGTAGCACCCCCATACCTGTCTCTTTAAATGGTGGAACAATGCCTTTGGAAATGGGTGTTGGTCTGGGCAGTTTCTCTCTCTTAAAAGCCGCAAGCGGGGGAGGATTAATCTCATGGAACCAATGCTGGGGTCTAGGTTATCTCTCCCCTTTGAAAGCTAATGGTGGGGGAGGACTAAGCCCTATGATGAAAACCAATGCCCAGGTCGGGAGACCTTATTTTTCAGGTAATGCTCTTATGCCGGGAGGCTTTAGCATTTGAAATTATGACCAGAGGTAAATAGTTAGGGACCGCCATATGGGTTTTACCTTGACGTGGTATGGTGTCTTATCAATCTTATGATCATAATTTTGTAACTAAAAAACCCCCTGTCTTTGTAAATACATGCATCTGCATAGATTACTGATATGACAGGGGACCAGGGAATGTGCATTGATCAATTTTTCTTCTTTTTTTCTATGTCTGTAGTTAATTTGGCCAGATCAGTAGCACTTCCAATGTATTTTAGTACTTTTTTATTTAGCCATGGAGTGCTCTCACAATTTTTCCTTTTTGTATTTTGTATTGTAGCAGATTTATTCTGTTTGGAAGTTCAGCAGCTATGCTGCAGGCCAGGCTTCCATGTGGTTGTAGCACCCCCATACCTGTCTCTTTAAATGGTGGAACAATGCCTTTGGAAATGGGTGTTGGTCTGGGCAGTTTCTCTCTCTTAAAAGCGGCAAGCGGGGGAGGATTAATCTCATGGAACCAATGCTGGGGTCTAGGTTATCTCTCCCCTTTGAAAGCTAATGGTGGGGGAGGACTAAGCCCTATGATGAAAACCAATGCCCAGGTCGGGAGACCTTATTTTTCAGGTAATGCTCTTATGCCGGGAGGCTTTAGCATTTGAAATTATGACCAGAGGTAAATAGTTAGGGACCGCCATATGGGTTTTACCTTGACGTGGTATGGTGGCTTATCAATCTTATGATCATAATTTTGTAACTAAAAAAACCCCTGTCTTTGTAAATACATGCATCTGCATAGATTACTGATATGACAGGGGACCAGGGTTGGCATTGATCAATTTTTCTTCTTTTTTTCTATGTCTGTAGTTAATTTGGCCAGATCAGTAGCACTTCCAATGTATTTTAGTACTTTTTTATTTAGCCATGGAGTGCTCTCACAATTTTTCCTTTTTGTATCTACAAGTTCTGCCAATTAGATTACCAGCTGTTTTTTTCAAGAAAATTAAATCCCTGTTTATAAAATTTATTTGAAATGGCAAACAGGCTAGGATCCAATATAGACAACTAATATTACCATTAGATAGAGGAGGGTTAACTATTCCAGATGCCTGGTTATACTATATTTCAATCCATTTAACACGTATAAAACAATGGACAGGAGAGGAAAGGAAGAAAGAGTGGGCAGTTCTAGAACATCAGTGGGCAGGGATACCTTTGTTAAATTTTTTATGGTGTGAACCCAAAAGTATACCGGATAGGGTGAAGGCCCACCCTTTAATAGCTCCCACACTTAGGATATGGTATAGCAACAGAATAAAGATGAACCTGACTAAAACGCCCTTTATATTACAACCCTTAATACACAACATTTTATTTATACCCAGTTTGGAGAGTGGAGCCTTCAGGGATTGGCGGGTACTTGAGGGGAGACCAACAAGAATCAGTGGGGCTCATTTATAAACAGTGGGCAAATTTGCTCCTGGGCAGTAACCCATGGCAACCAATCAGATGATTGCTTTCACTGCACAACCTGCAGCTGGCTGAAAAAAGCTAATCACTGATTGGTTGCTAAGGGTTACTGCCCAGGTGCAAATTTGCCCACTGTTTATAAATGAGCCCCAGTGATTTTCTGGAAAATAATAAAATGATTTCATTAATCAGAAATTCAAAAGAAATGGGGAAATCATGTTAGAGATGCATGGAACTACTGCCAATTGCAACATTATATTTATAAATTTAAAGAGGAAGATTGGGATAGAGAACTGACCAAATGGGAAAAATTATTGGAAAGTAAAGAGGTCCCTAACAAAGCAATATCTATTATATATAAACCTTTATTATCAAATATTTCTCCGGGCAAAGACACAGCTCTCAGGGAATGAGAAAAAGATTTGGATATTAAGATCCCCCCCGAGATGTGGAATAAGATCCTGTTACAAGCCCACAAATCATCTAGAGCGGCAAGAGTGAGGGAAATGAATTTCAAAATAGTTACTAGATGGCACCTCACAATAGGATGTATCCTGAACTCACAGATTTATGTTGGAGATGTGGTAGGGAGAGGGGGACACACGCGCACATATAGTGTAAGGATTTGCAAGATTATTGGGGTAAAATCTTGAAAGTAATAAAAGAAATAACGAACACCAATTTGTCGATGGAAGATGTCCCTTTGATTCTGTTAAGCCTAGATATTGATAAAAAGGGTTTATTAAGGGACCCACTTACCTTACATTTGCTGTATGCGGCTAGGTCAATAATCCCAAGACATTGGAGGAAGACAGTTCCTCCAAGCAGCATGGAGTGGCAGCAGGTAGTAGAGCATACTAGGAAGATGGAAGAAATAACACATATTATTCATAACAAGAGTGCTAAATACTGGGACATCTGGGAACCATGGGTTAGGTTTATAAATAAATCGAGATAAAAGGGACTTCAGGCTGAAAGAGGATTAAAGGGAGGATCCTTCTGAGTATAGATAGGAATGTCCTGGGGATGGGGTAAGCGAGTTAGTTGGAGTAATAAAATCTGTAATTGGTCCAAGTAACCCTGAAGGTTTAGGAGATGGCCCGCGGGTGTAGCAAGTGGATTTCGGAAGCAAACAGCTACGAGATAGCTTGGGTCTTATATATTCTTAATCTACTCTATTTTATTCTCTTTTTCTTTTAATTTTTCTATCTATTTATATCTATGGTATTGTATTATTTTTGTAAAATCGGTTTAAAAAAAAAAAAAAAAGATAAATCACCCCAAATATGAAACCCTGGGGTCCCCTGAACAGTGTTATGCCAAATATGTATAGGTTTACCTAAGCACGTTGCATATAGGGGACCCAAAATGAAGACCCCTATATTGTCTTTCATTTCAGGTACTGCAAAATCAACACATTTACATCATTTTGGGGGGCAAAGGTAGAAAAAAGTTCATTCACCCAAAAAACCCATATATTTTCATAAAATACACATTCCCCCGAATCCAAATTGGGTAAGCATGTCTTTCTACTCCAAAGAACCAAGCCACAAACCTTTCCTAAACTTGGTGAAATGTCAAAAAAATCACCTCAAAATGTCCACCTTGCAGCATTGTATTTCCTACATACTTTTAAGTATCAAGAAAAATCACACCAAATTTGAAAGCCTGGGGTCCTCTGAACAGTTTGATGCCTAATATGTATAGGTTTACCTAAGCACTTGGCATATAGGGGCCCCAAAATGAAGAGCCCTCATATGGTATGTCATTTCAGGTTCTGCAAAATCAACACATTTACATAATTTGGGGGGGGCAAAGGTAGAAAAAAGTATGTTTAACCCAGAAAACCATATATTTTCAGAAGGTACACATTCCCCTGAATTCAAATTGGGTATGCATGTCTTTCTACTCCAAAGCACCAAGCCACAAACCTTTCCTAAACTTTGTGATTTTGGTGAAATTTCCAAAAATCACCTTCATATTTCCACCCTACAGCATCATATTTCCAACATACTTTTCGGAAAGTACACATTCCCCCGAATCCAAATTGGGTATACATGTCTTTCTACTCCAAAGCACCAAGCCGCAAACCTTTCCTAAATTTGGCAATAAAGGCAGAGGTCTTTACCCTCTAACAGCACAAAGACCCCCCAAAACCATATATTTTTGTAAATTACACATTCTGATGAATCAAAAATAGGTATTATGTCTTTTTACTCCAACATCACCTAAAAATATTGCAATTGGCCACATTTTCTTAACTAATTTCTTACATACACTTGTAAAACACCATAAATATTGATGCCAAGGGTCTACTGAACAGTTTGATGCCTAATCTGCATAGATATACAAAAGCAGCTGACATGTGCGGACCCCAAATAAAAATAGTGCATATGAATTTTCTCTGCTTTCGATTCGCCTTCTTTGAACAAAGCCCCCTACTTTGTATTATGTGCCACAAGACCCTCTAACATCACAAATACCATCCAAACCATATATTTTTGGAAAATACACATTCTGATGAATCAAAAATGGGTAATTAGGTCTTTCTACTCCAAACTACCATACTGTAAAGCTACGCTAAAGGCAGTGGCTTTTCTGAAAATCGCCTAAAAATATTGCAGTTAGCCACATTTATCTCACCCAATTTCTTACATACAACTGGAAACGGCCATAACTATTGACACCAAGGGTCTACTGAGCAGTTTGATACCCAATATGCATTGATATACCAAGGCAGCTGGCATGTGCGGACCCCAAATAAAAATAGTGCAAATCGCCTTCTGTGAACATAGACCCTTGACTTCATATTATGTGCCACAAGACCCTCATAAAGGCAAAGGCCCCCCAAAAACATATATTTGGAAAGTACACATTCTGATCCAACAAAGATAAAGACTTCTTGCTACACCAAACTACCAAACTGCAAAACTTTTCTAAATGTAGAGGTTTTTAAAACATTTCTGAAAATTGCTTAAAAATGTTGCAGTTTGCTGCACTTATCTCACACAATGTTTTACGTACAAAGAAAAATCACCCTACTGAATAGTTTGATGCCCAATATGCATAGATTTACCAAAGTAAATTCAAATGAAACACATGCATATGAATTTTCACACTGGCCAACTCAGCTGCTGAAAAGAGAGCCCCAACTGTGCGTTATGTGCCGTAAGACCCCCAAACTGTAAAAATAACCCAAGAAAACCATATATTTTTGGAAAGCACATATTCTGGTGGATCAAACTAAGTAAAATATATCTTTCTATACTAAAGCACAAAACAGCAAAACTATACTAAATATATATAAGGAACAATAATGCAAGGATAAAATTGCAATAAAACCACAAAAATTATGTAAATCAATGAAATAACAAAATAATGATTCAACAGTATTTTTAGTACCCAAAATCGATTATCCAATATAATATAAAGATAGCAGTACAATGAAACAGTAAAAAAAAAGTTTTTGTGTATACATGTTTGTGCACTTCTAAAAAATACCAATCTTTTCTAAAATGTTTGCTTATAAGTGTACTATAAGTGCATCTAAGTGTGGAAAAAAACGTACACTTACCATTTTTGGAGCAGGAGGATAGCTGCCATCCCTGGAGGGCCCTGGAGATCGTGTATCACCACATATATTTACAGTAAATGTCATATGCAACTACCAGGCAATTGACATAGATAATAAAAAGGACTGAAGCCAGAAGGAAACATGGAGATACATTCTTTCAAGTTAAACTGCATTTCACAGACTCCAATTTACAATTGGCTGCTCCTGATCTTTTATGCTTTTCTTAACAGAGAACATATGTTTCAAGGTGGAATGCCTCCTTGTGTGTTACTTTGTCAAATGCTTTAAAACAAATCTCACTTGATTTGACTTTTATGCATTGGCCTGCTTTAGACTGTTCCTTAGTAGAATCTGCAGAAAGTAGCTTTTTTGATACAATATATGTCTGAATATTATGCCGTTAAGCAATTTAATTTTATATAGGGCATTCTCACAACAAACACCTTGAATTCCAAAGATGAGCTGTTTTCCAAAGTTGAACCTCAATAAGCTTCCTTTGGTGAGACAGAATACAAGGATACTGCTACAGAGGAAAAGCACCCTGTTCCCTGAAAGAGGGTTTTTACCAGTTGCTTAAAACAAAAACATTGAAATCTCATGAGTTGGATAGTAGAACAAGCCATTTTGGAAAATACGTAGACATAAAATGTCTATTCTTTCCTATCTGTGTCATTTTCACTATTTCTAAAAAGGGTTTTCTTTCCAAGGTACTTGACTTGGAGATGCACTTTTATTTCACTTAAGTGCTGTTGTATATTTATGCTATCCATTGTAATAGGAGGGCAAGCAGCGATCCTTCCATCTCTGACCACTGAAGGGAAATGGATTTGAAAGAAAAAAGATCTTCAGCCCAACCCAACATCATCATTACCCTTGAAGAGTGAGCTAAATAAATAAGTCTCCTGAGAGCTACCAGAGAACAACTGGTAACAAATGGTATAGGCATTATATAGGCTTATTGTGGAATTAAGAGAGGGCTCATTACTATGGCAGTCCAGTGTCAGTCCTCTGGTGCTGATGTCTGCCCTCGCGAGAGGTCGCGTCATTTTCGCGCATCGGCGCGTCCGCGTCGAGTTGGTCGCGCGCGCGCGCGGACGAAGGTTCGCGGGCGCGCGCCCGTTTTTGACGCATGCGCACAGCGCGTAAAAGGACGCCGAGGCCTGCAAATCACTGCGAAGTGATCTTGCCTTGACACTAAGCGTTCCTGAACTTTGACTGTCTGATCCATTGGTTTCCTGAATATTTTGGCCTGTTTATCGACTCTTCTTTCGGATTCTCCCTCGGTACCGCAGATCCTGTTTCCTGACCTTGCCTGGCTTGACTACGTCCTCGTTTTACCCTATTCGGCTACTTCGACTCGGTTTCTACACAAGTGCTGCTGAACACCTACTACCGGCACCTCTGTTACTCTCTACCTGGACTTATTCCTGTCTCCATTCGGGCTCTGAGTTCCAGTAAGAGGCATAGGGGAGGCTATTAATTCGTCAGACCTACCACAGCGCCTGATAGTATCACTTCGCCAAGTATGGAGTCTGACGGTGATCAAGCCTCTAAGCCATTTGATGCCCTCGTGCAGCAAATCACTTCTCTCACCAAGGCGGTGCGAGACCTCCAAGGGGGTTATCAACAGATCCAGCTGCAGCTACAAGATCTTGCTTCTCCTGACAACCCCCCTCCAGCTCCCGCATCTCAAGCTCTACCTACCGCTTCTGCTCCTGCATTTTCTGAACCCAAGGTGGCGCTACCTGAAAAATTCGCTGGAGATAGAAAACTTTTCCGGGCTTTTTTCCATGGCTGCCGCCTGGTCTTCTCCTTAAAGCCACAGACCTATGCCTCCGAACAAGTCAAGGTGGGAGTGATTATTTCTCTACTGTCTGGGGAACCGCAAGCTTGGGCACATCGTCTCATGGAGAGTCAAAGTCCACTCCTGAATGACTCTAGTACTTTTTTCCAGGCATTGGGTCAAATCTATGATGACCCTAGACGTGACGTGTCTGCTGAAGCAGCTATTCGTTGTCTTCGTCAAGAAAGACGACCCGTGGAAGAGTACATCTCAGACTTCCGGAGGTACGCTGCAGACACGGAATGGAATGATAAAGCTTTAAGACATCAATTCCGTATTGGTCTCTCTGATGCCTTAAGAGACGAATTGTCTCGTGTAGCAATGCCTACTGATCTGGAAGGCCTTATTGATCTGGTGATTCAGATGGATCAACGCCTAAGAGAAAGACGTGCTGAAAGATCTTCTTCCTGGCTCCTTCCCAAGGCTCCTTTGCTCCCTCGTTTTTCTTCTTCTTCATCTGCTGTGGAATCGGGTGAGCCCATGCAAATTGGTCTTTTAAGATCGGCCATTTCACCTGAAGAAAGACTTCGTAGACGCCAATTAAATCTCTGTCTATACTGCGGTTTGTCTGGCCATTTCTTGAAGGATTGTCCCACTCGTCCTTCAGGTAAAACAAGACTGTCTTTTTTGTCCGTTAACACCTCATCTAGGGGAGTTTCACCATTAATTCTTCCCATTTCTCTACAGTGGCTCCAAGGAAGAATTAAAGCTTCTGCCATCATTGACTCTGGGGCTTGTGACTGTTTCCTTGACTCTGAGTTTGTTAAGAATCACGACATTCCCATTCGTCTTAAACAAGATCCCTTTTCTGTAAGAACAGCCGATGGGTCACCACTTTCTTCCGGGCCTGTGACACATGAGACGATTCCCCTGAATGTTTTGATTACTCCCTACTATTCAGAGTCTATTGTATTCAATGTCATTTTTTCTCCTTTGTTCCCCGTTATTTTTGGATTACCCTGGTTGAGACGTCACAATCCTTCAATAAATTGGTGCACTGGTGTTCTGCAATTCAACTCAAAGTTTGGTGTCACTCATTTAGCCACTAAGAGTTGTGAAAATACTTCCCTAGCCCTATATACACCCGGTGATGTTCGTCTAACGACAATACCTTCCTTTTTGCATGAATTCCTAGACGTTTTTGATGAGAAGGGGGCTGACAAGCTTCCCCCTCATCGGGTTTATGATTGCCCGATTGATCTTCTTCCCGGAGCGGCTATTCCCTTCGGACGTATCTACCCTCTTTCAGAACCTGAACTACTGGTATTAAAGAATTATATTGACGAGAATTTAAAGAAAGGATTCATCCGTCCGTCAACTTCGCCAGCTGGGGCTGGCATATTTTTCGTAGAGAAGAAGGATCACTCTTTACGTCCATGCATTGACTATAGGCAGTTAAACCATATAACTGTCAAGAATCGTTATCCTCTTCCTCTTGTTCATGAACTATTTCAAAATCTTCGAGGTGCAAAGATATTCTCAAAGCTCGACCTACGAGGGGCCTACAATTTGGTGAGAATTCGGGAGGGCGATGAGTGGAAGACAGCCTTTAGATCTCGCTATGGGCATTTTGAATACCTTGTCATGCCGTTTGGTCTCTGCAATGCCCCCGCGACGTTTCAGCACTTCGTCAATGATATTTTTAGAGACATCCTCGATCAATTTGTTATTGTCTATTTGGATGACATACTTATTTTTTCTGCATCGTTAGAAGAGCATATTCAACATATGAAGAGGGTTTTCAACAGACTCCGGACCCATGGTCTTTTTGCTAAATTGGAAAAGTGTGAATTTAATAAAACTTCCATCGAATTCTTAGGCTTCATCATCTCTGATCAAGGAATATGTATGGACAAGAAGAAGGTTGCGACGATTCTTGAGTGGCCAACGCCTGACAGTCGCAAAGCAGTTTCAAAGATTTGTGGGTTTCGCCAATTTTTACAGAAAGTTTATTAAAGACTTTTCTAGAATCATTGCCCCCATTACAGATTTAACCAGCTCTTCTAGACATTTTTTCTGGACTCCTCAAGCTCAGTCTGCCTTTCAAAGATTGAAAGAATTATTTGTCTCGGCCCAGATTCTTAAACATGCAGATCCTGCTTTGCCTTTTGTCCTTGAAGTAGATGCTTCTGAAGTCGCAGTAGGGGCTATTCTTTCTCAAAGGTTTGGATCCCAAGGTTCTCTTTTTCCTGTAGCTTTTTTTTCCAAGAAACTTTCATCCTCTGAGAAGAATTATGATGTTTCCGATAGGGAACTCCTCGCAATTAAGGCTGCCTTTGAAGAGTGGAGACATTTGTTGGAAGGAGCTGCACATCCTGTTTTAATTTTCTCGGATCACAAGAATTTGGAATATTTGCGTACAGCCAAACGTCTCAAGCCTCGACAGGCGAGGTGGGCCTTATTCTTTTCTCGTTTCAATTTTCACATTACTTACAGACCAGGAGCCAAGAATGGCAAGGCTGATGCCCTTTCCCGTATGTTTTCCGAAGAAGGTGAATGCCCTGAACAGACCCATACCATCCTCTTACCACAAAACTTCCTTTTGTTACAGTCTGAACTTATGTCTAGAGTCAAAGAAGCTTCTTCTGCCTCTGATACCGCCCCGGATCTAGAACCAAAGGATGGTTTTCTCTTCTTCAAGAATAGAATTTTTGTTCCTGAGAAACTTCGTGTGGAGATTCTTCAATTTGTTCATAATCATCCTTTGTCCGGGCATTTGGGAACAAAGAAAACCATTGACTTAGCTAAAAGACTTTTTTTTTGGCCAGGGATAAATAAGGATTGTAGGTTGTTTGTCCGTTCTTGTGAGACCTGTGCTCGTTTTAAATTCTCTCGTTCACGACCCATGGGACTTCTTCATCCTTTACCAGTCCCTGACAGGTTTTGGGGATCTATTTCAGTGGACTTTATTGTGGAACTACCTCCCTCACAGGGTTTTAATACAATTTTTGTTGTGGTTGACCGTTTATCCAAGATGGCGCACTTTATTCCCCTCACGGGTATTCCTTCTGCTGCCTCTACGGCTGAGGTCTTCATTAAAGAAATCATCAGACTACATGGAGTTCCTGATGAGATCGTGTCCGACAGGGGAGTTCAATTCACATCCAAATTCTGGAGAGCTCTTTGTCAGTCCCTGAAGATTAAACTTCTTTTTTCCACAGCTTTTCACCCTGAAACTAACGGGCAAACAGAAAGAACAAATCAAACCCTTGAGCAGTATCTTCGTTGCTTTACTTCCTTCCTACAAGATGATTGGTATCAACTTCTTCCATTTGCTGAATTTTCATACAATAACTCTGTGCACTCTTCTACCAAGGAGACTCCTTTCTTTGCCAATTACGGCTTTCATCCTCAGGTATTACCCAACTTACCCAGAGAAGTAACAGTACCCTTACTACAAGACCGACTTGCCTTTTTGTCAAGTAATCTTCAAAAGATCCAGCAAGCTATGACTTTGTCACAGAGATCGTACAAGTTTTTTGCTGACAGAAAGAGAAGAGGAGGTCCAGAATTTAAGGTAGGGGATCAAGTATGGTTGTCCACTCAGCATGTTAAATTAGACTGCCCTTCCAAGAAGTTAGGACAGAAATTTCTTGGCCCATTTATCATCACTCAACAAATAAATAAAGTGGCTTTCAAGCTGAAGTTACCGGCATCCTTCAAGATCCATCCAGTATTTCATGTGTCTCTTTTCAAGCCAGTTGTCAAGAACACGTTTCCTGGTCGTTCTTCTTCTCCTCCAGTGCCAGTGTCTATCCAAGGGTCGAGGAATTCGAAGTAGGTGCAATTCTGGATTCCAGGTACCACAGAGGTCAGTTACAATATCTTATACATTGGAAGGGGTATTCTCCTGAAGAGAGGTCTTGGGAACCAACAAACAATGTTCATGCTCCTCAGCTTATTAAGCTGTTTCACAAACGCTATCCTGCTAAGCCTGGGCCCGTCCTGAGGCCGCGCCTTGAGGGGGGGCAATGTCAGTCCTCTGGTGCTGATGTCTGCCCTCGCGAGAGGTCGCGTCATTTTCGCGCATCGGCGCGTCCGCGTCGAGTTGGTCGCGCGCGCGCGCGGACGAAGGTTCGCGGGCGCGCGCCCGTTTTTGACGCATGCGCACAGCGCGTAAAAGGACGCCGAGGCCTGCAAATCACTGCGAAGTGATCTTGCCTTGACACTAAGCGTTCCTGAACTTTGACTGTCTGATCCATTGGTTTCCTGAATATTTTGGCCTGTTTATCGACTCTTCTTTCGGATTCTCCCTCGGTACCGCAGATCCTGTTTCCTGACCTTGCCTGGCTTGACTACGTCCTCGTTTTACCCTATTCGGCTACTTCGACTCGGTTTCTACACAAGTGCTGCTGAACACCTACTACCGGCACCTCTGTTACTCTCTACCTGGACTTATTCCTGTCTCCATTCGGGCTCTGAGTTCCAGTAAGAGGCATAGGGGAGGCTATTAATTCGTCAGACCTACCACAGCGCCTGATACCAGTCTAATCCTGTAGACAACCCTTTAGGGGCTTACCTGGGTGCACCATGATGCTTCAGCCCTTGTTGAGTGAGAAAGGAGAATAAAGAAAGTCAGTGGCACCTCCCTACTAATGTATACAATGCTTTTCTGGGTATGAATCACATTTGTAAAATATAGGTCCTCACCAATATCCTGGGGGGTAGTGTTCAGTGTGACCTATTTAAAAAAAATCGACATCTACTATAAATATTCATAGATGCAGTACCCCACTTCACCTTGCACAGGTCAAGGGTACAGGGTTGCTAGGTCCCTGTATATGGTATAGTAAAAGTTTGTTTTTCTTTTTTTGAAACCTTAACTCTGTGACTCCAAAAGCGAGTGTGGGAGCTGCTAAGTGTGTGTTGCATGTGAATTAAGTGTTAAGCAGCGTTAAAAACCTTAAGGCGTTGGTGTTTGCTGTGCATTCTGGGAGCGCTTGGTTCAAGATGGGAGTATGCGCAAATAACTGACTGCTGTGTGTCCTGAGAGTTATCTGACTTGTCTCTGTTTGGGGTAAACTGGTAGATACTGGTAGATACATTTAGTGCATTTATTTTCTTTTTGTGTTTTAGCCTGAGAGTTTCTAAGGGGAACATTTTTTAAAAAGTTAATAAGGTGTTGTTATTTTACTGCTGGTAGCAAACAGCATTTCTTTTTCTCTTTCCCTCTGCCTGCTAATTAAGGGGGAGGAGTTAATCAGGTAAATTCTGATCAGGCTTTGTGTTCTGTGGCTTGAAACCCTAACTCTGTGACTTCAAAGCGAGTGTCGCATGTGAATTAAGTGTTAAGCACCATTAAAAACCTTAAGGCGTTTAAAACCAAAAAGGCGTTTGTGCGGAAATGCACTTGGGAGACTGTAAGTACCCAGTGTAAATATGAGTGCAAGTGGGTTTGCTGGTATTTCTCAGTGTGTGTCTTGTCACATGTATGTAGTGTTGGAGCAGCAGTTCCATGCAGATGTGAGAGATGTCGGTGGGTTTTCATCTTGGAATCTGAACTGCAGACTCTAAGGGGGAACTTGCAGTACTGACATGGGGGAGGAAAGGAGGCTCGCAGAGCAACCACCGGCAGGGGCTAGTGGAGTGGGGGTGGAGAAAGGGCAGTGGAGGCTTTAGAAGGTTTGTGACAGTCTGGAGGGGAAGTAGGGGGCAGAAGGGTAGGGGGGCTGGTCAACAGCTTGTCCAAAACAACAAATTCACCATTTTGGCTGAAGATGCTGGGGAGGAATGCTCTGACATGCTCCTGGCGTGTATGGAGCAGGCTGAGTCTCAGAGCACCCTGGGAGGCAGTGTCTCTAATACGGGTGGCGGGGGGAGTGCAAGGAAGGAAAGGCAGGTTCTAGTTATAATCTGCCGTAAGTACCCTTCATGCTGAACAGTCTGCTGCTTGCCTGGTGCTAGGGTTCGGCATGTTGTGGAACAAGTGGATAGATTATTGGAAGGGACGGGGGAAGACACATAGGTACCAATGACAAAGTTAGAGGATGTGGTGAAGTCCTCAAGAACAATTTTAAAAAACTAGGTGTAAAGTTGAGGGCAAGGACTTCCAAGATAATTTTATCAGAGATATTACCTGTGCCACGAGCAACGCTAAGAAGACAGCGGGAGCTTAGGGAGATTAATGCGTGGCTGAGAGATTGTTGTAGGGAGGAGGGTCTTGGGTTTTTGGACAACTGGGCTGATTTCTCAGTCGGCTACAGGCCCTTTGCTAGGGATGGGTTGCACCTCAATCATGATGGTGCAGCTGTTTTGGGGGAAAGGATGGCTAGACGGTTGGAGGAGATTTTAAACTAGGCGGGGGGGCTTCAGTAAAATATTCAGTGGAAGACAGGTTAGATGAGATAGTGGGCAAAGGAAGGGAAAATGGGGGAAGAGATTTGGTTGGGGGTACCACATGTCATTTGTTCAATATGGTACCAGTATTAAATGTATGTTTGCAAATGCAAGGAGTCTGACTCATAAAATGGGAGAGCTGGAGGTGCTGGTGCTGGAAGGAAAATATGGTGTTAAACATGGCTGAATGAGTCGAATGACTGGGCAGTTAATATCTGCGGTTATACTTTGTTTCGGAGGGACAGAGGCAATAGAAAAGGAGGAGGGGTATGTCTGTTTGTTAGGCAGGATTTAAAAGCTTATATAAAGGAGGAGGTAATGTTAGAAAATGAGGGGGCAGAGGTCTTATGGGTAGAGTTCTTCACCAATTGTAAAATTAATTGTAGGGGTATGCTATAGACCCCATAATGTAAGTGAGGAGGAGGAGGCTAAGCTTCTGATGCAAATAGAAAAGGCTGCTAGTTTGGTTAAAGTAATGATAAGGGGGGATTTTAATTACCCAGATATTGACTGGAGCAACAGTACTGCCAGATCAGTTAATGGGAACAAGTTTATAAACATGTTGCATGACAATTTTATGGCACAGGTTGTAGAGAAGCCAACCAGAAAATATGCTATTTTGGATCTAGTGATCTCAAATGACCCAGAACTTACAGCAAATGTGCAAGCCATTGAACCCCTGGGTAATAGCAACCAAGGTTGCTATTACCCAAGCAACCATAATGTTATATCATTTAATGTCTGGTGCAAAAAACCATGGGGCAACAAAAACCATGAATTTCAGAAAAGCTAAGTGCCTTGAGGGCTGCCCTTCAGAGCATTGATTGGGGCATTAAGTTCAGCTAAAAACACAGAACAGAAATGGTTGTCATTTAAAATGATATTAAATCATTACTGTTCTCAATTTATTTCCTTGGGAGTAAATGTTGTGTCCTAGTGAATGGCATTATGAGCAGCATGGCTTTATGAATGATAGGTCATGTGAGAAAAATTTGATTGCTATTTATGATAAGGTAAGTAGGATGCTGCACAATGGGGGGCAGTAGGATTTTGTCAAAGTGTTTGATACCGTGCCCCACAAACAAGTGCTTTCTAAAGGTCTGTTGGGCTTAATGAAGTCGTTTGCACATGGATAGGAAACTGGCTACAGGATCGGGTACAGGGGTTGTTTGTTAATGGTATATTCTCTACTTGGAGTAAGGTTCTTAGTGGGGTCCCTCAGGGCTCTGTATTGGGTCCACTTTTATTTACCTTGTTTATTACTGAGTCAGGGGAGGGTATTGTAAGTCATGTATCAGTGTTTGCAGATGACACAAAACTATCCAGCCCAAAAAAATCCATCCAGGATTGATGGAATTTAACTCAGCCCGCAGTCCCTAGTTTCTCTATTATCTCCTGCACTGATACCAAAGAAGGATACAATGTTTCTGAAACTTAATTAAATAGGAGGCTTTTGGCAGAGAGTCCAGAATACTCAGCACCTGCACTTAGATGCAAGTGTAAGTAATAGGATAAGCAAGTCTCTTTGGATAACTGAGACTTGCAGCTTGAAGGGCAATATCACCTTCTTAGCAAATAATGTAATGTAATGTAATGTAATAACACATAAAACAGGGCCCTAAAACTCCCATAAATGTGTTAAAACTTTCTATAATCTGTCAAAATTTGTAAAGTGGAATTTAGGGAGTGTGGCCATGAAATGGGCACGGTTAACAAAAATGTAAATACCATGTACATTTTACAAAATATGGTAAGTTTCAGAAAGTTTGAACACATTTCTGTCTGGGACAGAATATGTATTATTACAGTTTTGCTAGCTAAGGTGAAATGTGTTGTCCCTTATTCTATTTTTTAAATGTTGGGAGGTATGAAAGGTATATAGGTGAACATAAATAACCATCACAAAAATATGGTCCAGAGATAGCCTTTTTTATCTTCGTTATTGCCATAAAAACACCACAATTATTCTTAATCCTACCTATTTATTCATCCATACCATCAAAGCTGTCTTTTTAGAAGCATGGTGTCTTTCCTGCAGGTATAACCCCTATACTCCCTGTAGTTATAACCCTGCTATAAATTAAAGGGAAAACATGTTTTTTCCAAAATGCATCAGTTAATAGTGCTGCTCCAGTAGAATTCTGCACTGAAATCCATTTTTCAAACGAGCAAACAGATTTTTTTAAATTCAGTTTTGAAATCTGACATGGGACTAGACATATTGTCAGTTTCCCATCTGATAAACTTTAGTCACTCTTTACTGCTGTGCTGCAAGTTGGAGTGATATCACACCCCCTCCCAGCAGCCTAGCAAAAGAACAATGGGAACCAGATAGCAGCTCCCTGGTAGATCTAAGAACAACACTCAATAGTAAAAGCCAAGTCCCACTGAAATAACAGCCTGCCAGAAAGTAGTTCCATCCTAAAGTGCAGGCACAAGTCACATGACTGGGGGCAGCTGGGAAACTGACAATATGTCTTGCAACTATGTCAGATTAAAAAATTAAATATATAAAAAAATCTGTTTGCTCTTTTGAGAACTGGATTTCAGTGTAGAAGTCTGCTTAAGTAGCACTATAAACATGTTTTCCCATGACAGTATACCTTTAATTAAAGGGGCTGTTTACCTGTCCTGTCAAACATAGGAGCAACATGCACTGTAACTATATTTCTTTTCAAATGAGAATTACGGTTTCAGTTTATGACTAATGTTCTCTTTCTGCTTGTTTATTATAGGCAACTGAAAAGCTATTGTGCAACACAGAATGTAGATCACTAAGCTCCTTGTTACTTGCATTGCTATAAACAAATGCACTGTGGTGGCTAAAGTTGACATCTGGGCGCACCCTGTGTGAGTGTTAGTACACCTGGTGGAGTAAGGCACACATTACAGCAGCCTCCGCTGGGGCTACCTGGGGAAAGGACAGAGGTATATGAGTCTGGGAGGTTTGCCTGATTCATTCCAGATTCCAGTAAAATTACTGCCATCTTACAGCTTTTCTGAAAAGCATCCTTACTTGCCAATGACATTAATCATTGCTATTAGAGGGCACCTTGTGCTAAAAATTATTGTACTGAGAGCTTAAAGGGATACTCTCATGGGAAAACATGTTTTTTTTAAAAACACATCAGTTAATAGCTGCTCCAACCAGGCCCGGGTTTGTGGCAAGGCGATTTCAGGGGCGGCACGGCGCTCAGCTGCTCCATCTGCCAATGCATCGAGGACTGATAGGGGAAGTGTGCGTGTCAGGGGGGTGGGGCAGAGCGGAAAGACTGTGCCGGAAAGAGAAATCAGGCCCTGGCTCCAGGAGACTTCTGCCCTGAAATATGTTTTTTAAAAGAGCAAACTGATGTTTTTATATTTAAAGGACCAGTAAAAGTTTTTTTTTAAAAAATGTACTTAACGAAAAAAAACAACTAAGACACATTTAACTTTAACCCTTTCCCTGCCAGCCGTTTTGTCCTAGATGCGAACATCTACTGCCAAGCAGTTTTTAGATATTTTGCAGTCTTTCACTTTAAGGGCCTTTCCTGGGGTGGTCTTTTAGTTAACCCAGGAAAACAATGTATTGTTTTTTTCAGGACAACCTGAACTTTCACAATATGCAAGAATTTTGGTGTAATTCTACTTCTCTAATAAAATATTGGATTCTAAGTGTCAAATAAAATGAAAAAAATCATGTTGCACGAAGAACAATCACATATATCAGAAACATCATTCATTTTATGTACGAGAACACAGCCGATTTAGAAAGGTCTATGTCTCCTGAACGCGACAATACCAAATATATATAGTTTTATGGAGATTTCTCACTTGTATAGCTCAAAATCTACAAGCAGTACACAACCAAATTTCCAAAGCAACACTTCCCAAACGGCATACTTTTGATTTCAAGGCCAAACATTCCGCTAACAGTAGGTTTACCCTAGAAAACTACCCATTACTAGAAAGAACAGATTCTGGTGAATCAAAAATGGGTAGAAATATCTTTGTACTCCAAACCACCAAGTTGCAATTGTTTCCTAAAGTTATAATGTTTTATAGAAATTGGTGAATTTTTTGAAAAATGACCTCAAAGCTTCCACTCTACAGCAACATATCTCCCACACATCATTAGGTATCAATGTAAAACACCCCAAATATAAAATCCTGGGTCCACTGAACAGTTTGATGCCCAATATGAATAGATGTACCCAAGCACGTGGCATAGGAGGCCCCAAAAGGAAGACCCCCCATTTGTTCTGTCATTTCAGATACTGCAAAATCAACACATTTACATCGTTTTGGGGGGCGGCAAAGGTAGAAAAAAGTATGTTCACCCCAGAAAACCATATATTTTCGGAAAGTATACATTCCCCTGAATCCAAATTGGGTATGCATGTCTTTCTACACCAAAGTACCAAGCGGCAAACCATTACTAAAGTTGGTGATTTTGGCGACATTTCCAAAAATCACTTAAAAATTTCTACCCTGCAGCATCGTATTACCCACATACTTTTAGGTATCAAGACAAATCACCCCAAATATGAAAGCCTAGGGTCCTCTGAACAGTTTGATGCCCAATATGTATAGGTGTACCCAAGCAAGTGGCATATAGAGGCCTGAAAAGGAAGACCCCATATGGTCTGTCATTTCAGATACTGCAAAATCAACACATTTACATCGTTTTGGGGGGCGGCAAAGGTAGAAAAAAGTAAGTTCACCCCAGAAAACCATATATTTTCGGAAAGTACACATTGCCACGAATCTAAATTGGGTATGCATGTCTTTGTACTCCAAAGTACCAAGCCGCAAATCATTCCTAAATTTGGTGATTTTGGTGACATTTCCAAAAATCACTTAAAAATGTCTACCCTGCAGCATCGTATTTCCCACATACTTTTAGGTATCAAGAGAAATCACCCCAAATATGAAAGCCTAGGGTCCTCTGAACAGTTTGATGCCCAATATATATAGGTGTACCCAAGCACGTGGCATATAGGGGCCCCAAAAGGAAGACTCCCATATGGTCTGTCATTTGAGGTACTGCAAAATCAACACATTTACATCGTTTTGGGGGGGGGGCAAAAGTAGAAAACAGTAAGTTCACCCCAGAAAAACCATATATTTTCGGAAAGTACACATTCCAACGAATCCAAATTGGGTATGCATGTCTTTCTACGCCAAAGTACCAAGCCGCAAATCATTCCTAAATTTGGTGATTTAGGTGACATTTCCAAAAATCACCTCAAAATATCTACCCTGCAGCATCGTATTACCCACATACTTTTAGGTATCAAGACAAATCACCCCAAATATGAAAGCCTAGGGTCCTCTGAACAGTTTGATGCCCAATATGTATAGGTGTACCGAAGCATGTGGCATATAGGGGCCCTAAAAGGAAGACCCCCATATAGTCTGACATTTCAGGTACTGCAAAATCAACACATTTACATTGTTTTGGGGGGGCAAAAGTAGAAAACAGTAAGTTCACCCCAGAAAACCATATATTTTCGGAAAGTACACATTCCCACGAATTCAAATTGGGTATGCATGTCTTTCTACGCCAAAGTACCAAGCCGCAAATCATTCCTAAATTTGGTGATTTAGGTGACATTTCCAAAAATCACCTCAAAATATCTACCCTGCAGCATCGTATTACCCACATACTTTTAGGTATCAAGACAAATCACCCCAAATATGAAAGCCTAGGGTCCTCTGAACAGTTTGATGCCCGATATGTATAGGTGTACCCAAGCACGTGGCATACAGGGGCCCCAAAAGGAAGACCCCCATATAGTCTGTCATTTCAGATACTGCAAAATCAACACATTTACATCGTTTTGGGGGGGGCAAAAGTAGAAAACAGTAAGTTCACCCCAGAAAACCATATATTTTCGGAAAGTACACATTCCAACGAATCCAAATTGGGTATGCATGTCTTTCTACGCCAAAGTACCAAGCCGCAAATCATTCCTAAATTTGGTGATTTAGGTGACATTTCCAAAAATCACCTCAAAATATCTACCCTGCAGCATCGTATTACCCACATACTTTTAGGTATCAAGACAAATCACCCCAAATATGAAAGCCTAGGGTCCTCTGAACAGTTTGATGCCCGATATGTATAGGTGTACCCAAGCACGTGGCATACAGGGGCCCAAAAAGGAAGACCCCATATAGTCTGTCATTTCAGGTACTGCAAAATCAACACATTTACATCGTTTTGGGGGGGGGCAAAAGTAGAAAACAGTAAGTTCACCCCAGAAAACCATATATTTTCGGAAAGTACACATTCCAACGAATCCAAATTGGGTATGCATGTCTTTCTACGCCAAAGTACCAAGCCGCAAATCATTCCTAAATTTGGTGATTTAGGTGACATTTCCAAAAATCACCTCAAAATATCTACCCTGCAGCATCGTATTACCCACATACTTTTAGGTATCAAGAGAAATCACCCCAAATATGAAAGCCTAGGGTCCTCTGAACAGTTTGATGCCCGATATGTATAGTTGTACCCAAGCACGTGGCATACAGGGGCCCCAAAAGGAAGACCCCATATAGTCTGTCATTTCAGGTACTGCAAAATCAACACATTTACATCGTTTTGGGGGGGGCAAAAGTAGAAAACAGTAAGTTCACCCCAGAAAACCATATATTTTCGGAAAGTACACATTCCCACGAATCTAAATTGGGTATGCATGTCTTTGTACTCCAAAGTACCAAGCCGCAAATCATTCCTAAATTTGGTGATTTAGGTGACATTTCCAAAAATCACCTCAAAATATCTACCCTGCAGCATCGTATTACCCACATACTTTTAGGTATCAAGAGAAATCACCCCAAATATGAAAGCCTAGGGTCCTCTGAACAGTTTGATGCCCGATATGTATAGGTGTACCCCAGCACGTGGCATACAGGGGCCCCAAAAGGAAGACCCCCATATAGTCTGTCATTTCAGGTACTACAAAATCAACACATTTACATCGTTTTGGGGGGGGGGCAAAAGTAGAAAACAGTAAGTTCACCCCAGAAAACCATATATTTTCGGAAAGTACACATTCCAACGAATCCAAATTGGGTATGCATGTCTTTCTACGCCAAAGTACCAAGCCGCAAATCATTCCTAAATTTGGTGATTTAGGTGACATTTCCAAAAATCACCTCAAAATATCTACCCTGCAGCATCGTATTACCCACATACTTTTAGGTATCAAGAGAAATCACCCCAAATATGAAAGCCTAGGGTCCTCTGAACAGTTTGATGCCCGATATGTATAGTTGTACCCAAGCACGTGGCATACAGGGGCCCCAAAAGGAAGACCCCATATAGTCTGTCATTTCAGGTACTGCAAAATCAACACATTTACATCGTTTTGGGGGGGGGCAAAAGTAGAAAACAGTAAGTTCACCCCAGAAAACCATATATTTTCGGAAAGTACACATTCCAACGAATCCAAATTGGGTATGCATGACTTTCTACGCCAAAGTACCAAGCCGCAAATCATTCCTAAATTTGGTGATTTAGGTGACATTTCCAAAAATCACCTCAAAATATCTACCCTGCAGCATCGTATTACCCACATACTTTTAGGTATCAAGAGAAATCACCCCAAATATGAAAGCCTAGGGTCCTCTGAACAGTTTGATGCCCGATATGTATAGTTGTACCCAAGCACGTGGCATACAGGGGCCCCAAAAGGAAGACCCCATATAGTCTGTCATTTCAGGTACTGCAAAATCAACACATTTACATCGTTTTGGGGGGGGCAAAAGTAGAAAACAGTAAGTTCACCCCAGAAAACCATATATTTTCGGAAAGTACACATTCCCACGAATCTAAATTGGGTATGCATGTCTTTGTACTCCAAAGTACCAAGCCGCAAATCATTCCTAAATTTGGTGATTTAGGTGACATTTCCAAAAATCACCTCAAAATATCTACCCTGCAGCATCGTATTACCCACATACTTTTAGGTATCAAGAGAAATCACCCCAAATATGAAAGCCTAGGGTCCTCTGAACAGTTTGATGCCCGATATGTATAGGTGTACCCCAGCACGTGGCATACAGGGGCCCCAAAAGGAAGACCCCCATATAGTCTGTCATTTCAGGTACTACAAAATCAACACATTTACATCGTTTTGGGGGGGGGCAAAAGTAGAAAACAGTAAGTTCACCCCAGAAAACCATATATTTTCGGAAAGTACACATTCCAACGAATCCAAATTGGGTATGCATGTCTTTCTACGCCAAAGTACCAAGCCGCAAATCATTCCTAAATCTGGTGATTTTGGTGACATTTCCAAAAATGACCTCAAAATATCTACTCTGCAGCATCGTATTACCCACATACTTTAGGTATCAAGAGAAATCACCCCAAATATGAAAGCCTAGGGTCCTCTGAACAGTTTGATGCCCGATATGTATAGGTGTACCCAAGCACGTGGCATATAGGGGCCCTAAAATGAAGACCCCTCCTTGTATGTTCTGTCATTTCAGGTACTGCAAAATCAACACATTTACATCGTTTTGGGGGGGCAAAGGTAGAAAAAAGTAAGTTCACCCCAGAAAACCATATATTTTCGGAAAGTACACATTCCCACGAATCTAAATTGGGTATGCATGTCTTTCTACTACAAAGTACCAAGCCGCAAACCATTCCTAAATTTGGTGATTTTGGGGACATTTCCAAAAATGACTTCAAAATTTCGACCCTGCAGCATCGTATTACCCACATACTTTTAGGTATCAAGACAAATCACCCCAAATATGAAAGCCTGGGGTCCTCTGAACAGTTTGATGCCCAATATGTATAGGTGTACCCAAGCACGTGGCGTATAGGGGCCGCAAAACGAAGACCCCCATATGGTCTGTCATTTCAGGTACTGCAAAATCAACACATTTACATTGTTTTGAGGGGGGCAAATGTAGAAAAAAGTAAGTTCACCCCAGAAAACCATATATTTTTGGAAAGTACACATTCCCACGAATTCAAATTGGGTATGCATGTCTTTCTACGCCAAAGTACCAAGCCGCAAATCATTCCTAAATTTGGTGATTTAGGTGACATTTCCAAAAATCACCTCAAAATATCTACCCTGAAGCATCGTATTACCCACATACTTTTAGGTATCAAGACAAATCACCCCAAATATGAAAGCCTAGGGTGCTCTGAACAGTTTGATGCCCGATATGTATAGGTGTACCCAAGCACGTGGCATACAGGGGCCCCAAAAGGAAGACCCCCATATAGTTGTCATTTCAGGTACTGCAAAATCAACACATTTACATCGTTTTGGGGGGGGCAAAAGTAGAAAACAGTAAGTTCACCCCAGAAAACCATATATTTTCGGAAAGTACACATTCCAACTAATCCAAATTGGGTATGCATGTCTTTCTACGCCAAAGTACCAAGCCACAAATCATTCCTAAATTTGGTGATTTAGGTGACATTTCCAAAAATCACCTCAAAATATCTACCCTGCAGCATCGTATTACCCACATACTTTTAGGTATCAAGACAAATCACCCCAAATATGAAAGCCTAGGGTCCTCTGAACAGTTTGATGCCCAATATGTATAGATGTACCCAAGCACGTGGCATATAGGGGCCCCAAAAGGAAGACCCCCATATGGTCTGTCATTTCAGGTACTGCAAAATCAACACATATACATAGTTTTGGGGGGAGCAAAGGTAAAAAAAAGTGCATTCACCCCAGAAAACCATATATTTTCGGAAAGTACACATTCCCACGAATCCAAATTGGGTATGCATGTCCTTGTACTCCAAAGTACCAAGCCGCAAGCCTTTCCTAAATTTGGCGATAAAAGCAACAGTTTTTACATTTTTGAAAATTGCCTAAAAATATTGCAATTGGCCGCATTTATCTCACCCAATTTCTTACATACAATTCTAAAACACCATAAATACTGATGCCAAGGGTCAATTGAACCGTTTGATGCCCAATATGCATTGATATACCAAGGCAGCTGGCATGTGCGGACCCAAAATGAAAATAGTGCATATGATTTTTCTCTGCTGCCGATTCGCCTTCTGTGAACATAGACCCTTGACTTCATATTATATGCCTCAAGACCCTCCTAACAGCAAAGACCCCCCCAAAACCATATATTTTTGGAAAGTACACATTCTGACGAATCCAAAAAAGATAAAGACGTCTTTCTACACCAAACTGCAAAGCTTTTCTAAACGCAGAGGTTTTTACATTTCTGAAAATCGCCTAAAATTGTTGCAGTTTGCCGCATTTATCACACACACTGTTTTACGTATAAAGAAAAATCACCCTAAATATGGACGTCAGAGGTCTACTAAATAGTTTGATGCCCAATATGCATAGATTTACCAAAGTATGTGGCGTGTACAGACCCCAAATGAAAAACATGCCTATGAATTTTCACGCTAGCCAACTAAGCTGCAGAAAAGAGAGCCCCAACTGTGCGTTATGTGCCATAAGACCCCAAAACTGTAAAAAGACCCCCAGAAACCCATATATTTTTGGAAAGCATATATTCTGGCGAATCAAACTAAGTAAAATAAATCTTTCTATACCAAAGCACCAAACAGCAAAACTATACTAAAGATACATAAGGAACAATAATGCATGGATAAAATTGCAATAAAACCACAAAAATAGCGTAAATCAATGAAATAACAAAATAATTCATCCGGCAGCGTAATTAGTGGCCGAAATCGATTATCCAATAGTCACGCTGTCAAAATAACATGCTTTTAGGCAAAACAAACAGTACAATGAATAAGTAAAAAAAAAAAAAAAAACCCTGTTTGTGAGTTTTTGTGTATACATATTTGTGCACTAATAAAAGTTGTCTGAGTGTGCAAATACATGTAATTAAGTGTAAATAAGTGTACAAAATCGACTAAGTGTGCTAAAATAAAAAAATAAAAAATAAAAAAACACAAATTTTTACTAAAATGTTCATGTAAGTGTATAAATGTACTGTAGGTATGTGTAAGTGCAGGTAAGTGTGTAAAAAAAAGAGCACTTACCGTTTTTGTAGCAGGAGGATCGCTGGAACCGAAGGACGACTCCTGGCAGCGTGTCTGCAGAGTTACTGCGCAGCAGGAAGTGACTGGGCGCGTGGTGCGACGAGGAGGAGGTAAGCCAGCAGCAGCAGCGCTTACATTGCGCTTCTGCTACTTTGAAGTCGGATCTGCGACAATCGCGTCGCAGATCCGACTTGACAGCCCCCCAGCCACGTTGCCCAGGGGGCTGTCTACCCTCCTGACTCTCTGCAGAGGCGGCAAAAGCCGCCGATGCAGAGAGAAGGGCTCAGCTGCAAAAGAACGTACGAGGTACGTTCTTGGCAGCCTGAGCCCTGAACCGCCAGCACGTACGCCGTACGTGCTTGGCGGTTAAAGGGTTAAATTATTAAGAAATAACTTACCGATTCTCAGCTTGCACTCCTCTTCAGAAACGGCGATACACGATTTCTCCTCCCTGGCTATCTCCTATAGAAGGCAGGGAGAAGAAATCGAGCCCTGCCCTGCCAACTGAAGAGTTGCGCAATCATAGAATCGGTAAGTTATTTCTTAATAAAGACTTTGCAAATTTAAAGTTAAATGTGTCTTCATGGTTTTTTTTTTCGTTATGTAGAAACAAATTTTTTTAAAATCATTTTTTATGTTATTGGTCCTTTAATTTTGAAATCTGACATGGGGCTAGACATATTGTCAGTTTACCAGGAGCCCCCAGTCATGTCACTTGTGCTCTGCTTAACTTCAGCTGCTCTTTACTGCAGTACTGCTAGTTTGAGTGATATCACCCCCTCCCCCCAGCAGCCTAACAACAGAACAATAGGAAGGTAACAAGATAACAGCTCACTGGCACAAGATAACAGCTCCCTGACACAAGATAATAGCTCCCTGGTAGATCTAAAGGTGGCCGTAAAAGCAAAGATAATATCGTACAATATTCGGTGCGTTTATGGTGGGAAAAGAGCCGACCGATATTTTCAGAATACTTGGATATCGGTCGGCTCATCGACCGGGCTGGATGGAAAATTTTGACTGGGTGCCTTTGAAGGCACCCAAACATCGCCCATTGTTAAGTGCTGAATCAGTTTATACAGCTAGAATTCTATTGTTTCTACCTGTATATCTGACGATTCAGCTCTACAGGTGTGTGTTGAAATGAACGATCTGTCTTGGAAAGATCTTTTCCAAGAAAGATCATAATAGTTATGCCTGTGGCCACCTTTAGAACAGCAATTAATAGTTAAATTCCATGTTCCACTGCAAGTCCTTCAGTTACACAGAGTAGGAGAAACAATAGCCAGTTAGAAAGCAGTTCCATACTGCAGCACTGCCTCTTTTTGAATGAACATGACCAGGCAAAATGACCTGAGATGGCTGCCTACACACCAATTTTACAGATAAAAAAAATGATTGGTTCAGGAATCACATTTTATATTGTAGAGTGAATAATTTGCAGTGTAAACAGTGTAATTTAGAAATAAAAACAACAGCATAAAAACCACAAGAGAATCCCTTTTGCAAATTAATCAGCCAATTAATTTGCTTAAATTGTATGTATGATCACAGCATTTCAGGAATATTTTTAAGTAGCAATTTTTCAGTATTTTATCTTACGCTTATTGTACAGCAACTGTACCTTTACTTCATGGACTCTAATGAACCCTTAATTTTATAAAGATACATTAAAGAACTCCATGTGATTGCAAGACACTTTGCTGCATTTTATTGTGTGAATTTTCATATATGTATTGTATGTACTTTTAGCATATTGTCATTTTCATGGCTTAATGACATAAAGATTTTTACTTAATGAGAATTGTATGAGAGTTGCCTTTGCACAAATTAGTTTGTCCGAGTTGTTGAGGGATGGATTGACAAATCTGAGTGCAGTAAGGGTTATAACTGTGGGTCTTAGGGGGATTGCATCAAGGGTCCAGATAAGTGTGGGCGCTGCTGCGGGAACTAGGATCTGGTCAGGATTGGAGTGGGAACTACAACAGATAAAAGTCCAGAGAATGCACGGTGTGATTATAAATGGCAAGGGTCAATTATTACTGGCAAATTACTGGAAAACAAAAACCAGTCTATAGGCATGTGACTTGTGAGCTCATTTACCAACAATGGGCAATATCCCATCAGCAATTATATTTGATCTGTCTGCTAAACATAGAATAGTGAAAGAAAATCATTGTTTGGTTCATATGGATTAAATCATTCATGGGGCTAGATTAAATTCAGTGAGAACAAGTTTTCTCACATGAAGACTCATGGACGAGATTCAATTTATTGAGTAAAAATTATCTCACGTGAAAACTCATGGACGAGATTCAATTTGAAAAAACTTTCCTCCTGAATTCAGTTCCCTATAGACGTCAACAGAGTTTTCACATGATAAACAGTGAGATTTTCTGAATTGAACTGCATCTCAAATTGTATCTCGTCCATGAGTTTTCACAAAATAAACCTTTTTTTCACTGAATTGAATCTGGAATATGTGTTTGCAGCCTACCTAGGCACAACCAATATGGCCACAACACCCTTGCTTGCAGCATATTCACATTGATCTGAATAAGAAACACGTTAGTAAAGAATACTATATCAAACACGGGTGCTACCAAACAGGAACCCCACCTGACAACCCCAGCATCTGTTATAGGAAGCATGTTTCTTTTGTTTTGAAATAAAAGTTTATAAAGCAGATAATTACCAAATAGATGGCAATGTGCACATCTTTTGTCATAAAATCACCTTAGGGCTCATATACAGCAAGCAAAAAAATGCAATAGCAAAAAATTCCCCTGCTTTTTTGCACTCTGCGCCTTGCTTTCCGTGATGTCTGAAATGCAGCAGAGTTAGGAAGTGGTGAAAGACAAAAGCCGCAACAGGGACCCCTTAGTGATATAAGAAATTGCCTCTAAGTACTCATTCAGATTGCACTTCTGCCCCTGGTCGGGCTATATTCCTATACTGCAAGGGCAAGCAATAAGTACTGGTCCCTGTCAAGGTGTCTATTTTACCCTGGGTCTATGTAAATACCCACCCACACAAATGTGCCATAGGCCTAAAAACATTGGCTATAATCTCACAATTAATTTTACAAACGGAATAGTGGCAAAATATTTCTGTAACTTGTTTTAGTTTATAATAGTATAAAATAAGAGATACTGTACATGCCAGCTAACAGTGAGTTTGCCAAAGTGAATCAAACAAATCCAAAATGCACGGTGTTTGGTTGAAAATAATCTGAAAAATTTACTAACACAGGATGCAAATGCAGAATTATAGTAAACCTGACAGTTTGCTATACTTTAAAGTCTTACATTTTTGTGATAACATAAAGAAAGAGTTTTTCCACATAGACTTCAATATAGTTTTCACATGATAAACAGTGAGATAAGTTTTCTCAGTTCAAATTACATCTCAAATTTAATTTGTCCATATGTTTTCACGTGATAAACCATTTTCTCACTGAAATGAATATGGCCCAAAGGATGATAATAATAAGAGTTACATTCATTAGAGAACACTGATGCAAAAATCACATATTACCAACTACAACCAGCATAATAAGTATGTAAAGCCTGTCTTTAGGGGTCTGAAACATTGAGACACTTTTATACATAACAAGAAACTGTAACTGAGAGGTTATAATTACATATCTTGAATTTGCTCTCTCTTTTTCATGTCTCTTGTCTCAGATCCTTGGGCCATGTTGATGCCTGCCAGATGGCTATACTGTTTTTTCACTGGGTGTGGAGGGGGTGATTCATGACATGAGTGATTGTGGTAGTGCAGTGTATGGTTCTTACAACTGGTGTAAACTCTACCCAAAATGCAAGTACCAGCAGTCCACATTACCAGGTCTACAAACAAAAATGTGGCAGTGCTCATGGGTGTCCTCAGCTTTTAGGTTCTTCTGTCCTATTGCCTAGAAGACAGAACAAGTGGTTTTGTAACAACCTCTGAAATGTCTCTAGATGAGAGATAACTATTTCACTGACAATGTAATCATTTTTGTCTTCATTAAGGGATTAAGGCAGTGTACAGGGTGCAAAAATGCTTTTGCACTTTGATAAATAGTAATAAATAACCACATTTGTGCCATATGTCACTGTGCCATTTAATGCTGTAGGACACTGTGCTGTTAAATGCAGTTGGTCGCTGTTTTATTTAATTCTGAGGGTCTCTGTGCAATTTTTGCTGGGGGTTGCTATTATTTAATGTTGTGGATCACTTTGCCTTTTAATGATGGGAGTCACTGTGTCATTTGATTCTATGGGACACTTTTGCACTGTTACTCTATGGTGCAGACCAGGCACAGCATGAACAAACTATATCTAATGATTGTCGATACAAACCAGGGCTGGGCCAGGCCGGCAGGGCGCCCTAGGCAACCCAGACAGCCTCCTGCCCCTCCGCACCGGGTGCATGTCTGACCATGTGACGAAGAGAGCAATGTAGGAGAGGAGAATGTGACGGAGGGGAAGGGAGGAGAATGCGACGGATGGGAGGGAGGAAAATGCGATGGAGGGGAGGAGAGAGTGCGACAGAGGGTAGGGTTACAGGAGAGAGCGGAGAACTACGGAGGGGTGTGTGACATAGGGAAGAAAGGGTGCGAACCCAGCTTGGAGAAGGCAGAAGACAATTTTACGGGTAGCTGCCAGGCCCCCCCTATCATAGTGCCCTAGGCAGCTGCCTCTTCTGCCTACCCCTAGTTCCGGCCCTGATACAAACGTTGGTATAGTTCTCAAAAGTGAAATATTCAGGTTTAAAATGATGGGGCCCATATACTTAAAAAAGAACTAAAGCCTTACTAAATAAATAGGCTAGAAATGTTGTATATGTTTTGGGGTCTGTACCAGCCCAAGGCAACCACAGCCCTTTAGCAGTAAAGATCTCTGTATCCAACGATGCCCCAGTAGCTCCCCATCTTCTTTTCTGTTGATTCAATGCACATGCTCTGTGCTGCTGTCACTTACTAAGCATAGAGACCCACTCACAATATACAGTACAATAGAATAGAAATGTCATAATATAAGGCTGATTAGTAATTAATACAGATAATTACTACATGGCAGCACAGAAACCAGTGCAATTAGCATCAGAATGTAATGATCAGCCATGTAGCATCATCTTATATTACAGAACAACCTAATTTTCTGCTTGATATTTTTTGACGACCCCTAAGCTGAGCTTCTCAACAGCTTCTCAGAGCCCACTGAGAATGTGTCACAGACACTTTCCAAGATAGTGATACCCTGTGACAAATTTGAAGTCCTGGATCATTGCTGCTATTGAGAAGCTGAAACTAGGCTGGTGCAATAAGTTCAGTATATAAAATATGGCAATTTTAGCCATATTTATTTTTAGGGTTTACTACTCCTTCCTACTCCTTCTCTACATATTTAATTTTGCACCTAAAGCCATTCTGCTAATAAGCCTCCCCCCATGTATCCATTATAGTGTAAAGACACAAACATGATTCTGCTGGCTGTCTGTTCTCAATCCAGCAACAGCTGGTGTGCAGGAACAAAGGAAGGTGCCCTGGAGCTATTACTGAAATAGTCCACCTATGGGCCTGGCTGTCCAAGAAGTCATTGTGATAAAGTATAAAAAATAACAAAGGGACTGCCTCGTACCAACAAGCAGACTTGCAGTAGGTTTTTGATGTCAGGTCCCAATTTTAAACCTAATAGCTTTTATTGCAAATTGTATCTATATGGCAGTAAATATCAATGCAGTTCCCAGCCTTCGTTTCTGAGTTGCATTATGTATTGATAGATTCAATTTGCTTATACATATAAAGCACTTTTGACACATATATAATATTAGACTGTAAGCTCCTCTGGGGCAGGGACTGATGTGAATGATGTATAATCTCTGTAAAGCTCTCAGAATATGTTGACAATATTAAAAAAGGATAATAATCTGCATGGATTTCTTTCCTTGTCCAAATCTGGCAAAGGAGATAATAAACAAATGTTGAATTAATACTACCTTTTCCTTGATACATTTTGCTGATTTATTAGAAAACTACAGCTCTCACACAGCCATTGTGAGTTCTCTGTAGGTCTGTGGGTATTTCACAAAGGCAGTACTAATTATGTCACTTTTACATTCTTCAGACTAAATTCACTAAGGGGTGGTTCACCTTTCTCTTAACTTTTAGTATGTTATAGAATGACCATTTCTAAGCAACTTTTCAATTGGTTTTCATTTTTTATTTTTATAGTTTCTGCGTTATTTGCCTTCTTCTTCTGAATTTTTCCAGCTATCAAATGGGAGTCGCTGACCCCATCTAAAAACAAATGCTCTGTAAGGCTACAAATGTATTGTTATTACTACTTTTTATTACTCATCTTTCTATTCAGACCCTCTCATGTTCAAATTCCAGTCTCTTATTGAAACAAATGTATGATTGCTAGGGTAAGTTGGACCCTAGCAACCAGATTGCTGAAAATGTAATTGGTGAGCTGCTGAATAAAAAGCTAAATAACTCAAAAACCACAAATAATAAAAATTGAAAACCAATTACAAATGGTCTCCGCATATCACTCTATACGTCATACTAAAAGTTAACTCAAAGGTGAACAGCCCGTTTAAAATTCATTCCTGTATTGCTTTCACTCACAATCCATTGTCATGTGCTGTTGTTATGTGATGTCATTGCTGCCATCTGGAATTGCAGAAAACTAGGGAGGAGGCAATCAGGTTTTCAGAACAGGAGTGCAACCATGCAAGCCTGCCCACAAATCCAGGCCTGAATCTGATAAAGAGAGATTTTGCTAAAGGGGCACTATAGTTGAACCACTCTTACAACATATTAAGTGGGCCTGTATCCTAATTAATATAAAGCCTTGTTCATTAATGAACCCCAGAATGTTACATTGTCTTTGATCAGAATAAACACTTGAAAAAGGATCCATGTAGGTCCGAAACATGTCATGTTAATAAATATTTTGCAGTAAAATCTGCTGAATTGCGTGCTCCATCCTATCCCTCTTTTTACATAATGCAGCAGGTGGGCTAACGCTGGCTGTTACATTCTATGTTTATGAAAAATATCTTATTCCTAAGCTTGGTGGGGGCTAAAATTGTTTTGTCTGCCACCACATAGGTTTGCATTATATATGATGCAATATGGAAACTGGTGATTCAAACTACTGATGTGATTCTTTTTCTTTGCACGAAAGACAATGCATCTTGCATTGTACAAGTTCATTCATGAAAAGATTCAACAGCATTGTGCTTGGTTTTGATATGTATCCACCACATTTCTCACTTGTGCATCTACATGATGTTTTAACAATAGAGGTTGCAATAATATTATTCAGTAATCAACATTGATGCCAAACAAAGCAGTGCAGGCATTTGTTTGGGGGCTGTTGGTTAATTAGAACAACAGAGGTCACAAGAAGTTTAAGATAAGCTAAAGAGAAACATCCTCACGAGGCAACTTCGGGTGACTTCAGAAAACGCCGCGTGTGATTAGTGCCGGCGATTTTTCATTTTAGCCAGCGCAGAGTGAGGGAAGGCGTTTGGGGAGATTGGTCACCACAAAGACGAGGTGATTAGTCGCCTGGCGACTAAATCTCCCCAAAACGCCCTTACCCTAACTTATTAGGGTAAGGGTGTTTTGGGGAGATTTTAGTAACATGGTGGATTATATGAAAGGGTCACATGGTCTAATAGAAACAGTTCAGTGGAGAGATTATTTGTATCTGCAGAATAAGGAATATTTATTAGCACTAGCTATTATGCAGAACCAGAGGATACAAGGTTCCAAGGGCTGAACCATACATAACGCAGCTTAACACTCTTAAGCTTTAGAATCTTGGAGTTTTTGGAACCCAGTGCCAATACACTGGGTTCCAAAAACTCCAAGATTCTAAAGCTTAAGAGTGTTATCTGTTTATTTTTTGAGTGACTGAGAATCAAGGCGCGTTGAGTTTGTATTTTCTTCAATATGGTTGCTAGGGTCCAAAATACCCTAGCAAATACGCATTGGTTTGAATGAGAGACGAAAACACATTAATGTTTTATCCATTGACCCCAACATCACTGCCCACTGTTGCCCCTTATAACTTATCTGACTCCATTAGCTATATCTGGTGGATCAAGGTTCTAATGTAGAATGATCGTCATAATACAAGAACAATGTGCTGTTTAATATGGAAAATTGCAACAGAACATCTGTTCCTAACATTGTTATACTGCTGTATAAACCATTACAAATTATACCCTGTTGTTGTTCCTCATCCTTTCTGATTAGCCATATTTTTAATATAGGTCCCATCTTGGCCACTACCATAATGAGATATGCTATATACACTATTGTGCCAAGCTGTTTTTTGGAGGTCTCTGCATTTTGTTTCATCAGTAAAATTAGTTTTTCAAACTGTGTAAACTGTTTTTTTATTCCTGTAAATTCCTCATTTTCTCTTTCTGTTCCCTATTTCAGCTTCTGCTTTCTCTGCGACCAATGCCAGCTTTTGATATGGCCTCCTCACCTTGAAGCCAGCTCAGAGAATTGCTCCCATTTTTATCCTTGTTCTACTTACAATGCCCTTCCTCTTTTGGCCTGTAACTGTTTGTGAGATGATTTCCTTGTATGAAATAACCAGTCCATGGACTGGCTGTCTGGTTGTACTAATCACAATGAAGTTTACAAAAAAAATAATCTTTATAGTGTGGAAAATGTTATGCTTTCCCTTGCATACTTCACTTCAATATATATTAGTAACGTGGACTATATTTGTTTCTGTCCATAACATCAGACGCTTGCTTTTATTATTTCAACTGCAATAGAGCAACAGAACGTAACCTCTTGGAACATCATCCCCTGTATATCAACTGATCATAGCAGATATTTCTGGCGGAATTACATTGGCAGGCAGCACTGCAGGAGAATCACTAGTATAGAGTGATTGCAGGGGATCACAATGACCAGTTACCATTATTAGATCTCACAAGTTGGGGCTTGTCAACAAATGGAATTTGTTAGCAAGATGGTCCCAACAAATGAAGCAATAGTGACTAATTTGGTCAAGCTCAAATATCCAGGGGCATAACTACAGAGGAAGCAGAACCTGTGGCTGCAGGGGGACCCAAGATACCCTAATTAACAAGTATTTTTTAATATATATTAGTTAAACAGGACAACCTCTGGATATTTTGAGGGCCCTAAAACTATTTTGCTTTGAGGCCCAATAATATCTAGTTACGCTACTGCAACTATCCATATTGCTAAAAACATTACGTCCTAACAAGCTAACGTGGCACCCCAGGGAGCTGGTGCACGTCCCTGCCCCAACCAGTGCGTGAGCACATGCAAGCATGCGCATGCATGGAACGGTGAGGGTCAGATGGAAGACCCGGAGGGCCCAGATTGTTCTTAAAACTGCCTGCATTTGCGATCATGTAGGGCCTGAACTAGGAGAGCCAGGCAGAAGAGGTATGTACTCAACACCCCCACATATCTGCCTTCCCCTAGTTCTGTCTCCATCCCCATCTTTCAATTAAAAAATGTTCATGCTGTAGTCAGGGGCGTTGCGCCATTGAGGGAAGTTGAGAAAATTGCCTCAGGCGGCAGCACCCCGCTAGCAAAAATGCAGCTCCTGGTAACTTTAAGAGCCGAATTCCTGGTATTCCCAGGTTTTCCAGGAAATTTGGCTCTTCTAGAGCAGAGAGCACAATTGTGTTCTCTGCGCTAGCATCCTGGCCCCCTGGACCCCTCCACCAACTTTGTGTATCCCCCATCGACCCTCCCCAGCACAAAAAGATGAGCACACGGGGGGGGGGCCGAAGCAATAGCATAGGGGCGAAATACTGATAACTGCACACAACTGTCTATATGTGTACATGCTTATCCTGTTGTTTTTCACCATAAGCATTTGAGTGTCAAGTGCCCATTGTACATTCTACATTGTAGAAGCTTAACCCACTAACACTGGTAATGGTAAGGCCTTGGTGTTGACTGTGTTGACTGTATGTGAAAGGCAAATTAGGCCTTGGTGAAAAACGGTTTGCGAGTCATCCTTACATCTTTACCTGAATATTCTATGGTGGGTTACCTAAAGGTACCTACATTGTGAGGTAAGGAATATTGCAATGGTTGCAACACTCTAAAATTGTTTATGAAATAATATTTTCAGCATCTTTGGATAGTCAATGATTCATAACATCTAAGTTGATACCCCAAAGTGGACCATGGGTGCACATTCTTAAACATTCAAATGGGCATCTTCGCTAGTGAGCCATTAATACTTCTGCGTAGGTAATGCCTATGTCTACTTTCCCTTAGTGCCAGGGCGAATGTAGTGTTGGCTCCTCTGCTCTCAGTCTACATATTTATTGCAGGCTGACAGAAGCGGGTCTGCTCCATGCCCCAGCTACTGTACGTTGCTCTTCACTTTTTACCCATAAACTGGATCACCGTACCAGCGGCCACCCCATTAGACTTGAATAAAGAAATTTCATTTGAAGCAACGTAGGTGGTTCTTCAAAGTCAGTGAGGTTGTGGAATGCACTGCTGATGTTGTGATGGCTGATTCAGTTAATGCCTTTAAGAATGGCTTGGATGCTTTTTGGACAGATATAATATCAAAGGCTATTGTGATACTAAACTCTATAGTTAGTATAGATATGGGTATATATATATATATATATATATATATATATATATATATATATATATATATATATATATATATATATATATATATAGCAGGGTGGGGTGTGTGTATGGATGCTGGGTTTCATTTGGAGGGGTTGAACTTAATGGACTTTGTCTTTTTTTAACCCGATTTAATTATGTAACTATGTAACTATGTGACTTAAAGCTACAGCTTCCGCTTGCGTGCAGTCACACTTGATGGAGTGGAGGTTGGCCCAAAAATGCCTGCTTTCATTTTTTTGGTCTCACTTCTGCTCAGCTGCATGTACCCGCATGTAAGCAGAAACTATGCAGTTTGACGAGTAACTCTGGGTTGAGGTTTGAGCTCAGTGGGTAGCCTGGGAAGTGGGAGATGTGGGATCATGCCATGAAGTTGGTGATAGAGGATTCTTTCTTCCGCTCTTGTATTTAATCCAGTAACAAGTACCTCCAGCCATTAGCTACATGAAGCATTCAGATAAGGAGGAAATTTTTCCCCCTCTGAGGCTTCAAATGGGTTGTTTTGCCTTCCTCTGGATCAACTAGCAGTTAGGCAAGTTATATATAGACTTAAGGTTGAACTTGATGGACTTGTGTCTTTCTTCAACCTAACTTACTAACTGAGCTGGGTGTGGATCTAATTCTCTCAGCCTGCAAAAACAAACAAAAAAACATAGGCTGAGAGCAACAGAGCCAATGGTCTGTGTCCTCAGCCTTACAGAATTTCGGTGGTTTGAACACAATTGAAATTTCCTTACTTTAGGGATAGTAGTTTATTGCATAGTATTATTGTTAATTGGTTTGATGTTATGAACTTTATCCTAAAAGACCTTATGGACTTTTGAAGTTTGATTATTGTTTTGTCTGGACACTGTCTATTGGACTGAGGGGGAGAGGTGGTGAGTGTATTTAAAACTCGTGGAAAGTTGGTTGTGACAAAGGGGTGTGCCCCCAAAATATTGTATGATTCATTACACATTAAGCATGAGGGATTATTGCAACTGACTTGGAGTGCCAGAAGCCATATTTGAACATGAGTTATTTTGCTACTTTGGAAACAGTGCTGTTGCATTGTGAAATATGAATTAGGTTAATATCCATTAGGTGTGGCTACCAAAATAAAGTCATCCAATTGTGAAATATATGTTCACATAAGTAGAGAGAGCTGTCAACAGCCATGCCAATCAAAATATAATGAAAACCCAACTATTATCCTTACTCAATCAGTTAGTGCTTCTCAGCATGCAAATATTAATTTTCGCCCAACTTTGAGACCTTACAATTGGCTGGGGCCCCCATTAGTTCATGATAGAGTTACATACATATATAAACATCACAGTATCAGCATTTCGCTCACAGAAAAATGAAATTTTAAAACAGAAAGCATTTGTTTATCCCCAAATCTCACTCTAAGTTACCTTCAAGCAGTCCTTCCAGAAATATCTATGGCTAATGGCACACTAAGCTGGACCACTGTCTTATGCATTTTTCGCTGTAGTTTTAGGGGTTCCACTTCTCTAAAAAGCACAGATTTTCATATAGATTTTTCTGTATGAGTGATTCAGTTTTCTATTTTGAAAGTAAGCTGCTATTGGTGAAACCTTGCATTATATTATTACATAAACTGTCATTATGGTAACAAGTTATATTTAGGAAATCCTCATGGCAACACACCTATGTGACAAGCACAGGCTAAGAACACCCATGCCAGTCCCATATTTCTGTTGCTGCTCAGGGAAGGAGGATTATTGGCCTGGGTGTGTGTAGAGGGGTGGAGAGAATGCAGCACACAGCTCTGTGTACAAACTCCATAAATGGACAGAAAAGCAGTTGGCCCAGGTGACCACACCTCACTTGCAGTCCCACATTTCATCCCCAGTACAATGACTGTGTTGACAGCTGACAGGGAATTTACAGTTATGCCCTGGGTAAGTAGAATGCATTTGCAAGAGCTCGCACATGCACATTATCATTATCACTGAATGAGTCAGACAGGGCTGATGATGATCAATTATTGTTTAATTACAAAAAGGTATCAGGTATTATTTTTAGCTAAACACAGTGAGGCAGATTTCCCCTTTTGTAACAATGACTGCTGTTTCTCATGGTTGGGACACTCCCCGTCAGTACACAACAGAGAGACTATCCATTTATCTGACGGCTCTTGGCTATTCTTGCATGCAATGAAAATCAAATGAAGTGCAGGTAGGGGGTGATGGGAATCATCAGTAGAATGCATCAGAGCTGCAAATTCATTAATGGTTTCATCATAACTAGGAAGATGTTTGTTAGCGTGCAGATTCAGCTAAACCCTTCTTTTTCTGACACTATTCAAATACATGTAAATGGCATGTGCAAGTTAAAGCTTCTTGCTTAAGTCCCTACAATCACTGAAAAGCATTATTTATTACATCAGAAAGAAAAAGGTTAATTTTTTTCATACATTTGGCAACATCCATCATTTTAGTCATCAGACTTATATGACTTGACATGTACATAAGAGTGACATCCAACATGCCAGGGGTTACAATGAATGTTGAATCTACAAGGAATTCTGGTAGTTATAGTTCAAATAAGGATAGTTTTCGTTTAGGACAGAGAGCATTTCCTCTGGCCCCCTGCCCCTTTGGCCAGAAAAAGGTAAAATTACAAAGTACAGAATTGTTAGGGGATGCTGGAAATTGTAGTCCCTCAACTGAAGATGGGGAATAGCCAACTGAAATTTCCATGCCCCCTCTTTCTTAAGTCTGAAGTATTAGCTGCTTACCAATTTCAATAAAATGTCTAGTAATTAAATTTTTTTTAAAAATATATAAAAGAAATAACCTAATATAAGGGAAATCCCACTTTAATGGCATATTGTTGCTCGGTACAGTACAGGGCTAATTTTAGTAGCAGTATAATTGTCAGATCCATGCCATTCCTGATCCAGGCAGTGTTTGTGTACAATGAAGCTACAAGCCTTCCTCAGCTGAGTCATGGCACTGTCCTAGATCTTGGGTTTTATGGACACACTAGCTGCTCGCTGATGTACAGATTAGTGGGTGGATTGAAAGGAGGGTGTAGTTCAGTAATCAAAGGAAAACAACATTCACTTAAGGCTGATCTGAAACCAGTTCTGTCTGGGTGCCAATCAGGGTGTTAGTCTGTCTCCATTTGTGAATGAAAATTGAAGTTTCTGCTCAGTATTCTTTATTAGAATCCCCACATAAAATATGCTTGAAGCTCATGCTTTAATCTGATGGCACCATCAGTTTCCAATGTGATATAATAGGTACAGTGAGAAAGCAATCCTGCCCTTTTGTATGTTTAATTGCATATACACTAAGCCTATCTCAGAAAAAAGTTGGAACAAAGATGCTAATGTTCATCATTGCTGTAACCCCTGGTAACCAAACAACTGTTAGCTGTGATCTGAGTAAACATAATGAAAAAACTGTTGGACTCGAACTAGTTGCTATAGGTTACAGCCTGGGTGCAAAATAGCACTTTTGTTTGAAAATGAGGGACAGGGAATCTGAAGAATGTCTGAATAGTAGGGATGCACCGAATCCACTATTTGGGATTTCCCTACCCGCCCCTAATTTACATATGCAAATTAGGCTTTGCGTTCGGTTTGGCCAGGTACAAGGATTCAACCAGATATGAATCCTGCTGAAAAAAGCAGAATCCTGGCCAAATCCCGAACCAAATCCTGGATTCGCGCATCCCTATAGAAAGCTCTGTTATGTTTTGGGTAGCCGAGGATGAGTAGAGTATAACAGTGCTTTATTAGCAGACTTCTGCAGTCATTACACAACAGTTACTTTCACTTTTAAGCTGTCCAGGAAGTATACGTCTGAGCACAGTGACATCTACAGGCATAAGTATAAACACCACATATCCCCCGTATAGTAGGAAAGCATTTGGACAACTATAATAAACAGTAACAATACATTTTAAAGCAATAATATACATTCTTCACATCACATAATCCTTAGTCCATGCAGGTAGTTTTCTGATTCTCTTCAGGCCTAGTTGGCATCAGGTGTAGGAAAATGTCTTTCATCAAATGGAGCTTCTCCAAAGTCATATCTAACAGGAGCAAGGCGACTTGCATTCCATATGCGTCTATCAGACAGTTCATATGTGTATGGTCCTCACTGGCATCTCACTTCAAGTGGTGTAATAAATTTATATTGTCCTTGTTTCAGTATTCCTGATTTCTTTATTCCAGGCTCAAAGTGTACTTCTCTGGCACCACGTTTTCTGTCAGTATAAGCCTTGCATTTGGCTTGGTGACGTTTCACAATATTAGCAGTAGATGATTTTGTAGGCACAGTATTTTGTGCAAGTTTGATGTCTGCAACATGTAACTTAGTGCACATCTGTCTGCAATGTAATAATTCAGCTGGAGATGATTGGGTTGTTGCATGGCACGTTGCTCTGTAGTTATGTAGGAACTCTGTTGTTTCCAAGATTTCCCAGTAAGATTTGCTGTCTGTAGTGCTTCTTTCAGACTTCTGTTGAATTGCTCGATTTCTCCATTTGCTTGTGGGTAATACACTGAAGATTTCCTATGCCCAATATTCTTCTCTCTAAGAAAGGATTCAAACTCATATGAGACAAGCTATGGTCCATTTGACAGAATTGTTATTACTATAGCTGATGCTATATGTTATGTTATATCAGGCCATTTACTGTAATAGACTATCAAGGTTATAGCAATTCTACATTCTATAGGAGCATCTGTAAAAGGACCCCCAATATCAATAGCAAGTTTTTCCCATGCTGAATCAATGAATGGTACTGGCTGAAGTGGTGGTGTATGTGTGATAGCTTTTTTATCAAGTAACACAAGAATGAATGGCAGTTACCACATCAGCATCCATTTCTGGCCACCAGTATAGTTCGTGTAGTGTTTGTTTTGTATGTACAATTCCTTGATGACTCTCATGTGCAAGTTGTATGAGCTTGTCTCGCAAGGTCTCTGGTACTAGTAAGTGGTGAGCTCCACGGACAACATAGCCATCTACTAAGGACAATTCATGTCTAATCCTGTAGTAAGGTTGAAGATCAGGACTGAGTTTCTTCTCAGCATTTGGCCATTTGCTTTGTAAGATGTCCCGTAGTTTTACTTGAATTGGACATGTGAGGCAAGCTTGCTTAAAATCAGCAGCTTTAACTGTAGATGATAGTAAATCAGTCAGTGCTACAACTTCTATGTCCCCATCCAGTGTATCAGAAGCTGCAGGTAAAGGTAAACGTGACAAACAATCATCAGTAACATTTTTCAAACCTGGTTTGTATTGCATTTTGTAGTTGAAATTCAGTAGCCTTGCTGACCATCTAGCTATATGCATTCCAGCTCTTCCTATTCCCTTTGTTGTAAGCATTGTAGTTAAAGGGCTATGATCAGTGCATAAGGTAAATTCTCTACCCATATGTAGGTTCTCCATTTTTCTGTTGCCCAAACACATGCTAGAGCTTCTTTTTCAACAGTTGAATACTTACGCTCTGTCTCTGTAAGTGTTCTGGATGCAAATGCAACAGTTTTCTCTGTATGATCAGCATGGATCTGTGTGAGAACTGCACCAACGCCATAGTCTGAAGCATCTGTAGTAACCATAGTGGTTAGTGCAGGATCAAAAAAAGCTAGAGCTGGACTGTTCACAATTAGCTGTTTCACTATTTCAAAGCTATGTTGAGTAGACTCTGACAACACCAGACTTAAAATTCCACGTAGTAGTGCTCTAGTGGCTCCACAACTGAAGCATAGTTGGGAATAAACTTAGTATACCATGAAGTAAGGCCTAAAAAAGCCTGTAAGGTCTGGAAATCAGATGGAGTAGGTGCTTGTGTAACAGCATTGACATGGTCAGGGTCAGGTAGTAATCCATCTTGTGAGATTATATGACCCAGAAATGACAGCTGAGTTTGTCTGAAGTGGCATTTGGAAAGGTTCAGTTTCAGTCCTGCAAAATCACTGCATTTCAGAACCTTTTCTTGGTACTTGTCATGAAGATCCATAGTTGGAGCGTAGACAATTATATCATCCAAGTAGCATTCTACACCAGGTATGCCCCAGTATAGAAGACATCAGTCTTTGAAAACAACTCGGTGCTCAAGCAAATCCATAAGGTACACGCTTGAACTGAAACTCTGCTTTTCCTCATGCAGTAATACTTAATGATAAGTAATACTTGATGATAAGAAGATCCGGAGAAGAAAATAATTTTGCTCCTCGGAGCAAAGGGATGGTTATCCATAACAACTGCTTTATTAGGTTCACGGAGATCAACACACAATCGAATACCTCCAGTTTTCTTCATTGTTACAACAGTTTGTGAAACCCATTCAGAGGATTCTGATTTTTCAATCACATCTTGCTCTACCAGTTTCTTTAGTTCATGTGAGACAGTCTCCCTTATAGAGTAGGGCAATCGCCTCAATTTCTGGTGTACTGGTTTTACATCTGGTCTCAACTTAACTTTGTGTACAAAGTTCTTTGCACAACCCAGCTTTGTGGTGAAATTTTAGACACTGGCTGTGTGGCAGGCACTAGTGCTGTAGTAATGAGACCATCAACTAATTGTAGGTTTAATGCAACAAGGAGATCCCTGTACAGTCACTGGTAAGCAACCAAGCACAGGGATTGGATCCTTTAAGTAACTGACCAGTTTCAGGGCAGGTGCAACAAGCGGATCTTTTGCAAAGTATGATGTATGAACAAGTTGAAAAGCAAGGGACCTAGTACAGAGCCCTGTGGTACTCCACTAACAACACTGGTCCAATTAGATAATGTTCCATTTACCACCACTCTTTGTAGTCTATCTTTTAGCCAGTTCTCTATCCAGGTACAAATACAATGTTCCAGGCCAACATTCCTTAATTTAACCATTAACCTTCTGTGTGGCACTGTATCAAATGCTTTAGCAAAGTCTAAGTAAATCACATCCACTGCCATCGCAGAATCGAGGTCCCTGCTCACCTTCTCATAAAAAGAAATTAAGTTATTCTGCCAAGATCTATTACGTATAAAACCATGCTGGCACAAACTCATAGTATTATGGTTTGCTATGAAGTGCAGTATCTTATCTTTTATTAACCCTTCGAAAAGCTTTCTTACCACTGACGTCAGACTATCTGGCCTAAAGTTTTGAGGCTGTCTCGGCAGTCTCTCTGCCCTATTCCAGACCTCAAAGAATCCTGAAAAAAGTATCTATCAAGAAGGAAACCAACTGGTTCCTCATTTGTGTAGATGGACAAAAAATATGTGCTCTTATACAATTTAAGCAGCTCTGAAAAGCATATAGCGCTGATCATACATGGGCAGATTATTTTATTTAAAAAAGTCCGAAAATTCAGAATTTTTTGGATTTTTGCCTGAAAAGCCCAAAATAGTCAGATTTTCAAGCTAATTCCAGAGCAAACAGACTTGATGCTACTTTTTTCAGCTAATGTTGCCACATGAAACCAAGCTTTTGTTGGCCTTGTGCAGCATTTATTAAATGATAATATACATTTCCATGTCTCTCCTTTAAAGCTTTCATTGTTTGAAAAAATTTAAAAAATTCTATATAAATATATTAAATTTAAAAAAAAATAGAGTTTGAGTATCAGCACAGGCTCACAGCATTCACATCCATCCAAGTTATGAATTTCTGTATATAGAGGTTTGATGGAGATGACGATCTCATGAAATCACTCTCCCTGGCAATACCTATGAGATACAGTAGATATCAGTTCTTAAAAATATTACTAACTATATACAGGATGGATGAATTTAACCAGAAAAAACACATGGAATTTTCTGGACCGTTGCCATCCCCAATTTAAATCAGTCCCTTTTCCTTTCTAAGAGAGAAAATGTGAGGAATTTTTTGTGATGAGATCAAGACAGAAATGTTTTCTCCTGAGTAGCTAGCGTAGCATGATAGATCACATCCACATGTTGGTCACCATTGTCTATGTCAAAGGTCAATATAAGTTACAGTAGGAATCTGCAACATGTAGCCCACCCCCACATCCTCTTTAGAAAACCCTACCCTATCTCTACTTATAAGAGGAGTCTACTTGTACACACTTATAGTGTGTAAATCTGTAGGATAATTCTTTTAGCTCTTTATTATATGCACCACAAAGTTATTCTGTTTAGCATATTTACTTCTAATAGTTGTAAACAGGCTTTGTGTGCTCTGGTTGAAACCTTACACTTGTGAAGGCAAAGCGAGTGTGGGAGCTGCTTAGCGAGTGTTGCATGTGATCAAAGTGTTGCATGTGAATTAAGTGTTAAGCAGCGTTAAAAACCTTAAGGCGTTTAAAACTGAAAAGGTGTTGGTGAGGAATTACATTTGGGAGACTGTAAGTACCCAGTGTAAATATGAGTGGGTTTGCTGGTATTACTCAGTGTGTGTCTTGTCACATGTATGTGGTGTTGGAGCAGCAGTTCCATGCAGTATTTACATGTGAGAGATGTCGGTGGGTTTTCATCTTGGAATCTGAGCTGCAGACTCTAAGGGGTGAACTTGCAGCACTGAGAGCATCGGCAAACGAGGGGGAGGAAAGGAGGCTCGCAGAGCAACCACTGGCAGGGGCTAGTGGAGTGGGGGGAGGAGAAGGGGCAGTGGAGGCTAATGAGGGAGGAAGGTTTGTGACAGTCAAGAGGGGAAGTAGGGGACAGAAGAGTAGGGGGGCTGGTCCACAGTTTGTCCAAAACAGCAAATTCGCCGTTTTGGCTGAAGATGCTGGGGAGGAAAACTCCGAACTGGCATGTATGGAGCAGGCTGACTCTCGGAGCACCCCGGGAGGCAGTGGCTCTAATACGGGTGGTGGGGGGAGTGCAAGGAAGGAAAGGCAGGTTCTAGTTATAGGGGATTCAATTATTAGAAAGGTGGATAGGGTAATCTGTCGCAAGGCCCCTACATGCCGAACAGTCTGCTGCTTGCCTGGTGCTAGGGTTCGGCATGTGGTGGAACGAGTGGACCGATTATTGGGAGGGGCTGGGGAAGACCCAGCGGTCTTGGTACACATAGGTAGCAATGACAAAGTTAGAGGAGGTGGTGAAGTCCTCAAAAATGATTTTAAAAAACTAGGTTCAAAGCTGAGGGCGAGGACTTCCAAGGTAATTTTCTCAGAGATATTACCTGAGCCACGAGCAACGCTAAGGAGACAGCGGGAGCGTAGGGAGATTAATGCGTGGCTGAAAGATTGGTGTAGGGAGGAGGGTTTTGGGTTTTTGGAGAACTGGGCTGATTTTTCAGTCGGCTACAGGCTCTTTGCTAGGGATGGGCTGCACCTCAATGATGATGGGGCAGCTGTTTTGGGAGAGAAGATGGCTAGAGGGTTGGAGGAGATTTTAAACTAGGTGTGGGGGGGGAGGGTTCAGTAAAAGATTCAGTGGTAGACAGGTTAGATGAGATAGTGGGCAAAGAAAGGGAAAATGGGGGAGGAGATTTGGCTGGGGATACTGTTAAGGATAGGGAGGACCACATGTCATATGTTCAATATGGTGCCAGTATTAAATGTATGTTTACAAATGCAAGAAGTCTGACTGGTAAAATGGGAGAGCTGGAGCTGCTGGTGATGGAAGGAAAATATGATGTGATTGGTGTGGCCGAAACATGGCTGAATGAGTCGCATGACTGGGCAGTAAATATCAGTGGCTATACTTTGTTTCGGAGGGACAGAGGCAATAGAAAAGGAGGAGGGGTATGTCTGTATGTTAGGCAGGATTTAAAAGCTCATATAAAGGAGGAGGTTATGTTAGAAAATGAGGGGGCAGAAGTCATATGGGTGGAGTTCTTCACCAATTGTAAAGAATCCAGCAAATTAATTGTAGGAGTATGTTATAGACCCCCTAATGTAAGTGAGGAGGAAGAGACAAAGCTCCTAATGCAAATAGAAAAGGCTGCTAGTTTAGGTAAAGTAATGATAATGGGGGATTTTAATTACCCAGATATTGACTGGAGCAATGGTACTGCTAGATCAGTTAATGGGAACAAGTTTATAAACTTATTGCACGACAATTTTTTAGCACAGGTTGTTGAGGAGCCTACCAGAAAAAATGCTATTCTTGATTTAGTGATCTCAAATGACCCAGAACTTATAGCAAATGTGCAAGTCATTGAACCCCTGGGTAATAGTGACCATAAGGTTATATCTTTTAATGTCTGGTGCAAAAAACAAAAATATACTGGGGCAACAAAAACCATGAATTTTGCAAAAGCTAATTTTAGTGCCTTGAGGGCTGCCCTACAGAGCATTGATTGGGGCATTAGGTTTTCAGCTAAAAACACAGAACAGAAATGGTTGTCCTTTAAAATGATATTAAATCATTACTGTTCTCAATTTATTCCCTTAAGGACTAAACGTAGAAGCTCTAAGAATCATCCTGTGTGGCTTAATACAGAAGTAAAGAAGTTAATGGGAAAGAAGAGAAAGGCATTTAAAAACTACAAATCTGTAGGGACAGAAGCTGCATTTAATGAATATAAACACTGTAATAAATGTTGTAAATCAGCAATCCGGAAGGCTAAGAAAAGAAATGAAGAGTTAATTGCGGTGGAGGTGAAAACTAACCCTAAAAAGTTTTTTAAATATATTAATAGTAAAAAGATGCAGGTTGAGAGTGTTGCTCCATTAAATAATGGTACCAGTATGGTTGTTACAGATACAGATAAGGCAAATGTGTTAAATCAGTTCTTTTCTTCAGTGTATACAATAGAGGAGTCTGGGTTGACAGGCTCACTTAATAACTGCACGAATGGTTCAGCTCAATCTAGTCAGTGGCTGACTCAGGATATGATTCAAAAAGCTTTAATACAAATTAATGTAAACAAGGCTCCAGGGCCTGATGGCATACAACCCCGGGTTCTAAAAGAGCTTAGTTCAGTTTTAGACCAGCCCTTATTTCTGATTTTCTCAGATTCACTGTCATCTGGTATGGTGCCTATGGATTGGAGAAAAGATGATGTTATTCCAATATTTAAAAAGGGATTACGATCTCAGCCTGGCAATTATAGGCCAGTAAGCTTGACATCTGTGGTGGGCAAATTATTTGAAGGCTTATTAAGGGATCACATTCAAAATTTTGTCCTAATGAATGGCATTATGAGCAACAATCAACATGGCTTTATGAAGGATAGGTCATGTCAGACGAATTTGATTGCATTTTATGATGTGGTAAGTAAGATTCTGGATAGTGGGGGGGGCAGTAGATGTGATCTATTTGGATTTTGCCAAAGCTTTTGATACTGTGCCCCACAAACGACTGCTTTCTAAACTAAGGTCTGTTGGGCTTAATGAAGTCATTTGCACGTGGATAGGAAACTGGCTACAGGATCGGGTACAGAGGGTGGTTGTTAATGGGACATTCTCTACTTGGAGTAAGGTTCTTAGTGGGGTCCCCCAGGGCTCAGTATTGGGTCCACTTTTATTTAACTTGTTCATTAATGACTTAGGGGAAGGTGTTGTAAGTAATGTATCAGTGTTTGCAGATGACACAAAACTATCCAGCCCAATTAATTCCATCCAGGATGTGGCATCCTTGCAACATGATCTTGACAAACTGGCAATCTGGGCAGCTAAGTGGCAAATGAGATTCAATGTTGATAAATGTAAAGTCATGCACCTGGGATGTAAAAATATCCAAGCCACTTATACTCTTAATGGGACTGCACTAGGCAAATCCATTATGGAAAAGGACCTTGGAGTCCTTGTAGATGATAAACTTGGCTGTAGCAAGCAATGCCAGTCCGCAGCATCAAGGGCAAATAAGGTCTTGAGCTGTATTAAAAGGGGCATAGAGTCAAGGGAGGAGGGGGTCATTCTTCCACTGTATAGAGCACTTGTAAGGCCCCATCTAGAATATGCCGTACAGTTTTGGTCTCCATCACTCAAACAGGACATTATTGTATTAGAGAGGGTACAGAGAAGGGCAACTAAGCTGGTAAAAGGTATTGAAAATCTTAGCTATGAGGAAAGACTGGCCAAATTGGAGATGTTCACGCTGGAGAAGAGGCGCTTAAGGGGTGATATGATGACTATGTATAAATATATAAGGGGATCATATAATAATCTCTCTAATGCTTTATTTACCAGTAGGTCTTTCCAGCTGACACGAGGTCACCCATTCCGATTAGAAGAAAAGAGGTTCCGCCTAAATATTCGGAAGGGGTTTTTTACAGTGAGAGCTGTGAAGATGTGGAATTCTCTCCCTGAATCAGTTGTACAGGCTGATACATTAGATAGCTTTAAGAAGGGGTTGGATGGCTTTTTAGCAAGTAAGGGAATATAGGGTTATGGGAAATAGCTCATAGTACAAGTTGATCCAGGGACTAGTCCGATTGCCATTTTGGAGTCAGGAAGGAATTTTTCCCCCTCTGGGGCAGATTGGAGAGGCTTCGGATGGGTTTTTTGCCTTCCTCTGGATCAACTGGCAGATAGGTAGTTAATAAAAAAAAAAAAAAAGGTTGAACTCGATGGACATGTGTCTTTTTTCAACCTTACTTACTATGTATGTTGTGACAATGGGACCCTGGAATTAGATTCATAGATGGGTCTTAGGAGGAAACTAAAATCGCCTCATGGTCTGTGACGGCAGAGATCAAAACACCCATAGTTACATAGTTAAATTGGGTTGAAAAAAGACAAAGTCCATCAAGTTCAACCCCTCCAAATGAAAACCCAGCATCCATACATACACCCCTCCATACTTTCACATAAATTATAAATACCCATATCTATACTAACTATAGAGTTTAGCCCTTTAACTGCCAAGAACGTAGCTCCTACGTTCTTTTAAAAAAGTGCCAAGAACGTAGGAGCTACGTTCTTTACTAAGTCAGCGCTCTCTCTGCACACGCAGCAAAAACAGCGTGCAGAGAGGAGCGATCAGCGCCACAACCCCCTAGGCAACGAGCTTACCTGCAGCAGATTCTCACCCTTCTCCAGGAGCGACACAGACGCAGCAACAGCTTCCTTGTCGCAGGACCCGGACCTCACGTGTTCCAGCGCCGCCCACGCACTTCCTGCTGCTCTGACTCATCGATCCTGGACCCTACAGCTCTGAAAAGGACCCCCTTCATCTAGATTCGGTAAGTGCCCCCTTTTTTTTTACTTATTTAGTACATTTACAAGCATTTACATGTACACAATGCACATATTAGTAAAAGTAGTTTTTTTTGGTTTTTTTTTTGCTTTTCTGACTTTTCTGATTTTTTTGATTTTTCACACTTTAGCACTTATTTACACACTCACATACACATGCACAAATGTATACACTTTTTAGAGCTGTACATCCATGCATACACAAACACACACTTATAGCGGTTTTTTGTACTTTTTTTTTTTTTTTTTAGTTCTTCATTTTCAAGTTTCCCTCTTGTTATGTCCCCAAAAAATGTTAGATTTCATAGCGTGACTACTGGATCAAGCATTTTGACCACTAACCACGCTGTCAGAAAAGTTATTTTGTTATTTCGTTGATTTTCCTAATTGTATTTGATTTTTTGTGATTTTTATTGCAGTTTTATGCTTGCATTGTTTTTCCTTGTGTAATTTTTAAGCATCGTTTACACTTTGATCATTTGGGGTAGAAACACATTTTTAGCAATTCTGTGTTCGTCAGAATGTGTACTTTACAAAAATATATGGTTTTGGGGGGTCTTTGTACTGTTAGGGGGACTTACGGCACATTATATGCAGTCAGGCGAATTGACAGCCGAGAAAATTCTTATGCATTTTCATTTGGGGTCCGCACGTGCCCACCTGCTTTGGTATATCTATGCATAATGGGCATCAAACTGTTCAGTAGACCCTTGGCGTCAATATTTATGGTGTTTTATAATTGTATGTAAGAAATTGGGTGAGATAAATGCGACCAACTGCAATATTTTTAGGCGATTTTCAGAAATATCATAAAAACCGCTGCCTTTAGCGTTGCTTTGCAGTATGTACGTTTGGAGTAGAAACACAGTTTTAGCAAATTTTTATTCAGCAGAATGTGTACTTTCCAAAAATATATGGTTTTGGGGGGTCTTTGTACTGTTAGGGGGACTTACGGCACATTATATGCAGTCAGGCGAATTGACAGCCGAGAAAATTCTTATGCATTTTCATTTGGGGTCCGCACGTGCCCACCTGCTTTGGTATATCTATGCATAATGGGCATCAAACTGTTCAGTAGACCCTTGGCGTCAATATTTATGGTGTTTTATAATTGTATGTAAGAAATTGGGTGAGATAAATGCGACCAACTGCAATATTTTTAGGCGATTTTCAGAAATATCATAAAAACCGCTGCCTTTAGCGTTGCTTTGCAGTATGTACGTTTGGAGTAGAAACACAGTTTTAGCAAATTTTTATTCAGCAGAATGTGTACTTTCCAAAAATATATGGTTTTGGGGGGTCTTTGTACTGTTAGGGGGTCTTACGGCACATTATATGCAGTCAGTGTGCTATGTTCACAGAAGGCGAATTGACAGCTGAGAAAATTCTTATGCACTGTTTTCATTTGGGGTCCGCACGTGCCCACCTGCTTTGGTATATCTATGCATATTGGGCATCATACTGTTCAATAGACCCTTGGCGTCAATATTTATGGTGTTTTCTAATTGTATGTAAGAAATTGGGTGAGATAAATGCGACCAACTGCAATATTTTTAGGTGATTTTCAGAAATATCATAAAAACTGCGTTGCTTTGCAGTATGTACGTTTGGAGTAGAAACACAGTTTTAGCAAATTTTTATTCGGCAGAATGTGTACTTTCCAAAAATATATGGTTTTGGGGGGTCTTTGTACTGTTAGGGGGTCTTACGGCACATTATATGCAGTCAGTGTGCTATGTTCACAGAAGGCGAATTGACAGCCGAGAAAATTCTTATGCACTGTTTTCATTTGGGGTCCGCACATGCCCACCTGCTTTGGTATATCTATGCATATTGGGCATCATACTGTTCAGTAGACCCTTGACGTCAATATTTAGGGTGTTTTCCATTTGTATGTAAGAAATTGGGTGAGATAAGTGCGACCAACTGCAATATTTATAGGCGATTTTCAGAAATATCATAAAAACCGCTGCCTTTAGCGTTGCTTTGCAGTATGTACGTTTGGAGTAGAAACACAGTTTTAGCAAATTTTTATCCGGCAGGATGTGTACTTTCCAAAAATATATGGTTTTGGGGGGTCTTTGTACTGTTAGGGGGTCTTACGGCACATTATATGCAGTCAGTGTGCTATGTTCACAGAAGGCGATTGACAGCTGAGAAAATTCTTATGCACTGTTTTCATTTGGGGTCCGCATGTGCCCCTCTGCTTTGGTATATCTATGCATATTGGGCATCAAACTGTTCAGTAGACTCTTGAAGTCAATATTTAGGGTGTTTTCCATTTGTATGTAAGAAATTGGGTTGGATAAGTGCGACCAACTGCAATATTTTTAGGCGATTTTCAGAAATATCATAAAAACCACTGCATTTAGCATTGCTTTGCAGTATGTACGTTTGGAGTAGAAAGACAGTTTTAGCAAATTTTTATTCGGTAGAATCTGTACTTTCCAAAAATATATGGTTTTCTGGGGTGAACGTAATTTTTTGTACCTTTGCCTGTCACAAAATGCTGTATATGTGCTGATTTTGCAGTATCTGGAATTACAGAACTCGTATGGGGTGTCTTCTTTCTGGGGCCCCTATACGCCACATACTTAGGTGTACCTATGCATATTGGGTATCATACTGTTCAGCGGACCCCAGACTTTCATGTTTAGGGTGTTTTATCTTGGTATATAATGATATGTAGGAGATACAATGCTTTAGAGTTGGAGTATTGAGGAGATTTTTGTATATGTCATAAAAACTGCGAAATGTAGGAAAGCTTTGCTGCTTGGTAATTTGGAGTAGAAAGACTTGCATACCCATTTTAGATTCGTCATAATGTGTACTTTCCAAAAGTATATGGTTTTCTGGGGTGAACATGCATTTTTGTACTTTTGCCCCTCATAAAATGCTACAAATGTGCTGATTTTGCAGTATTTGGAATTACAGAACTGTCTTCGTTCTGGGACCCCTATATGCTACATACTTAGGTGTACTTATGCATATTGGGCATCAAACTGTTCAGCTGACCCTGGGCTTTCATATTTAGTGTGTTTTATTTTGGTATATAATGTTATGTGGGAGATACGATGCTTCAGAGTTGCAATATTGAGATGATTTTCGGTAATGTCATAAAAATTGCCAAATGTAGGAACGCTTTACGGCTTGGTACTTTGGAGTAGAAAGACATGCATACCCATATTAGATTCGTCAGAATGTGTACTTTCCAAAAATATATGGTTTTCTGGGGTGAACATGCATTTTTGTACTTTTGCCCCTTGAGAAATGCTGTAAATGTGCTGATTTTGCAGTATTTGGAATTCCAGAACTGATAACTCATATGGAGTGTCTTCGTTTTGGGGCCCCGATACGCCACATACTTAGGTGTACCTATGCATACAGACTGGGCGCCACCATCTTGGATCGAGGAATGGCATCGGTAAGAAGTTTCCCTTACATTAATGTCCTCTAATGTACTTGTAAAGTGTAATCATGTCCCCTCGCAAGCACCTTTTTTCCAGAGAAAACAACCCCAACCTTGACAGTCTACCCTCATAATTTAAGTGTTCCATCCGTCTAACCAGTTCAGTTGCAGGTCTTTGCACTCTCTCCAACTCATTTATATCCCGGTTAAAGACTGGAGTCCAAAACTGCACTGCGTACTCCAGGTGAGGCCTTACCAAGGACCTATAAAGAGGCATAATTATGTTTTTATCCCTTGACTTACTATCCTTTTTTTATGCAAGCCAGAACTGTATTTGCTTTAGTAGCCACAGAATGACACTGCCCAGAATTAGACAACTTGTTGTACAAAAAACCCTAGATCATTCTCATTAAGGAAACTCCCAACACACTGCCATTTAGTGTATAACTAGCATTTATATCATTTTTGCCTTGCATTTATTAACACTGAACCTCATTTTCCAGTTTGCTGCCCAGTTTCCCAACTTAGAGAAATCACTATGCAAAGTGGCAGCATGGAACCTATAGTTCTGCACAATTTAGTATCATCTGCAAAAATAGAAACAGTACTTTCAATGCCCACCTCCAGGTCATTAATAAACAAGTTGAAAAGCAAGGGACCTAGTACAGAGCCCTGCTGTACTCCACTAACAACACTGGTTCAATTAGAAAATGTTCCATTTACCACCACTCTTTATAGTCTATCTTTTAGCCAGTTCTCTATCCAGGTACAAATACTATGTTACAGGCCAACATTCCTTAATTTAACCAGTAACCTTCTGTGTGGCACTGTATCAAATGCTTTAGCAAAGTCTAAGTAAATCACATCCACTGCCATCCCAGAATCGAGGTCCCTGCTTACCTTCTCATAAAAAGAAATTACGTTTGTCAGGCAAGATTTATTAAGCATAAAACCATGCTGGCACAAACTCATAGTATTATGATTTGATAGGATTCCAGTATCTTATCCTTAATTAACCCTTCGAAAAGCTTTCCTACCACTGACGTTGGACTAACTGGCCTATAGTTTTGAGGCTGAGAACAGGATCCCTTTTTGAATAGTGGCACTACATTAGCAATTCGCCAGTCTCTTGGCACCATGTCAGACCTCAATGAATCCTGAAAGATTAAGGAAAGAGGTTTGCCAATCACAGAGCTAAACTCGCTAAGTCCCCTTTGATGAATACCATCTGGCCCTGGGCCTTTGTTTAGCCTAACATGTTCTAGCCTCATGCATCATTAGTTGTATTACTAGAATTGGGACTATTAATAAGGAAACCTTCATTAACTGATTCCATAATTTTCGCTGTGTAGACAGACGAAAAATATGAGTTCAGAATCTGAGCTTATGTTTTTGTTTTCATCAACCAGCTGACCCCCCTCTGATATTAAAGGTCCCACCTCTTTCTGCTTAATTTTTTTGCTATTAACATATTTTAAAAATAATTACATTTGATGGAAATCAGTGGAGTCACAGGATGCAACGCTTTGACATCAATGGGAACTGCCAAGAGTAGCTGCTTCTACCAGTATTGCCTCCAGTGGTGCAGCAAGGTCAAGAAGAAAACCACACCAGGTCATAAGTGTTTTGGACTGGTGCATCTTATTGCAACAATCAAAAGGCCTTGTGGTGGAGTAAATGGTGTAAATAATATTACTTCCATAATACCTGTATATTAATTAAATGTTGTTGTACTTTAAGAAAAAAATATGAAATGTATGTAATGCAAGTTTATTCATAGCATCAAGGCCATATTAAAGGGTGAATGTGATTGTGAGTTCACCCTGATAAAAATGCTTTAAAAATCCCATACAGAATTTCCCTTTGGTGAATTGCAGTGAGCAAAAGTCCATCATTTGATAAATATGTTCTACAGTGCAAACAAATCATACACATCCTAATTCTTGCTCCTAGTTCTTCTTATACTGGGCAGCCATTGCGTCTTAAAGGAACATTTCAGTGTAAAAATAAAAACTGGGTAAATATAGGCTGTGCAAAATAAAAAAAATGTTTCTAATGCAGTTAGTAAGCCAAAAATATAAAGGCTGAAGTGAATGGATATGTAACATAATATTCAGAACATACTGTAGCTTCCTTTGCTACCCTCTGAGCAGTGACATGGGGGGGGGGGACATCTATAATGGGTATAGTGGAGGGATGTCTAACTTAATAGCCAGAACCGAACTTGCTGCTTACACGTCTCTGAGTTACTTGAAGGGGAGATAAATGAGACATAACTGTTCAGTTAGATCCTCAGTATGCAGGTCAGATTGAGAAGCAAACATTTATAACCCATATGCCCCCTCAAGTTTTTATTTTGCATAGGTTACTGACTGGTAACCATCAGAGAGCTGCAAAGCAGGAAGCTGTATTCTGGCTATTATATTAGACATCCAGATTTCTACAATTGCAACTGGAAAGCTGCTGCTAAATAACTCATAAATCACAAATAATAAAAAATGAAAACCGATTGCAAATAGTCTCAGAAAATCACTCTCTACATCATACTAAAAGTTCAATTAAAGGTGAACAATCCCTTTAATATTTAGATATTTGCAGGCCCCATGCAATTCCTTTGCTTTCTGCAAGGAGATCAAGCCACACAATAGGAAATGAGGTGGAGGGGTGGTCAGTATTGCACTGTTTTCCATCTGACATCAAATAGTATTAGCAAAGTGCATTATTGCTGATATGGGAAAGGCCAGACGGCCACATCATGTGCCCTTCCCTATGATATTTAAGTACCCAGCCTGCTAATGCTTTGTATGTCATTATCATTTCAATATGACTAGGCCCTTGAATATGCAGTATGGAAAAAAAATGTAAATAGCTGTACAGCATTTAAAGTGAACCACATGGACTTCATATTGCAGTGCAGATTGCTGGCTGTAGGTAACGATAGAACATATATTTAGCCTGCTACAAATAGTTGTAACTTAAATGTTAGGCTACGTCACACAACACAGTAAGGAAGCGGGGGAGAGTCCTGGTGCACATTCTACACCCGGGCCGGAAGAGGGTGGTTACGTTACTGCCTGGCATTTTAGGCACACAGAGGCCCAAACAGCCCTACACCAGTCCAATAAATAGTGCCTGACTATGGAAACTTACAGCAGTCCCTCTGGTATTTGCCAGAACCAACAGATTGCAGGCCCAGGCCTGTGTAAATCCTGCACTTACATTCTATGCTTGAGAACTTCTTGAGAACATTCCAGTAATGTACCATTAAGTTTATTTCCCATAACATTATGTACTGCATGAAGCCGAACACACTGTCACTATACAAGATAGAAAGCTTCCCTTCCCTCTCTGCTGCAATTTCTAAACCATATCCTGTCTCTCTATAATACGTATTAAAGTTTGTTTGCAGCATCTGTAGTGAATTTATCCTTATAATCTGGCTGTTAACCCCCCCTTCAATTATCAACCCTTGCATTTTAGGGTAGGACTACATGGATGATTTCCGCGCGATCTGACATGCTGCGCAAAAACACAGGCGTGGTGTCGGATGCAACAGAAATAAGGTAAGTAATAGCATTGTCGGATGGTGTTGCAGCGTTGATCCGACTGTCAGATGCAGAACCAGTTTTAGTCCCGTCGGATCAACGCTGCGACACCACACGACAATGCTATTACTTAACTTATTTCTGTCGCATCCGACGTGACGCCTGTGTTTTTGTGCAGCGCGTCAGATCACACGGAAATCGTCCGTATAGTCCTACCGTAAAGACGGAGATTTATGAAGCACACCTGATGTAGGGCTGCATATTACACAATGAGGTATTTCCCATAAGGGCCTCTAAAGAAGGGGTATGTTGGAGAGCCACACCCTTTCTTACACCGCGTACAGAGCTATAAATGCATTTGGGTGTGAGTTTATATTTATACATTAGGTTTAGCCAAGTATCACCTTGCATGTTATTTACAGTACTCTCTAAGCTTGGACTTCCACTAGATCCCCTTGAATTTGAGATACTAACTGAAAAAAAAGTAAGTTGTTGAAAGATGCATTAACATGTATTGAATTAATTTATACGCTAGAATCTTTTAGCACTAAGAAAATACAAACCCTCTATCTAACGACAACAGTGAGGGGGGAAAAACATGACCTTAAAAGGCATTTCCATGTTTTAGTTAAGGAACACCGGAATTATACACGCCTGCTATTAACTACGATTCCCAGCATCCTCTGCTCGTATTCCTACCGATTAAGAAAGTGTGATTTAGAAACCCTCGGACCTTTCCTTTGATTTAACAAAGAAGCAAATGTTGCAAATGATAAACTATTAAGGTATATGTGCAAGGATAACTATGACATTGCCAGGCCCTACACTCCTCCCTATTGCTCATAACCCTTTGCAGCTTATGGGGTTCCGGGTGTAGGCAGGGCTAAGGACTCTGGTGCCGCCTCTTCTCTCAAGCAGGCGGCCAATCGCGAGGCGTGTTTCTGAAAGATGCCCATATTTGGCGATCTTCTGTCCGCGCGGCGCCAGGCGGGGCTGGAATCCTGTTACGTTAAATAGAGATAACTAGAGCTATTGGGTTCTCATTCGGCCGGTGGCAGCGGATCTGACAGCTACTGCTTTTGTAACAGCCTTGCCAACTTTGATTATTTTTCCGTTAAGGAAATCTCTAGTTCCAAGGTAAGACCTGCGACTGTGTTCTGTGGGAGGGTGTCTAACAAGCACTGGAGAAGAGGCGGCGTGTAGCTGTGTAATGTGATGGAGAACGTGTGGTGTTGTCTCTATACAGTGTTTACTGTGGCTTATTTAAGGGTTGGGTTAAAAAAACTTGTTGTCAAAAGGGAGATGGCCTTTGTCATTGTTACCCCCATAGTATAATGGGATTTTAAAAGTGGCAGGCTATGTATTGTAATATTGTACGAATTTATTAACGCGGTGGCACAAACAGGCAGACCTCGGATGGTAGTATGGCTATGTACAGTATTAGGCTCCGGTGTTAGTCACTTAAAACAATAACTGCTCTGCCGCCCACCTCATTTATGACAGTTTGCGCGGGCTTTGAGGTTGTAGATTGACAGGCTGCACCATTGTAGAGTAGGGGTGGCCATTGCTCTCCCTCTAGTAACATTCTTCATTGCTCGCCCCACCTTTGGTGGCCACGCCTTCAAGCTTGAACCTTCTTAGCTTTGTTTGAGTAGCAAGGGCGTGCCTGGTGCATTTTGCTTCCATATTAGGGCAAAAGCTTTGTGGTTGGCTGAGCGAGCCGTCAGGGCAGATTTAAACATCGCACCAACTTCTAGGGGTGGGGCTAATTTCTTAGCCGGTAACGTCTCTTGCGTTTTTATGACGTAAGAGGTTGAGTGATTATTTAAATATACAAATTGCTTGGGTATTCATGTATAGAATTCACTCTGTAATCTATACCTGTATACTATGGGGTTATATTATAGCTTAATATGTCTGTGCCTTTCATTATTCATTTGAGTCATGTGGCATGCCCTTTCCTCTGAGGGGAACAATAGCATGTGACTGGCTGTTCCACATGCCTCCAAGTCTGCTGAATCTAAGGCAGCCTTAATTAGACTGTGTATATATAGCAGATACAAGAATTATTGTAAAAGTGATGCCTATATTGGCTAACAATAAAACTGCAAGATTTTGGAGCACCAAGGCCCCTTTGTCAGGCAAAATACCTAGCCAGTAGCAAAAATAACATAAAAAAAAAATGGTACTACAGCTTGTTTTGTTTAATTTGCTTGTGATGGAAGGGTGTGGATTAGACCTGCTATGCTTACTCTTGGAACACTGCTTAGGTAGTCTTTAGATATGCAGTGTGGCTACTGACAGGGTGGTGGTTCACTTTGCTTATGAATTTTTTTTTTTTTCCCCATAACACAGAATTAAAGATGGCAGAAGAAGAGATTGCAGCGCTCGTCATTGACAATGGCTCTGGAATGTGCAAAGCCGGCTTTGCTGGAGATGATGCTCCCCGTGCTGTGTTCCCTTCTATTGTTGGACGCCCAAGACACCAGGTTTGTAGTTATGCCTAACAGTCTATCTGGCAAATGTGACTTAAAGGGAAAACTATACCCCCCAAAATGAACACTTAAGCAACAGTTCATATCATATTAAGTGGCATATTAAAGAATCTTACCAAACTGGAATATATATTTTAAGTAAATATTGCCCTTTTACATCTCTTGCCTTGAGCCACCATTTCGTGATGGTCTGTGTGCTGCCTCAGATCACCTGAGCAGAAATACTTCAACTCTAACTGTAACAGGAAGAAGTGTGGAAGCAAAACACACAACTCTGTCTGTTAATTGGCTCATGTGACCTAACATGTATGGTTTGTTGGTATATTTGTGAGTACAGTGAATCCTACGATCCCAGGGGGCGGCCCTTATTTTTTTAAAATGGCAATTTTCTATTTATGATTACCCAATGGCACATACTACTAGAAAAGTATATTATAATGAAAATGGTTTATTTACATGAAGCAGGATTTTACATATGAGCTGTTTTATGCAATATCTTTTTATAGAGACCTACATTGTTTGGGGGGGTATAGTTTTCCTTTAATTTTTTATTTTTTTTCCGTTTGACTGACTTGTGATTTTTTTTTTTTTTGATTTTTTTTTTAGGGTGTAATGGTTGGTATGGGCCAGAAGGACAGCTATGTAGGTGATGAAGCCCAAAGCAAGAGAGGTATCCTAACCCTTAAGTATCCAATTGAACATGGAATTGTCACAAACTGGGATGATATGGAGAAGATCTGGCATCACACCTTCTACAATGAACTTCGTGTAGCCCCAGAAGAGCACCCAGTCCTGCTTACAGAAGCTCCCCTGAACCCCAAAGCCAACAGAGAAAAGATGACGCAGGTTTGTTTTCATTCAAAGGCCAAATACATTATTATGGGGTAGTTCCTGTACACTTCTTTCTTATTTCTCTTATTTCTCAAACTCAAATTTTCTTTCAATATTTTCAGGGCTCTGTACCTCTTCTGGCATTTCCTTCCTGAAGCCCCAGGTTTCTGTTTCATTGGTTTTTCTGCTTGTTCTGTTTTCTACACATCTATCTTTTGGTTTTGCATGATGGCATGCTGGCATGGTTTGGGGTTTAATTTGTATTTTATCTAAGCATTAACATAGTTCTCCATTCCTTTTAGATCATGTTTGAGACTTTTAACACCCCAGCTATGTATGTTGCCATTCAAGCTGTGCTGTCTTTGTATGCCTCTGGTCGTACCACTGGTATTGTGATGGATTCTGGAGATGGTGTCACCCACACAGTACCCATTTATGAAGGTTATGCCTTGCCCCATGCTATCCTGCGTCTGGACTTGGCTGGTCGTGACCTGACGGACTACCTCATGAAAATCCTGACCGAAAGAGGCTACAGCTTCACAACCACAGCTGAGAGAGAAATTGTGCGCGACATCAAGGAGAAACTCTGCTATGTTGCTCTTGACTTTGAGCAAGAAATGGCAACTGCTGCATCCTCCTCATCCCTGGAAAAGAGCTATGAACTGCCTGATGGACAAGTAATCACAATTGGAAATGAGAGATTCAGGTGCCCAGAGGCACTCTTCCAGCCTTCCTTCCTGGGTGGGTATTTACAGAATGGAATTTTGATAGTTTATTAATGCTTACTCCTGAACATCGTCTTTTTACACAGAACACTTGAAATGCATAGTTGAGCTTGCAAGCTCCTAAATCGTGAAGTTTGTACAATTTGAATGGAAATGTTCAGGTAAAACTGAATTCTTTCTACTTTAGGTATGGAATCTTGTGGCATCCATGAAACCACATTCAATTCAATCATGAAGTGTGATGTTGACATCCGTAAGGACCTGTATGCCAACACTGTCCTGTCTGGAGGTACCACAATGTATCCTGGCATTGCTGACAGAATGCAGAAGGAGATCACTGCCTTGGCCCCCAGCACAATGAAAATCAAGGTGAATGAACAAGTCTTGTTCTCCCCCCCCCCCCCCCCCGCAATATTCTATACACTGGTACTAAACCTAACTTTCCTCCACAGATCATTGCCCCACCTGAACGTAAATACTCTGTCTGGATTGGTGGCTCTATCCTGGCCTCACTCTCCACTTTCCAGCAGATGTGGATCAGCAAGCAGGAATATGATGAATCTGGCCCATCCATTGTCCACCGCAAATGCTTCTAAACGGACTGCTAGCAGATGCGTTGCATTTGCTGCGTGAGTTCTTCAAAAGTGTTAAATTTGCCTTGACAAATGTGTACGCCTCATGCTAGCCTCTTGAAACTGGAATAAGGGCCAACTTCCAAATTAACTTATCTTGGGAATCTGAGACGGTCACACTGCTGGGGATTTTGTAATGCAAGACTTGTCTGTCTCCAGATCATTCCCGTGACATCAATGCTAGCATATCGTACCCTGTACACATCTTATACAGTGCCTGGTTGGCATACAGTCTAGGTGACACTTAAGCTAAGCTTTACGTAGACTGAAGCATTTCTGTGAAAGGCTGCCAATCTGCGACAGTATTGCGAATGACACTTCTCTAAGTTACAGAGGCTGTTTACAGAAGTTGAGTTTGGAGATGTGTACAGGGTATCTTGAGGTTTAGGCTTCCACATAATGGTTAAAGCGCTTAATATTCCATTTCACATCAGAGGTTGGTGAGTTCATGAAGGAATCACTTCTATCTTTCCAGTTAAAGTCAGGTTTGAAATTGAGGGGGGGGGAGCAGTCTTTCTTTAACCCAGGTTGTATTCCCAACATTCAAAATGGGTCTGAAGAAAAGTTACAAATGTTGCAGCAGTTACACCTGTAAATTTATGCATCAGTTAATTTATGTATTGTATGTTGCCTTAATGTTCTCACAAAGTGGAAAACCAAAATTTGTATCTGTCATCCAGATGAGAAATGAAACGCCCAAAACATTCTGTATGGATAAAATAAAGCGCTGCAGTAAATCACTTTGTATGATTTATTTATATTTTTTTTTTTTTCTGTAAAGCACCTAAACTAGTGTCTTGTAATCTGCTTGCTAATTTCACCACTGTAAAGGCAACTTGGCAGTGACTGCCAGGTGAGGTGCACTGAGGTTCTCAAATGTTTGTTATAAGCTTCTAGTGAGTTAAAGGAAAACTATACCCCCCCAAACAATGTAGGTCTCTATAAAAAGACATTGTGTAAAACCCTGATTCATGTAAATAAACCATTTTCATAATATACTTTTCTAGTAGTATGTGCCATTGGGTAATCATAAATAGAAAATTTCAATTTTAAAAAATAAGGGCTGCCCCCTGGGATCGTAGAATTCACTGTACTCTCAAACATACCAACAAACCATACATGTAGGGTCACATGAGCCAATTAACAGACAGTTGTGTCTTGCTTCCACACTTCTTCCTGTTAGAGTTGACTTATTTCTGGTCAGGTGATCTGAGACAGCACAGAGACCATCACGAAATGGTGGCTCAAGGCAAGAGATGTAAAAGGGCAATATTTACTTAAATATATATTCCAGTTTGGTAAGATTCTTATAATATGCCACTTAATATGATTTGAACTCTGTTGCTTTTAAGTGTTCATTTTGGGGGTATAGTTTTCCTTTAAGGTAGACAAAGATCTTGAGTAGCAATGTTGCCAAAGCGGATCTCCCTGATATGGCCACGTTGAAGTGGGCCCTAAGGCCCCAACAATCTCATCATAATGGATCCGATGCGGCTGCGTTTTTTTTTTTTTTTACCTGATTGAGATCTGGCAGGCTTTCGGCCAGATATCTATCGGGGAAGCCAGTCTGATGGCACATGGGCCAATAAGCTGCCGACTCGGTCTGTCAGCAGCTTATCAACCCTGCAGTTAATTGTATTTAGTACAAGTGAAATAATCTTGAATTGCCAAAGGTAGCTGTCAGAGCTTAAAGGAACAGTAACCTCAAAATTGTGTTAAAGCAGTGACATATGATATATGTATATATATGTATACATTTAGAAACGAAAAGGCTCTGGTTACATAGATGAGCTCTGTACAACAAAGGTTGCACTCTGTACAACAAAGGTTATCCATTATTTAACCTGTGCCAAAGCTAATTTAATTTCTGCCATTGCTACGCAGCAGCTTTGTTTATATGAACTATAGATGTTTCTGAAGTAAACAGATCAGTTTTACCAGCACATGGCACTTTTTTGAGTTACTGTTCCTTTAATATTGGATAGTTTTAATGCCTTCAGGGGGCAAGCCGAGGCTACAAAAGCCTTCTGGGCACTAAGTTCCCTTGCTAAAACATTGGGAGGCACAGGAAAAGTAGCTGTTAGGATGTAGATACTACTGCTGGAAGTATTAACATTGCAGGGAACTTGCAATGTTAATATTTCCAGCAGTAAGTATTTATATCCTAACAGCTACTTTTCCTGTTCATCTTTGTTCCCAAGAAGTTGAGGAATGCAAGCCAATCATGTTACAAAAGCTGCAAGTAAAAGGGTGGTATATTTGTATACTCATGCAAGTCTAAATTAGTATCACAGGTTGGTGGTGTGGGGTCTATACGGTGAAGTGCAGTCTAAATATTCAGCTTATAAAATTAGAAGCTGGGACTATTTTTTTTTTATTTGGTTTAGGGCTTAACTTTGAACACTGCAGGGGAAGAACTACTCTCTTCCATTCACTTAAGGCAGTGAATGCTCCCAGTGGCCTCAAAGCAGGTGCTTGTTTTTCAATTTCTGGCTTGGAGGCAAGTTTTGCCAAACAGAACCTCCCATAGGCTGACAGTCCACATAGAGGCTACCAAATATCCAATCACAGCCCTTATTTGTCACCCCAGAGACTCTTTCGTGCTTGTGTTGCTCCATTTCTTTTTACATCTGAATGTTGCTCACAGGCAAAAAAAAGGTTTGAGATCCATGCCTGGGCAATTAGTGATTCAAACCAAATCACATGAAATGGGTATTTCTCTAGTGGCCCTCCTGTCAGTGCACACACTAGGGGTTTGTATGTGGTTTCCTGGCTTCACCTTAGTTCTTTAGTCCTGCCTTGAAGATGTAGGACAGCATTAGTAATTTTCTTAAATTATTTTTCTGTTCTACCATATTTCAAGTTTGCTACTTCAGATCGAGAGACTGGATGGGCCCCGTAGGAACACTGGGTCATAGGGGACATGCAGAAATTGATTATAGGGTACGCAGGGCTCCCTGCCCCGTTTTTTACATAATGGCTGGGGAGAGCTTCAGACATGCCAGAGTCTAACAGCCAGCTATTACATAGTAATAATCATTCTGCCACGGTATACAGGCCTTAAGATACGGTATGCAGGTTACAATACACACTAACCGTCCATACCAGGTTAAGGCTAGAAAAGGAATTTTCAGCTTAGTTGTGAGTCGTTACTAGGCAACGTAATCGTGCATGTTAGGCAACGAGCGACAAAGTATATTCGCACCTATTCTCTTCCTGGAGTACACCACTGTCACATAACTGCTCCACTGAACAATCCCCATAGCAGACTACAAGGGTCACTACGCGGCAGCAATCTTGTGTTCCCGGTGGCCAAGATAAGGATTGGTGAACAGGGTAGGCATATCAACTCTGTGCAATACAAGGGAGCATATTTCATGCAGCAGCACTACTAAGGGTGAGTGCAAAACAGTACTTTAAAGGGATCCTGTCAGCGGAAAACATGTTTTTTTCAAAACACTTCAGTTAATAGTGCTACCCTAGCAGAATTCTGCACTGAAATCCATTTCTCAAAAGAGCAAACAGATTTTTTTTATATTAAATTTTGAAATCTGACATGGGACTAGACATTTTGTCAATTTCCCAGCTGCCCCCAGTCATGTGACTTGTGTCTGCACTTTAGGAGAGAAATGCTTTCTGGCAGGCTGCTGTTTTTCCTTCTCAATGTAACTGAATGTGTCTCAGTGGGACATGGGTTTTTACTCTTGAGTGTTGTTCTTAGATCTACCATGCAGCTGTTTAGGGAGCTGCAATCTGGTTACCTTGCCATTGTTCTTTTGTTTGGCTGCTGGGGGGAAAAGGGAGGGGGTGATATCACTCTAACTTGCAGTAAAGAGTGATTGAAGTTTATCAGAGCACAAGTCACATGACTTGGGGCAGCTTGGAAATTGACAATATGTCTAGCCCCATGTCAGATTTCAAAATTGAATATAAAAACATGTTTGCTCTTTTGAGAAATGGATTTCAGTGCATTCAACTGATTCATTTTGAAAAAAAATGTTTTTTCCATGACAGTGGCTTGAATAATGCCTTTACCTTTAAGGTAATACCTTTAAGGTCTGCATTATTCAAGCCACAATATGGAGCAGGCTGATTCCCTTACTGAACTGAGGCCTGAAAAAGACCCAAAAACCTGATAAGTTACCCAAGTGCAAGACTTAGGAAATCAGAGAGGAACTTTCTCTAGTCGGCCCTCCTGTCAGTGCAGACATATTGGGATTTGCCATCCTTCACCTCTGGAGGCAGGACTGAATAAAGTTGTTGACGCCTGGTCCTTCCTCCCGTATATATGTTCTGGCTCCACCTCTTCTCAGTTTTTTGTTCTCTCTCTCTCTCCCCTGTCAGGTGCAACAGAGGTAAATAGGCATGTCTTAGGAGATCTTCGTATCAGACACAACAGAATGCCTGTAGTCATACGTGATACGCAGTTCTATCATATGCTAACAACCTACAAGGTACGCAGATCTACCTGCACAGACACTAAGGTTGTGTTCATACCCAGAACTCAAGGACGGTTCTTAAAAGACCGTGAGGATCTAGAGGGTAATTGCTGGGCGTATGGTGACTCAAAGGAGTGTCACAAGGGCCTTAAGCAACCAGGAGACAGAGTGACACGGTAAGGAGGTTAAGGTGCACAAGAGGTGAGCAATAGACATCCAGTGAGTACTGTGTGGAGATTCCCATAACAGCGCACCCACAATACGGCGACAAAGGCAGAGGTGAGCAATGCTGCCGTGTGGAGATTCCCATAACAGCGGGCAGCAACACGAGGGCGAGCGGTTGCTAGGCAATGGTGAGCACTAGGAACAAACATGCCAAAACGTATTTGCGCACCGCGCTAGAGACAGAGAGGAAAGGCTGCGCAGCGGTCATGTCAGGCTAACTCAGCCACACTTTTACACTCACCACAGGCCTGTTCCAGGACAAGTGGAGACGCCAGTGAGTACTTAACAATCACCATATTACAAGCAAAGCCCCATTATTATAGGAGGCATCTCTCCTTTCCAGGACAAGCACCACGTGTATACAACCAATAATGGAGAAGACAGATTCTCTAGCTGATTTAAGAGCAGATGTGCATATAGTCAGGAAGACTAGGAAGCCAGAAAAACTACCCAAATGTAAAACTTGCAGACATTCATTCAGAAAGTCAGAACGGAACTATTGCTCAGACTGTAAGACTAGCTCAAAGAGAGCTGAGGCACAAGGGCCACCAGTATTGTCAGAGATTACTCAGGGAAATGATGCAGACATTAGAGCTCAAAGATGAGACAGTCTAAGGCTGACAAGTAATTAGGCCTCCAGAAAAAATCCAAATGAACCTTTCCAATATTCAATTCCGTCACACAAGCTATTGAGACAGAATGGAACCAACCCGAGAGACGATTAGCACTCACTCAAAGGTTCTTCAAGACCTAACCAATTCCAGAGGAACACCAAAGGAAATGGGACAAAGCCCCCAAGGTAGATTCTGCTGTTGCACGTCTATCTAGACTAACAGCACTACCAGCAGAGGAGGCAGCATTCAAAGATCCATTAGACCTCCGCATTAGACCTCCGCCTATGTCCAGGCCACAGCAATACTCCAGCTATAGCTGGCTTAGCCTGCACGGCCAAGCATTGGGCACAGGAAATAGCTCAACACCCACCTTCTTCAAGAGAGGCATTACAAGGGGAGGTAGACAAGCTGATGACTGCATTTACATTCCTAGCAGAGGCTGCCATGGAAATCACCAGATTAGCTGCAAAAACAGTAGTTACCAGACATGCCTTATGGCTTTAACACTGGTTGGAGACACAGCATCTAAACTGAGGCTTCACAGGCGATTCACGGACCAGATCTCAAACAAATTATAACCGACGTTACGGGAGGGAAGAACACATTCCTCCCCACACACGACAAGAAAACCAAGATTCGATTCCAATAAAAAGGCGTGGTCAACACAGAACAGACCTTTTCGTCCCTTTCGCTCAAACTTCAGGACATCTACAATTGACCAGACACAGAAACGTAGAACACCATGGCACCAACAAACCTGTGCTAATACAAATATAACAACCACCAATAGAACAACATCGGCCTGAATCACTCCAGGAGGGGCAGAGTCTGGTAGGGGGCAGACTGCAAAAATACCTTGGAGTTTGGGAAACACGTGACAGATTCATGGGTTCTAAGAATAATCCAACAGGGCTACAAAATGCCCTTCTCACCCCACCTACCACCCAGAAGGTTTCGCACCTCTACTTCCACAAACAAACAACAGCTCTTGCTTCAGACCGTCAAAACACTAATGACATCTGGAGTAATACAGGAGGTGCCTCAGGATCAGAGGTTTCTATTCCAACCTCTTCTTAGTAAGGAAGGGTACCTTCAGCCCGGTACTCAACCTGAAACCTTTAAATCCAATGGTCACCAAACAGAAGTTCAAAATGGAATCAGTCCGATCAGTTATAGCTACTATCGTACCCAACAACTTCATGACTTCCATCGACTTACAAGATGCATACCTCCATGTACCAATATGCCCCGAAACCCGCAAATTCCTAAGATTTGCTATAGGAGACCACCACTACCAATTTATGGCCTTACCTTTTGGACTCTGCGCCACGTTTCTTTACAAAAATCCTGAACCCACTTATAGCCCATCTCAGACTATTAGGAATAAAGATCCTACCATATCTAGACGACCTACTGATATCAGCCCCATCAGCAGATCAGACAGCCAGAGATACCCAAACATGTCTTCAGGTGCTAACCCAACACGGTTGGCTGATAAATTACAGCAAAAGTGCATTACAACCAAGCCAGAACATCAAATTTCTGGGCCTAAACTTTGATTCGCAACGACAGAGAGTATTCTTGCCACAGGACAAGATAGACAATCTGATACAGACAACTCAACAATTCCAAGCGTCCCAGACAGTATCAGCAGAGGACTGTCTAAGACTACTCTGGCTGATGGTATCCGCATTAGAAGCAATACCCTTCTCCAGATTTCACATTCGGCCACTCCAAAACAACTTTCTAGCCCAGTGGAACAAGAACCACAAGGATTTACAACAAACCATAAACATAGCCACGGCCAGACTGAGCTTACAGTGGTGGACAGTACCACAAAACCTCAACAAGGGCAGAAGCTGGGCCCCCAGCCACCGGGAAGTGGTGACCACAGACGCCAGCCTAAGAGGCTGGGGAGCAGTTTATCACAACCACACTCTACAGGGCAGATGGGCGCCAGGAGAAGACAAGCTTCCAATCAACATCCTGGAACTCAGAGCAATCACTCTTGCTCTGGAGGGCTGGTCAGCACTCCTACGATCTCCCTCAGTCAGAGTTCAATCCGACAATGCCACAGCTGTGGCATATGTCAACAAGCAGGGAGGTACACGCAGCAGGTTAGCCATGCAGGAAGTATCCAGGATTCTAGTATGGGCAGAACAAACAGTAACCAACCTCTCAGCAGTATTCATACCGGAAGTACAGAACTGGGAGGAGGACTACCTGAGCAGAACAACGATCAATCAAGGAGAGTGGTCACTCAACAACGAGGTATTCCATCAGTTTGTATACAGATGGGTAAATCCGGAGATCGACATGCTAGCCTCAAGACAAAATGCAAAACTTCCAGTCTACTGTGCCAGGACAAGGGACCCTGGAGCAGCATATCTGGATGCTCTAGTCATTCCCTGGGACTTCAAGATGGTGTACGCCTTTCCACCACTAGCAATCCTTCCCAGAGTAATCGGAAGGATAAAAATGCCACAACAATACTCAAAGCACCCGACTGACTTAATCCAACTATCCATTGCCAAACCCTGGCGATTGCCTCTCCGCCCAGACTTACTTACCTCAAACACCTCAACTTACCACTACTTAGTTTAACGGCATGGCTCTTGAGACCAGGTGGTGGACACAACAGGGGTATTCAAAGAAAGTATTAGACATTCTTCTGCAAGCACGGAAACAGACTACGTCTAAGGTGTACTACAAGTGTGGAGAAGATTCATAACATGGTGTCAGCAGCATGATTTTCACTGCGAGGAAAGCTCTTCTTCAGGGGCGTAACTATAGAGGAAGCAGACCCCCCCGGTTGCAGGGGGGCCCAGGAGTGTAGGGGGCCCAGTGAGACCCTAATTAGTTTGCAATTTTAATATATCTTGGTAAAATAGGCCAACTTATAAATATTTTGGGGCCCTAAATTGAATTTGCTATGGGGCCCAGTAACAACTAGTTACGCCACTGCTCTTCTTATTCTGTAATTGAATTCCTCACAGAGGGATACAACAAAGGCTTGGCACTTCAGACACTTAAGACTCAGATGTCAGCTCTCACTGCCTTAACGCACATACGTTGGGCAGACAAGACTGAGATACAACAATTTTTTAGGGGTGTAGCTAGAACAAGGCCATCACTAAAACAACCTCTTCCGACTTGGGATCTGCCACTCGTTCTAACTGTCTTACAGAAGGAACCCTTTGAACCACTGGAGTCATGTGACCTCAAGTGGTTGTCACTTAAAGTTATATGTTTGGTCGCCATCACATCGACCAAGAGAGTGTCTAAGCTTGCCGCACTTTCCTGTAAGGAACCATGGACATCTGACAAAGTGGTACTTAGAACCGTACCAGGGTTCTGTGTCAGAATTCCACATTAACCAGGATATCATTCTTCTCATCATTTTGCCCTCAACCAACACATGAACAAGAGAAATCACTTCACACATTGGATGTGGTGAGAGCACTAACAATATACTTAAAAAGATCACTGAAGTACCGAAGATCTGACATGTTATTTGTATCATATGCTACTACACACAAGGGGCTAGCTGTATCGAAGAGAACTATTGCTCGTTGGCTAGTGGAAACAATTAACATAGCTCATGATTACCAACGAAGACCCAGGCCCTTTGTAGTAAAAGCCCACTCAACAAGAGCACAGAGTACTTCATGGGCACTTCAACATATGGCCACAGCCGAACAGATCTGTACCTGGGCTTCACCAAACACTTTTATAAAGTTCTATAGGTTGAACGTTTCTGCTTCACAACCATACAATAGGTAGAATTGATAGCGAGAAGTATAAAATCCCCTTTTCTGTAGTCGGCCCTCCTGTCAGTGCAGACGTATTGGGACATCCAAAAGCTGTCCCTCTAAACAGGGTGGGCATAACTGCAGGATGCGTAGCTTAATTTGCCTATTCACTGTGCTACTGCACGGCGTGTTTGGCCGAAAAGTTTTACAGGCTGCAGTAGCACAGCGAATAGGCAAATTAAGCTACGCATCCTGCAGTTATACCCACCCTGTTTTGAGGGACAGCTTTTGGACGTCCCAATACGTCTGCACTGACAGGAGGGCCGACTATAGAAAAGGGGATTTTATACTTACCGAAAAAAAACCTTTCTAGTAGCCCGAACTGTCAGTGCAGTAAGTCCCACCCAGGCTGATTTATGGGCATCGGGACCTCTTTCTCGCTATCAATTCTACCTATTGTCTCTTGGCTTTCTTTCTGACTATACTGTCTCCACTAACTGAGCTTTACAAAAAAACTGAGGAGAAGAGGTGGAGCCAGAAGGGAGGAGGGACCAGGAGTCAACAACTTTATTCAGTCCTGCCTCCAGAGGTGAAGGATGACAAATCCCAATTCGTCTGCACTGACAGTTCGGGCCTACTAGAAAGGGTTTTTTTCAGTAAGTATAATTCCCATTATTGTTAAGATTGCAAATCCAACAATAAGTCTGACACACTGGAGGCACCCGTATTATCCCCACAACCCTTTCTCTTCCAATCTGTGGAGGGTTATACTTCTAAAAAATTAAAACAGGAAAGGAACTCTTAACTCCCAAAATAAACAGGATCTCAAAGGTTACACACGAGGGCTGACAACCGTCAGAAGGTCAAAAAATGCTCCAAATTATAAAGAAAAAAGTACCCCGTAGGTAACAACCTAATCAATATCCAGCATACATTAAATCTCTTAGGATTTGAAATTAATTAATTAAATAAATAAGTTAAGGTGAAAAAAGTGCCCAATCAATTAATTAATTAATTGATCAACTACTTGAATTTAGAATAATTCATAAATACTATAAAGTGCCAATTAGTGCATAATATCCATTGAGTAGTTTAATCAATTATCATTCTCAAATTAAATAACAATTCATGGTTGAACTCAACCAAAAAAAGCTAAAAAGATAAAATGACAAAGTTCATCAACGGAGTGCAATTAATTAGGAAAAGATGCTTAAATTAAGTGAGGATTATTAAAAACACATAGGAAAGGTATATTAAATTAATCAAGTGCTGGTATTTATATAAAGAATGCTGGAAATTAAATTAATTGAAAGGATCCCATTAGATTAAAATATGACCACAATTGGGTCATAGAGAGGATATAATGAAACATAAGAAGGTGGAGTTGTCCCAAAACTAACTGCCTGTTGTTTTGATTGTTGGATGATTGTTTAAGATAAAAAAGACCGTAGCAGTAAGGATTAGATCCAACCCCAGTAAAAGCACCAGGAAACAATAATTAAAATACAGGATTTGAGCGACTCGCCAACGCGCGTTTCGCTTAATAGCTTTCTCAAGGCGAAAAAATCGCCTTGAGAAAGCTATTAAGCGAAACGCGCGTTGGCGAGTCGCTCAAATCCTGTATTTTAATTATTGTTTCCTGGTGCTTTTACTGGGGTTGGATCTAATCCTTACTGCTACGGTCTTTTTTATCTTAAACAATCATCCTTCCATTCTAAGGGGCCGGTGATTTGTGGCTTATTAGGGTCAACTTACTCTCTTTAAGATCAGGGCAAGTTAATATACCAAAGCCACAGTCTCGGTTACCCTGTCCTGCCTCCCTCTTTGTGGTGTCCCAGACTTAGAAAACAACAGGCAGTTAGTTTTGGGACAACTCCACCTTCTTATGTTTCATTATATCCTCTCTCTTTTCTGCTGACCGTAGCATTGGTATTATTTTTACCCAATTGTGGTCATATTTTAATCTAATGGGATCCTTTCAATTAATTTAATTTCCAGCATTCTTTATATAAATACCAGCACTTGATTAATTTAATATACCTTTCCTATGTGTTTTTAATAATCCTCACTTAATTTAAGCATCTTTTCCTAATTAATTGCACTCCGTTGATGAACTTTGTCATTTTATCTTTTTAGCTTTTTTTGGTTGAGTTCAACCATGAATTGTTATTTAATTTGAGAATGATAATTGATTAAACTACTCAATGGATATTATGCACTAATTGGCACTTTATAGTATTTATCAATTATTCTAAAATCAAGTAGTTGATCAATTAATTAATTAATTGATTGGGCACTTTTTTCACCTTAACTTATTTATTTAATTAATTTATTTCAAATCCTAAGAGATTTAATGTATGCTGGATATTGATTAGGTTGTTACCTACGGGGTACTTTTTTCTTTATAATTTGGGTTATACTTCTACTCTAAATACACCACTTAGACCAGCCATGCCACTACCACCAAGTACTCCCCAACCAGGCACAATGGAGAGCCTCACATTCATGCCCTGGAACCAATCTGCACCACCCCTTACCCAGGTGCCACCGCAATCTGGGGAATTTTTGCACGTTTGTGTCTGACCACCCCCCATAGCAGGACTGACAAACGGGTAGACCAACAAAGAAACGCTAGGCTATGCTTGCACTAGCTTCTCCTTCAGAGAAGGATTGGCTTCAGATGAAGATGGTACCCCCATCCCAGACATTGATACCTCTGACCATTTACTGTCAAATACAGATTCAGAGGATGACCATCCCTCAACATCCCTCCATAGCTTGTGTAATGGAGTTGAAAATTGGGAATGTTAATTTGGATTTCTTTTGAACCCCTAATAGTTTTTCGGTCCTAGAGAGGGTTCCGTCTCATCCTTCAGTTCCAGTGTCTGCATCATTTCCCTAAGTAATATTTTAGATCAGGGGTGTCCAAAAGGTAAAAGGTAGGCTCTACCAGCAGACCTTTAGCTGGTGATCAGTAAATCTAAAGATACTGTGAACAGTTTGTCTTAATCACCCTCCTATTTCATGTTTTTCGTTCACATAAGTTACTTAAGAAATAAGTGTTTGTTAAATATAGCAATATCCATTTTCCCATAAATCAGTATTTAAGTAATATTTTCCATGGAACAGCTAACAATGTCAATGGAATGCTAACAATGTTTTATGGATGTAGATCATAATGGGGCAGCATAACTAAAAGTAGACCTTGCATTAGTAAAGTATGGGCACACCTGTTTTAGACACTTCATGATTACAGTCCAGACCTTTTCGCCCCTTTTGTTTTACCTTTTGGGCCCCCCAGACAGACTAGATCAACAAACGCAGTAGACCACCCTGGCAACAACAGAGTCGTCTCAACATCAAGAAGCCAACCATGAACCACTGTGGCCTGACTCAGCCCAGCAAGGGCCAGAGCTGGTCGGTGCAGGTTGCAGAGAATGGGAATGGAGAATGGGAAACACACGTAAGAGAGAACACCTCTTACAACAAGCGGTCCAATCATTCCTGCAGACAGGAGTAATATAGGACATTCCACACGACCAGAAATACAGAGTTCTATCTTCACCTCTGGAGGCAGGACAGAAGAATAAAAAACTCTTGACCCCCTCCCCTAGTATATCTAGTGTGAAACCACCTCCCATTACCAGTTCTTTTGTCCTGCCTCGAAGGTGTAGGACAGAAAAGTGTTTTTGGTGATGATAAAATTTTTTCTCCTTAACTGATTTTTCTTCCGACTAGGAACAGAGGATTGGAGGCATGCAGAGCTGTCTCCCAACCGGTTGTGTTTTCCCTCTTTGCTGGAAGTTTGCATGGATGCACCCAGAATCAAGGCTTTTATGTACACAGGAATTGGAGACATGCAGAGCTGTCCCACTATGTGTATATATTCCCTCCTTGCTGGCATATAGCAGCAAGTGGAATGCAGTCATGCTGTTATATACAAAAGGCTGCGGAACAATGCGCAGACCAATTAAGGGCAGTGGTATATACACGGTGTCTGTTACAGCACCCTAATCACCCTGTATCAGGAGGGATATAAGTATGCCTTGCTACCTTAAAATCCCCAGCATGGAACATATTAAATCCATGACTATCTGGAGACCTCGGAAGGTATGGGAAAACTCGCCCACCTTCCCTGACTAGTGGGGATATTGGCACTAATCTAGGCTCCTCGCACAGCCTACACTAAGGCACACCCAGTTTGGCGAAGACCGAACACGGTGATGTCATGCGTACGTTTCGCAACTGACGTCACCACAAGGTACTATAAAACTTACCAGTAACCCCGCGGCGCCCCGAGAGCCATGTTTTCGCCACAAAGCACAGCACAGAGAGAAACACCTAAAGGGAACAACAGTAAAACAAGTGCAGCACGGACTGCTGTTAGCTTGTTTACAACACGATTTCTACCTGGGGCCTGCCATAACAGAGAGTTCAGACTCCCTTACAGAACTCCCTTCTCAGCCTCAAAACTATAGGCCAGTTAGTCTGACGTCAGTGGTAGGAAAGCTTTTCGAAGGGTTAATAAAGGATAAGATACTGGACTTGATAGCAAATCATAATACTATGAGTTTGTGCCAGCATGGTTTTATGCGTAATAGATCTTGCCAGGTATGTAGAGACCTCGATTCTGGGATGGCAGTGGATGTGATTAACTTAGACTTTGCTAAAGCATTTGATACAGTGCCACACAAAAGGTTACTGGTTAAATTAAGGAATGTTGGCCTGGAACATAGTATTTGTACCTGGATAGAGAACTACAAAAGCTAAAAGAGTGGTGGTAATGGAACATTTTCTAATTGGACCAGTGTTGTTAGTGGAGTACCGCAGGGCTCTGTACTAGGTACCTTGCTTTTCAACTTGTTTATTAATGACCTGGAGGTGGGCATTGAAAGTACTGTTTCTATTTTTGCAGATGATACTAAATTGTGCAGAACTATAGGTTCCATGCAGGATGCTGCCGTTTTGCAGAGTGAGTTGTCTAAGTTGGAAAAATGGGCAGCAAACTGGAAAATGAGGTTGATAAATGCAAGGTTATGTACAAAAATATACACTAAATGGCAGTGTGTTGGGAGTTTCCTTAAATGAGAAGGATCTAGGGTTTTTTTGTAGATAACAAGTTGTCTAATTCTGGGCAGTGTCATTCTGTGGCTACTAAAGCAAATAAAGTTCTGTCTTGCATAAAAAGGGCATTAACTCAAGGGATGAAAACATAATTATGCCTCTTTATAGGTCCCTGGTAAGGCCTCATCTGGAGTATGCAGTGCAGCTTTGGGATATAAATGAGCTGGAGAGAGTGCAGAGACGTGCAACTAAATTGGTTAGAGGGATGAAAGACTTAAATTATGAGGGTAGACTGTCAAGGTTGGGGTTGTTTTCTCTGGAAAAAGGGCGCTTGCGAGGGGACATGTAAAGTGTAATGGGTACAAAGGTCCCCTGCTATTTGTCTATAATGTTATAGACAAATAGCAGGAGACCTTTTTACCCATAAAGTGGATCACCGTACCAGAGGCCATCCCTCTAGACTAGAAGAAAAGAACTTTCATTTGAAGCAACTAGGGGGTTCTTCACAGTAAGGACAGTGCGGTTGTAGAATGCACATTAATTAAAAGTAGAGAGGGGTGTGTGTATGGATGCTGGGTTTTCATTTGGAGGGGTTGAACTTGATGGACTTTGTCTTTTTTCAACCCAATTTAACTATGTAACTATGTAACTAAGGGATAACATCCAGGTTGCCAAGTCGGTTAAAAAACCCATACATACACTGAGAAAGACTGAACACACTCTGTTCTGATTGCAGACCGGCAGAACCACCGGTCTTGTCACCTCAGGCCCACAATACCTCTGAAAGTAATTTCATTCTCAGAGAGAGTACTCAAAATGATGAGGAACAATACCGTAGCAATGCTCATTCCCCTGTGGTGGTAAAAGAGCGACCAGCTCTAGTAAGGCAAGAGCAGCCATCAACATCCCAAATTCGCCCACAATTTGGAGATTTTTTGCAATGGATAGAATCCACTTTCCAAGCTACTCCTCAGTATACACCCCCCAATAGAAAACGGAGGGCACAGGACATACTTTCAGATTCCTCAGGACTTGAGGATTCCATTCCAGAGGAGAAGACTGGCCCAGCAAGTGCATCTGAGTTACATCCATCAGACCACCAAGATTCCGAATCTAACGGTGATTCTGACACAGATCATGCAAATGCATTCGCCAAACCTGAGATTTCAGGAAAACTTTTAAAGGCGATGATGGAGACACTAGAAATTAAGGATGAGTCAGTAACAATTTCCAAAGCTGATAAGAGTGCTAGGAGTCCATCAGAAGAGAGAAAGCCATTTCTTAGACCACTGAGGCTGAATGGTCACAACCAGATCGTCGATCTAGAAGATCCAGAAGAGCAGCGCAAAATATGGGATAAACCGGCAAGGGTGGACTCCACAGTCACACGTCTATCCAAGCAAACTACCCTCCCTATGGAGGTGGCAGCATTTAGGGATCCAATGGACAAAAAACTAGAATCGGCTCTAAAAAGAGCATATACACAATCCGCAGCAATCTTACGGCCAGCAACAGTGGCGGCAGGTTTGGCACTAACAGCAAAACACTGGGCTTAGTTGCTGATAGACCAACCACCTACATCAGCACAGCAGCTATCTTCAGAGGTAGATAGACTTCATACTACAGCATTTCTGGCAGACTCAGCCTTAGAGATGGTGCGATTGGCAGCACAATCAACAGCAAGTACTGTAGTCGCTAGAGCCCTTCTGTCGCCCTTCACTTGCTGTTGATTTTGCTGCCAATCGCACCATCTCTAAGGCTGAGTCTGTTGGGCGACAGCATCCAAGAACAAACTACTCAATCTCAAATATGCAGGCAATTCATTGTTTGGCCTTGAGTTAAAACAGATAATTACAGATGTTACAGGGGGTAACTGGTTCCTCCCGATGGGAAAGAAGGGGCGACCGGATCAGGCACACAGGATTTCTAATAGAAGACCGTGGCAATCCCAGAGTAAGAATTTTCGTTCCTTTCGTTCATCTTCATTCAGAAACACCAACTCCGATCAGGGCACACGGAAGCCAGAAACCCTGAAGCCCTTACCCTCATGACTCCATCTCACAGGACCCAAAGTCTCAAGTAGGGGGATGACTAAGCCACTTCCATCCTACTGGGAGACACATGTTACAGATCAATGGGTCCTGCAAATCATTCAAAATGGCTACAGAATCCCCTTTTCATCCCTTCCGCCAAAGTGATTTATTCCATCAGTGGTCTCCCCAAAAAATACTGGAGGCACTGGATCAAGCAATATCCTCTCTCCTACGGGCAAGGATCATTACACCGGTACCAGACTCATAAAAATTCAGAGGCTTCTACTCCAACCTCTTTCTAGTACCAAAGAAGAAGGGCTCTTTCAGACCAGTCCTCAATCTAAAAAAGTTTAACTAATTTGTTTACAACCACAAATTCAAAATGGAGTCGGTATGCTCTGCCATAGCCTTCATGGAACCAAACAATTATATGGTCTCAATCAACCTCAAAGATGCTTATTTGCATGTGCCAGTCCATCCAATGTTGCAACCATTCCTGCTATTCGCAATCAAGGAGCAACATTTTCAGTTCACAGCTGTACCCTTCGGACTCTGCATGAGACTGTCTTCAACTACTAGGCTACATGGTGGCAGCATTGGAGGCCATACCTTATGCCAGATTCCATATGAGGGGACTGGGAAGTAGTCACGACTGAAGCCAGCAAGTTTGAGTGGGGTGCAGTATACCGCACACTTACTCTTCAGGGCCGGTGGACACAACAGGAATTGCAACTTCCAATCAACATTTTGGAACTCAGAGCAATTGTCTTAGCGATACACGGCTGGTCAGACCAACTCCGATCACGTCCAGTCAGGGTGCAATCGGACCATGCTACAGCAGTGGCATATGTCAACAAGCAAGGAGGGAGACGGAGCAGCCTTGCGGTGCAGGAAGTAGAAAAGGTGTTGACATGGGCAGTCCCAGTCATCTCTACAATATTCATACCTGGGCTTCTGAACAGGGAAGCAGACAGAGTGAAAGACCAGGGAGAATGGGCCTTGCACAAGGAAGTATTCGCACAGTTGATGGAAATGTGGGGAGTAGCAGACATAGACATGTTAGCATCCAGACAAAATTTCAAACTTCCATGCTCCAGGACCAGAGACCCGAGAGCGGCATTTACGGATGCACAGGTTTCGGCCCTCTCTGCATTATCCAACGTTAGGTGGACAGAGGATTCTATCATTTAGAGATTTCTTCAGGGAGTCCTACATGCTAGGCCCCCGCTCAAAGATCCTACTCCATCTTGGGACCTACCTTTAGTACTTTCAGTGCTACAAAGACCCCTGTTCAAGCCCATTGCTTCATGTGAGCTTAAGTGGTTATTTCTCAAGGTAGCATTTCTTATTACAATAACATCCGCAATAAGAGTGTCAGAAATGGCAGCATTATCTTGTAAAGAACCATGGTTAATTCTCCATCAGGATAAGGTGGTTCTCAGAACAGTACCAGGATTCCTACCAAAGGTAGTTTCAGGCTTCCATATTAATCAAGAACTGGTTTTACCATCGTTTTGTCCTAACCCATCTAATAACAAAGAGTCAGAGCTATCTATATCCAGACCCTGGCGATTGCCTCTCCGTCCTGACTTGTCACTCAGGAACCCCTCAATCACCCCAACTTGACTCTCCTCCGTTTGACAACGTGGCTTTGAGACCGGGTGGCTGACCGGACTGGGTTACTCACAAAATGCCATAAACGTTCTATTACAAGCAGTCCACATCTATAGTGTGGTGGACATTTCTAGCATAGTGCCAGCAACAAGGTCTTCACTGGGAGGGTGAGTCCCCATACAGAGTAATTGAGTTTCTCACGGAAGGGTTCCGGAAAGGATTAGGCCTCCACACGCTCAAAACACTAGTGTCAGCCCTAATAGCCTATAAAAATCATAGGAACGTGTCAGTATAAAGTAAATGCTGCACCTGTAATCGTTCTCCAAAAAGCCCCCCCTCAAAGCCGCCCCCAGCCCCGTGAACCTGTGTGCTGCCGACCCGCTGACACTACTAACAGATCTTCTGGGTTGCTTAAGTGACACGGTTTACTTGTTCAAGATGGTCCTACCGTTCTTGTACTGATAAGCATACACTATACATTATCTCTGCACCGTGTAATAATTAGTAACAGCCCTTTTAATGACCTGTTTATAATGCCTTGTTTATGTTTATTGCTATGCAGCACTGCTGACGCTAGACTGCACCCTCTACAGCAATCCTGAGCAGTGCGGATAGGGGAAACAATAGTATTTTTTAAGAAAAGTCCCCTATAGAATGGGGACTTCACCCATTAAGCAAATAGGTGCCCCAATGCAGCTGTCCACACCAGGAGATTTCTCCCAGTGCACAGGCCACCTTAAAAGAGAACTGAACCCTAACAGTGAATATGGATAGAAATGCCATATATTACATGCTGAATCAGCCTAAAGGTTAAGCATCTTCACATGAACTCCCTATATTGGATTTTGTTAAAGGGGTTATTCACCCAAATTAATTTTTAGTATGATGTAGAGAGTGATGTTCTGAGACAATTTGCAATCAGTTTTTATTATTAAAACCAAACAAAATAACAAAGGTAATCTGAAATGGGAGGAAATGACAAGCAAGTAAATTAGCAAACCCATTGTTCAATATGGTTAAAACTACAGAATTAAGATTTTAAGTCAGCAGTTCTCCAGTTTGCAGTTCCAGCAATCTGGTTGCTAGGGTCCAAAATACCTTGGCAATCTTGCATTGCATTTGAATAGGAGACTGGAATATACATAGAAGAGGGCCTGAATAGAAAGATGAGTAATAAAAAGTAGCATTAAAAATGCAAAAGTTAACCTGAAGGTGAACAACCCCTTTAAGCGTGTCATTATCACGCACATGCTCAGCGAGCTTTGAGCAGCTGTTTAGAAGCTTAGGGGTCATTGCAAATCAGAAAGTGAGGTTGGCCTGTTATATAAATTGGTACTACAGGGCTGATGATTAAATTCTGATTCAAATTGTGCTGGTTTGTACCAATAATCTGAATTATGTACTAAGCTTGCAAAAGTGTTTACCCCCCTTGGCATTTTTCATGTTTCATGTTTTGTTGCCTCACAACCTGGAATTAAAATGAATTGTTTGAGAGTTCACACCATTTCATTTACTGAACATGCCTACAACTTTGAAGTTTTTTTTTTTTATTGTGAAGCAAACAACAAATAGGACAAAATAACAGAAATCTTCAGGGTGCATTACTGTTCACCCCCCCTAAGGTCAGTACTTTGTAGAGCCACCTTTTGCGGCAATTACAGCTGCAAGTTGCTTTGGATACGTATCTATGAGCTTGCCACATCTTACTACTGGGATTTTTGCGAATTCCTCAAGGCAAAACTGCTCTAGCTCCTTCATGTTGGATGATTTTTGCTTGTGAACAGCAATCTTCAAGTCTGACCACATTCTCAATTTGATTTAGGTCTTGACTAGGCCATTCCAACACATTTATATGTTTCCCCTTAAACCACTCAAGTGTTGCTTTAGCAGTATGCTTTGGGTCATTGTCCTGCTGGAAGCCGAACCTCCGACCCAGTCTCAAATCACAGGCAGACTGACTCAGGTTTTGCTCAAGAATATCCCTATATTTAGCACCATCTATCTTTCCCTCGAATCGGACCAGTTGCCCAGTCCCTGCTACTGAAAAACATCCCCACAGCATGATGCTGCCACCACCATATTTCACTGTGGCGATGGTGCTCTTGGGGTGATGGGGTGTGTTGGGTTTGTGCCAGACATAGCATTTTGCTTGGTGGCCGAAAAGTTCAATTTTAGTCTCATCTGATCAGAGCACCTTTATCCATACATTTGGGGAGTTGCCACATGCCTTTTGGCAAACTCAAAACGTGCCTTCTTATTTTTAACTTTAAGTAATGGCATTTTTCTGGCCACTATTCAATAAACCCCAGCTCTATGGAGTGCACGGCTTATTGTGGTCCTATGGACAGGTACTCCAGTCTCTGCTGTGGAACTCTGCAATTGCCTCTGATTAATGCCCGGTCTGTGAGTTTTGGTTGGCGGCCCTCTCTTGGCAGGTTTGTTGTTGTACCATGTTGCAGCCTCTGGGGCCTTTCAGAAAACGTGTGTATATACTGACAGATCACGTGACACTTAGACTGCACACAGGTGGACTTAATTTCACTAATTATGTGACTTTTGAAGGAAATTGGTTGCAACAGGATTTTTTAGGGGCTTCATGGCAAAGGGGGTGAAAATATATGCACATGCCAATTTTCAGGTTTTTTTTTTAATTCTTTGGAATGTAACAAAATAGGTTAAAAGCCAAGGGGCTGAATACTTTTGCAAGGCAGTGTGTGTGCGTGTGTGTGTATATGTATATGTATATATATATATATATATATATATATATATATATATATATATATATATAATCAAAATCTGGAATAAAGCATTCCTGGGCCAGCACTTCCCTTTGTAAAACAAGTGTCTTTTTATTATTTCATTTCACACATCACAGTGCTCCAACGTTTCGGTCCCTCTTGGGACCTTTCTCAAGGATAGTGTACAATGTGCAATAAAACTTTATATAGTGATCACAATACAAAATGGCGCCAAAGTGACCTCATAGGGTTTAACAATTCGTAACCAATAGTGTTCCATTTAATTTACATACAATCAATTAGTGCATGTGTTAAAATTGCAGTAAAAATGTTTTTTAAAATTTTACTTAAAATAAGTAAATAAGTAAAATTTTAAAAAACATTTTTACTGCAATTTTTAACACATGCACTAATTGATTGTATGTAAATTAAATGGAACACTATTTATTTATTGCACATTATCACTTTATTATTACACTATCCTTGAGAAAGGTCCCAAGAGGGACCGAAAACGTTGGAGCACTGTGATGTGTGAAATGAAATAATAAAAAGACACTTGTTTTACAAAGGGAAGTGCTGGCCCAGGAATGCTTTATTCCAGATTTTGATTATATGATTGAGAATTGTCCGTGCACCACTGAGATTGCTTGATTGGAGTGCGGATACTGAAGATATATATATATATATATATATATATATATATTATATTGTGTGTCTGTCCCTAAGCTCACCCTTCCCAACTATAGTCAGGTGGTCCCACTGGTGTCTAATAAAAGGGCAGCCAAGTTTAGGATTCTACTTTGAAAGCAGCTAGTAAGTTGCAGGTAAAACTTAGTCCCTTTGTAAAATGTATAATGAAGCAATAGAATTCTTAATGAATCAGATGAAAATTAAGCGTAGGACTGGCCAGATATGGGATGACTTTGACGTAGTTGGTCAGCTTAAATATATTGCAATATATGGACAAACAATCCCTGTTTTGTTTAAAGGGTAAGGCATTTTTCAGTAGCAGTATGCACAAAATGTCTCTGTCTTAAATATATTGATAATGGGTTGAGTGCAGAGGACTCTTGTATTTGTCTATATGTATTTTGTGGTCACAGCCTCATTGCACCACCGCCTAATGTTTTTTAAAAATTAGTGGTGAGCACAACTTTCCCTTGTTTGTTTTAGTTCTACAGGAGCAGTGACCAGCTCCATGTTGTAGCTCCCACCCTTCCCAACTATAGTCAAGTGATCCCACTGGTGTCTAATAAAAGGGCAGCCAAGTTTGGGAGTTTTACTTTGAAAGCAGCTAGTAAGTTGCAGGTAAAACTTAGTGCCTTTGTAAAATGTATAATGAAGCAATAGAATTCTTAATGAATCAGATGAAAATTAAGCGTAGGACTGGCCATATATGGGATGACTTTGACGTAGTTGGCCAGCTTAAATATATTGCAATATATGGACAAACAATACCTGTTTTGTTTAAAGGGTAAAGCATTTTTCAGTAGCAGTATGCACAAAATGTCTCTGTCTTAAATATATTGCTAATGGGTTGAGTGCAGAGGACTCTTGTATTTGAATGAACAAAGAAGATGGGGAGCTACTGGGGCATCTTTGGAGACACAGATCTTTCCTGCTAAAGGCCTGCAGTTGCCTTTGGCTGGTACAGAAACCCAAAACATAATGTACAACATTTATATCTACTTTAGTTAAGATCTAGTTCTTCTTTAAAACAAATATTATTGTGTGCCACATCTGGAATGTAACTCCGATTGGTGAAACTTTTTTAGATTGTAGGCATTTTTTAAACAAAATCTATGGTTAATAGTATCCCTTCATGAATTCTCTCTCTCTATGTTATGTATACCAGCTTTTATATAAAATGCAGTAATAGCAGTGATAAAATAAACTAGTTACATGTATAGTGTATAACATCCCTGACAAACATAGAAAAATAAATGCATAGTGAACATCAAGCATAACATAGTATATGTCAGAAATACATTTTGTGAACCTAGTGGAAGCCTTCACCTAATATAATATATTTTCCCCAAAATGTAAAGTCATGTGATTATATGATACAGATACAGACTTAGGCTAGTCTCTCTAAATAAAAAACACACACCAGTGTTTTCTTGCTCTATTTCACCTCACTGTGCTGTAGTGATGTGCGGGCTGGCCCGATACCCACGGGTTTTAACCGCGGGTCGGGCAGGTTCAGGCTGACCTCTTTTCTTTGTGGGTGGCGGGTGGGTGCACTACTCCTGCTCCCCCTGCCGCCACCTTCAAATGCCAACTTCCGAGTTCTTTTATAGACACTGCCCCTGCTTGCCATGCCCCTTTTGTGACCTCGTCTCAAGCGCATTCTAGGACATCATCAGAAGAACACAAGCTCCTGCGTGCACTCTCCTAACGATGAAGTATGCAGACTCGCCTCTTATTATATTCACTTATCCCTAGAGGCTGCAGTCAGCCCTCCCTCCTAGGTCCTCAGCCCTCGCTCTTCAACCCTCAGTACAAATGCTCTCCATCCTCAGCCCTCCCTTCTCAGACCTCAGCTCCTAAAACAGACTGATGGCTGAGGAGGGAGAGCTGAAGACGGAGAACCTTTGTAATGAGGACCGAGGAGGGAGGGCTGAGGAGGAAGAGCTGATTAGGGAGGACTCAGGACAGAGGTATGACTGCAGCCTTTCAGGATGGGTGAGAGAAAAAGCAGGCTATCATGCATTCTTCTGCCTTAGGAGATCTCATGCAGAGATCTCCCTATATTAGTAGCGATTTCCCCATAGGATGTTCTCAAATGCTTTCAGTATACACTGCTTCTTTCAGAGAGATCAGCTCTGACTTCTGCAGGTCCCACTCCCTCCCCTCCGTTCCTCAGTCAGCTGCTCTCTCAAGTTTTAACATTTTACACACAGTAGAAGCAAGACTAGGGTGTGGGACCAGACTATCACTTGGTAGATGATTATTAGAGGGGGTGGTGCTTGCGAAGCCATAGCCCCCAATAAGCAGTTACCTTTGAGTGGCCTAATGATATCTTGTGTTTAGTCAGTGACAAGAAATTCCAAATAAAAACAAGGGAGACTATTTTATATAATATAAATGAATAGTTTAAACTGTAACATCTACAGCATTAAAATAGGCATTACCACTGATTTACTTCCTGCTGACAATTTTCAGTTGGACCCCTATATTAGTAGATTGATTTGGGGTGAAGTAAGTAAACTTAAGACCCTGTGACTAAGCTTGCTAGCTAAGCTTGTTGGCAGGAATGAGTTAAAGGAGAGCAGCACCATTTAATTTAGAATGCATATACATTTAATTATATTGAAATATAGATCCCATCATTGTCAGCTGGCAGGGTGTGCTATCCAATTAGTAAAAGAACTGAAAGAAAGCAAACGAAGAGGCAGAACTTGCTGCTAGGTGCTCTTTATTGCACACAATAAGAGCCCTTTATCAAGTGATAAAGGGCTCTTGGCCCGAAACATGTTGTGTGCAATAAAGAGCACCTAGCAGCAAGTTCTGCCTCTTCGTTTGCTTTCTCTCAGTTCTCTTATTAATTGGTTCATTTCCTACACCTGGAACGGGGGTGTCCTACTGAGATCGAGAGCACAGCCGTCAAATCCCCAATCATCCCAATATATTGTCCAGGGTGTGCTATCCATTAGCTATAGGTCCACAGCTTGTATGTTTTTTACTTACTAACCAGTTATCATGATATCACTCTACTTAGCACATGGATATGTTGTAGAATGGAGTTCCATAATGAGGAAGTAGGGGAGTAAAGCAGACTAAAAAGATCAGTGTCTCTGTATGCAGTTTGCAATACACATAATACCAAAACAATACATGGTGTCAGAAGTGTGGCTGCAGAGGAAACATAAAAGATGGATAATGTTAAACCACCTGCAGGCCTGGACATTCTACACGGAAATCTATCAGAAAATTGGAGAAGGTTTAGTCAGCGCTTTGAATTATACCTTGCTGCCACAGGAGGAACAAGTAAAGCAGCTCAGGTACATGTGGCAGGGGAAGATGCACTGGAAGTATATAATACATTCACATTTGCCACAGAAGAGGATAAATGGGATTTGCAGACTATTATGAAGATATTTGATGAATACTGCAATCCAAAAAATGAATATCACATATGAGAAATATGTTTTTACATGCATACAGGGAGACATGTCCATTCTTCAGTATGTGACTGAACTAAAAAATAAAGCAAATACCTTTGGTTGCAGTAATCTTTTATCAGAGACATTACATCTCATAACATGTGAGAAAGACTTTTGAGAGAAATTGATCTGAGTCTGGATAAAGCAGTTCAGTTATGTGTGGCAGCAGAAACCACAAAAGTGCAGTTAAAATCTATGCAGGGAGATAAGAATATGCATGCCTTTATTGCAGAAGAGCCAACAAAGTAGGTGAATCCATTAGTAATTGTAGAAAACCCAATGGTAGTTTGCAAGTCTGTTTGGACTCTGCCTTTATTGCAGAAGAGCCAACAAAGTAGGTGAATCCATTAGTAATTGTAGAAAACCCAATGGTAGTTTGCAAGTCTGTTTGGACTCAATAATAGCAATAATGAGAGAACATTATCAGCTTCCCACAGTTGATGAAATAACACACAAACTCCACAAAGCAAAATTATTTTCATTCAGTTCTGTGCGTTGGCAAATAAAGCTAGATGACAATAGCTCACATTTGTATACATTTAACACACCATTTGGGCGCTACAGATGCCTCAGGATGCCATTTGGTTTAAAAGCTGCTCCAGAAGTTTTTTATGAAACTGTAAAGCAACTGTTTGAAGGTATTGAAGGTGTGGAGACCTATATTGATGGTATATTGATTTGGGCAGAGACAAAGGAACAACATGATGAGAGACTTAAACAAGTGCTGTAGAGGTCTAGGCTAAATAATTTTAAACTCAACAATTGGCCTAAAAGAGATCAGATATTTGGGACATTTGTTGACATTTTGTCAACTGAGGGGTTAAAACCGGACCCAAGCAAAGTGGAAGCTATTAGACAGATGCCTACTCCAGAATGTAAAGCTATCTATGGAGAGATTCTTAGGAATGGTTACTTTTTTAGGTAAACTCATCCCAAATCTCTCAGAAAACACTAAACCACTTAGCGAATTTAGTAGAGATTATGTAAAATGGATATGGGAAGAAGAACATTAGCAAGCATTCAACAAGCTGATACTGTTGCTGACACAGGCTCCAGTCAAATATTTTGATGTAAATTCACTAGTGACAATCTCTGTTGATGCTTCTCAAAGTGATCTTGGAGCTTTTCTATTTCAAAATAACAGGCCAGTGGCTTTGCTTCAAAAGCCATGACGACCATACAGAAGCTGTATGCGCAAAATGAAAAAGAGATGCTATATATAGTTTATATAATAGAAGTTGAAGTTGAGACAGATCACAAACCTCTTGAGGCTATTATGAAGAAACCACTGAGCAGTGCTCCAGGAAGAATACAGAGACTGTTAATGTGTTTGCAAAAATATCAACTCAAAGTAAAATATGTTCCAGGAAAGGAAATGTATATTGCTGACACACTGTCAAGAGCTTACCTACCCAATACAGAAGAACCATCAGAAGTAATTGAAGCTCAAGTACACGTTAAAAGCAACTTTACCTGTGTCATCAGACAAAATTTTGGACCTTAGAAGAAAGACACAAGATGATGCAACATTACAAAAATTAAAAGCAGTAGTAAAAGCTGGATGGCTGGATGGAAAATAAATAAAATATCACTAGAGATACAAGGCTTCTGGAACTTTAGAGATGAGATCTCAGAAGCAGATGGCACTTTTTTAAGGGAGAAAAGATCATAGTCCCATCACAAATTAGAATAGAAATGCTAGAAAGCATGCTAGAAAGCATTCATGAAGCCCATTTTGAAATAGACCGCTGCAGGAGAAGAGCAAGAGAAGCAACAGACATGATTAACAATTGTCATGTGTGTAACACACATAGTAGATTCCAATCTAAGGAGCCATTACCATAAAGGAACCATAAATGTACCATCACACAAGGTACCATAAAGACCATGACAGAAAATAGGAGTGGACTAGAAGTGTGAAAGTCATTAACCTCCTCAAATCTCAATTTGCAAGGTATGGGATTCCAGAAATTCCTATGTCAGACAATGCTCCACTGTTTACTTCAAAGGAAGTTTTTGCTAAAGTATGGGAGTTTTGCCACACAACATCAAGTCAACATTATCCGCAGTCCAATGGATTAGCAGAGCGGAGCATACAGACTGTCAAATTAATGCTTAAAAAGCCAATGAAGATGGAACAGACCCTTTTCTGTTGCTCATGAACTGGAGAAACACACCAATGGATATTGGAACATCCCCAGCTCAGCTATTGATGGGCAGATGGGTGAGAAAAAGATTGTTAGCATCCCTAAATTTCCTGTACCCTAAAACAATTTCTGCAAATGTACAATCTCAACTGAAAGAAGGGTAAATAAAACAAAAACACTATTTTGACAAAATCTTTACAGCAACTTAAAGGAGAAGTCAACCATTTAAGAAAAAAACCCGTACCCCCACCCCACGGAGACCCTCCTCCCCCCAGCCTAACTGCCCCCCGGGCAAAAGCCCCATACTTAATACTTACCCCTCGGCGCAGATTCTGGCATCAGAGTTCCAAGCAGCCATCTTCCGAGTCTTCTGGCAAGCTGAGTGGGAGATCGGCATGTTGGCGCATGTGCAGTTGGAGCAATTTGCGGGCTTGCGACAACTGTGCATGCGCCAAAACCCGGATGGCTACGTTAAACTCCGATGCCAGAATCTGCGCCGAGGGGTAAGTATAAAGTATGGGGCATTTCCCCGGGGGAGGCAGTTAGGCTGGGGGGAGGAGGTAGGGGGCCTCCATGGGGTGGGGGGAATGGGTTTTTTCTTAAAGGGTTGACTTCTCTTTGAAAGTTGGTGAAAATATAAGGATATGGCAGAACTGAACATGGAGTCCAGCTAAAATCACAGCAGTTGCTGAACAACCAAGGTCTTATATTGAACGGACACCTAATAGCCAGAAATACAGGCAGAATAAAAGGTTCTTGAAAAAAACTCAAGAAAGAGACTTAAGTGAAGCAATGGTGAGATATGATCAATCAAATATGGTTCGAGTCAAGAAGATACACAGAGCACAAGATAAACAGAAGAACAAGTCCAGAGTGGTGCTACACTCTGTACTTAACTGTACTTAACTTGTTTTGTTTTATATGTATTTAAAAAAGGAAGATGTCATGATATCACTCCATTTAGCATAGGGATATGTTGTTGAATGGAGTTCTGTAACGAGTAGGGGAGTAAAGCAGACTGAACAGATCTGTGTCTCTGTGATCTGATTGCAATACACATAAAACCAAAACAATACACCAGGTGCTAATATAAAACTCCATGTATCAAATAAAGCAGCAGCACTTCGGTATCTTTGAAAAATTGAAAAACTTTACTCAAATGCCATAGGCAACGTTTCGGGCTACGCAGGCCCTTTGTCAAGCCATTAATTATCAGTGTCTAAATGTGCTTAAATACCCACCACAGGGAGGAGTCACACCATTCCACCTCCATTTTCATACTAAATTACATTCAATGTACCAAATTAACCCATATATTAAATGTCTCATACTCATATATTACAAAAAAGTGGATTGCGGAAAGTGCTATATAGTAACAGGTAAAAGAATAAACATCTTTTCAAACAATGACACAATGTATTAAAATCCTTTTAAATAACCTTTGCAACATAAGTGTCAAGGACAGGAAGCCTTACTTTGCTTTCTCTCAATATTAGACTTCTTGATTTTACTTATCTCTGGCTCCAATGCTGAATTCAGGGAACTAATACCCCTGAATTACTTTGAATCAGGAGCTCCCATATCTTTAAATTTCACTATCTTATATAAATAACATAACATAAAACTCCATTTTTACTTTTGCAAGGCCATGTACTCTTTAGCAATCCTCTGGGTCCCACTGTGACTGTTTGCAGGGCCCTTTCTGCTCAAAGCTGTCCCAATGTACTGCATGCTGAATCATCAAAAGTCCAGTGAGACTGGAATCCAGGCACAAAAGCACCATGAAGGGAGGAATTAACAGTGCTTTCTGTTGTAGAACAGATGTGTAGAGATGTTGGAATGAGATCCTCATTCCACCAAGGCAGAACTCTGACATCTTAAAGAGTGGGGGGAAATATCGCTATGAAGATGAGTAATTTAGAATCATACATCTCTAGTTCTGCCCAATTGTTTCCTTGCAATGGGCCAACTACAGTGCCTTGGATAAGCATTCAGCCTCTTGGACTCATCTGCATTTTTTTTTGTTTAAACCTGAAATTAAAATGACTTTAGATGGGATTTTTATAATTTTATTTATAGGGCATACTCAACATTCAGGTGTCACTAAAATAGTACTAGACTAAGAGATCAGATGTAATATATGGGTCCCCAACAATTTCCTACCTGTGAGCCACATTCAAATACAAAAAGAGTTGGGTAGCAACATAAACATGAAAAATCCCCTGCCAAATAAGGGCTGTGATTGAGCTCTACTTGGCAGTAGAAGGGGTTGAACTTGATGGACTTTGTCTTTTTCCAACCTGATTTAACTATGTACCCTTGGATTTTATGCAATTAAAACTTGCCTCATGGAATTAAAATATAAGCACTTTCTTTCATGCCATTGAGAGCAAGATTAAATGGGTTGGTGAGCAACATGTTGCTTACGAGCCACTGGTTGGGGATTACTGCTGTAATAGTTCAACCTAATAGCATTATGGAGGAAAAAAGAGTATGGGATAAGTATGCCAGATTAACATAATAAATAAACACGGATACAAGTTGTAGCTGGAGTAAAGGTCACAGCTTTTATTATTATTTTTTTTATTATTATGTTCAGGGGCATGCCTGCCTTGAGGCAAGGTGAGAACTTTGCCTCAGGCAGCATTGCTCCGCGATTTACCTGGGGCAGCAAAAAGCCATTCCTGGTAACTATAAGAGCAGAATTTCTAGGTTTTAAACTGGAAATGTGGCTCTTCTAGTGCAAGATCACACAATTATGCTCTCTGAACTAGTGACTAGTAACAATACGAAGGAAGATAAGGTAAGAGCGGTGGGGAGCTCCCTTCCTGTGCTGACATGCTGCACCATCCCGCTTCTGCAATGCCTCAAGGTCCACTTGTCAGAGAGGTAAGCTTACACCTCCACCAGGAATTGATTACTCACAGCTAAACATTAGTCACTAAACTATTAAGCATTTGTCTGCTGGCAGCCATCCCATGTGCACCTGTAAGCCAATGTTATGGCACCAAGTGTCAGGTATAAGCTCCTTCAAATAGCACAGAAGGGTTATTACCCATCCCTAGATGGCCCATGTCAGCTGAAAGACTCAAACAGAGGCTCAGGGACAAGAGGAATACCAAGGGGAGCGCCACTGTGAGATACTTGAAGCAGGCTTAGACTGGGATCCAAACTCCCTAGCCTACTATATAATGCATGTGTAAGCAGCACCACCCTCTGGTAACCCCCGCCCCCCATTGTAACATAATTTCTGCTCCTTGCGGTCGCAATTGGGGCCAGGTGGTGAGGTCAGTAGGCAGGCAGATCTCAGCATGGTAGTAGGTCTGGGTCAGTTGGGCCCACAAAGGCTGGGGCCCACCGGGTGCTTCCTGGTGTCCCCCCACCCAGTCTGAACCCTTTTGTGATTTTAAATAGAATTAATTTGGATTAAATATATGGATGCATTTGGGACTAGACTTAATAGAAGCACATAATTAATGGACTGCTAATGAATTCTGAGAGTGGTTAATAATAAATTAATCTCAAATGAATGTATATGTGGCAATCTATGAATTTCTAAGTAAATTAATTTAATCATATGCACTTTATAACTTATTGGAATTAACTCTTGTGCAGGTCTAAAGAGTAAATTAATTAATTATGCATGATTAATGATTAAATTGATTTATTGATTGTTGTAAATATAATTAATTAATTTTTTAATAATTGTTGATGAACTGGCTGATTCAAAATAATTTAATAAAGATTTAAATTGAAGTAAAATTACTGAGTGCAGAGTAAGAGATACTTGCTGTCTATAGTCTAAACTTACAAATTGCTTATCTCCCACACCACCCGTTAATAAGGGTAACGTAAATCTTCTAAAATATATTAGTTTAAATTCCGCCATCTGTTTAAATTTCTAATTGTAATCCCTTCTTTTCTTTTTTTCTGGCGGTGTAGCACCACTAAATACTAATTTCCTCCATATATGGTGGATAACATATAGATATAAGTTACATTTTTGAGACCCCCCCCCTCCCCGTCCTTTAGTAGATAAGTATTGGGTCAATATGGCGTTCTTTTTACGTGATTCTGAATGGGATTCCGATATTAATGAAGTATTTGATAATGTGTCAGGAAGTGAAAGTACTTCTGAAGTAGAAATACAATCATTGGTTGCAGAGTTGAAGGCTTATAAAAAAAAAACCCTAATAAAACAGATCAGACTGAGGTGAGAGATCTCGAGTCTGGAAAATTACTTGAAAACAAACATGATCCCTAGAGGATTACGTTTAAAACAAAGCCCCAAAGTCAATCTGACCAAAAGTGGGGGGCAAGAATTTATTGACAAATGGAACTCCATATTGTCAGAGTGTTCCCTTAAACTAATGCAACTAATGATTTATGAGAACACAAAAAATATAACAAGAATTAACAAGCAGGTCGATGAAGAAAAAAAGACACCTAGAAGAAATATAGTGAACTAAACAATAACATCAATATTTGGTGAACTAAATAATAACATCAAAAGAGAATTGACAAAAATACAGCAAGAAATAAAAATTAGAAAAAAGAGAAAGTTTTTACGAGATACCGAAGATTATAGGAAAGGCCAAGTGTATTTTCCATCTGATACCTAGAGAAATATTAGTGATAATGAACAAGAGACAGTAGAAGAATGGAAAGGGAAAAGGCAGTCTAAAAACGTAGAAAAAGGCCGCCAAGATGAGCGAGGCGAAAGGGAGAGTCTTGTACTGTTGAGGGACAGATCCAAATGGGGTTACTCCCCAAAAAGGATGTTCAGGAAAAGGTTGAAATAGACAAACTACAGATTGTGAATCGGACAAACCTGGAATTAAAAGACCCACACATTTCTTTACTCAAAAAAGGTTTGGGTTTCTGTCCAAAAAAGAGTTTTGATAGATTCACAGTCATAAAAGACCTACACCTTTTTGCCCACCGCCTAGCCTCAGGGTCGCCATCATGGGGTACGGTTGCCACCCGGATGGTATTTTACCGGCCTAGCTGGTAAAACACCTGCCAAGGCCGGGGCTGGTATTACAAATTTACCGGCAATGTAGCTGCCGGTAAATTTGTAATACCCTTAAAAAGATCCCTTGGCCTGCCCCCAATCCCCTGTAAACTTAGCTTAAGTCCTCAGTCTTCAACTCTCCGCATCATGGCCCGCCCCTTTTGATGTCACACTCCGCCCCTTTTTGTTTCCCGTCCCCACCAGCCGGTAAAAAATATAGGAAAAGGTGGCAACCCTATCAGGGGGTCACAGGGGGGACAGTTGTCCCGGCCCCACAGGATTTTGTGTCTAAGGGGGGGACCTGCTTCACTTACTCAATTATCCTGGCCCCCTACTTTGGTGCTGCCAGCTTCAAAAAATAGGAGACTGCAGCTCTGTGCACGAAAGCTTTTCTCCTATTAAAATTTCCTGTACCCTCATTGGTCCTTTAAGAATAAGTCCCAGTAAATCGGCATTGGGTTTGGATCCCCTTATCAGAGCTGCAGTCTCCTATTTTGTGAAGCTGGCAGAACGAAAGCAGGGGGGCCCGGCTAATCAAGTAAGCAAAGCATGCTCGGCCCCCCCTTAGACACGAAATCCTGGCAAGCAATTTAAAGAATTTGGGGAGATTTGGCCAATTATTTTTTTTTTTACTTGTAGGGGGACCCCTGATCACCAATGGCTTTTTATAATTGTGGGCCATCAATTTTTTTTCTACTTGTAGGGGGCCCTGATCACCAATTATTTTTTTTTATCTTGTAGGGGGGCCCTGACCACCAATTGTTTAAAACATTTTTATGGGGGGCCCTGGCACAACCTTTTTTTAACTTATAAGGGGGTCTGACCATCAATAGCTTTTTATAACTTGTGTGTGTGGGGGGGGGTTACCTCTTTTAGCACTGATGTCTATGTGGTCTTTTAACTGTAGTGTGGAGTGGGCGGGATCTGGGGCGGGGCTTGGGGGCAGGGCAGGCGGGGCCCAGGGGGCCCTGAAAATTTTGTTGTATGGGGCCCCGTGATTTCTAATGGTGGCCCTGCCTTGCCTTAAAGAAAATCTATAAGCATATTCCGGAAAAAACATCTATAACCACCAATGACAATGTAGGAGTCAATATTTTAGAATAACTGTTATGTGAATCTAATCTAATGGAGGAAAGTGATCTTAGCGAAAAAGTGGGGTTTTCTTCACTAAAAAAATAAAATAAACTGGGCCCACATATGTATGCATGGATTCAATCTTTATATCATAGTCCTACTGCTAAGCTCAAAATTAATAATACATTATATGACCCGATTGCACTACAGAACGGTACGAGACAAGGTTGTCCGCTCTCGCCGCTTCTCTTTGTACTTACCCTTGAACCATTACTGTCCAGGATACAAAATAATGTTAGCATACAAGGTGTAACAGTGGACGCAACATCATACAACATATGTGCTTATGCAGACTATTTATTATTCACACTCTCACAGCCTATTGTCACCCTGCCCAATTTGATGCTGGAAATAAAGGAATATGGTTATTTGAGTGCTTTTAAGATAAATTTTAAAAAATCCAGTGCGTTGAACCCCAGCCTCCCACATTCTACAGTCAAGGCTCTGTCGGCAAGTTCCCCTTTAAATGGGAAAAGGAAAGGCTGATCTATCCTGGTATTATAGGAAAATGGGCTTGTATTAACTACTCTTCTATTTTCCAGGCAGTTAAAAGAGACTGTATAGCATGGTCCAAAAAAACTATCTTGGTTTCGCAGAGTAAATTCTCTCAAAATGACTACGTTACCGAAACTCCTGTATGTTTTCCAGATGCTTCCACTTCACCCCCCTAAAGATTTCTTTGCGGCTCTACATAGTATGATTATTTGGAATTGCAAACGTCCACACATAAAACTTGAGTCACTCAGCTACCCTCGATCAAATGGTTGGATTACCGGATTTTAAATTGTACCATTCGGCTAGTGTCCTGCTGCGTATTGTAGATTGGTTTTACCACACAAATTTGAAGGCATGGATGCAAATTGAGCAAACTTTCATGACATCACCACTTATGCTCCCATGGCTCCCACCTAAACGATCTTGACAACTATGGGAATGCCACACCGTTATATCTTATTGCCTATGCTTATGGGTTATATCAAGCACCTCCATTGGCTTAAAGGGATCCTGTCAACGGAAAACATGTTTTTTTTCAAAACGCATCAGTTAATAGTGCTACTCCAGCAGAATTCTGCACTGAAATCCATTTCTCAAAAGAGCAAACAGATTTTTTTATATTCAATTTTGAAATCTGACATGGGGCTAGACATTTTGTCAATTTCCCAGCTGCCCCCAGTCATGTGACTTGTACCTGCACTTTAGGAGAGAAATGCTTTCTGGCAGGCTGCTGTTTTTCTTTCTCAATGTAACTGAATATGTCTCAGTGGGACATGGGTTTTTACTATTGAGTGCTGTTCTTATATCTACCAGGCAGCTGTTATCTTGTGTTAGAGAGCTGCTGTCTGGTTACCTTCCCATTGTTCTTTTGTTTGGCTGCTGGGAGGTAAAAAGGGAGGGGGTGATATCACTCTAACTTGCAGTACAGCGGTAACGAGTGATTGAAGTTTATCAGAGCACAAGTCAAATGACTTGGGGCAGCTGGGAAATTGACAATATGTCTAGCCCCATGTCAGATTTCAAAATTGAATATAAAAAAATCTGTTTGCTCTTTTGAGAAATGGATTTCAGTGCAGTATTCTGCTGGAGCAGCACTATTAACTGATTCATTTTGAAAAAACATTTTTTTCCCACACAGGATCCCTTTAACTACAAAACACTCACTGCTTGTGCCTTTGATAGGCAATAAAGCCTTTCCCCCTGGATTACAAACCAATTGTTTCAAAAAAATGGCAAGGTGGAAAAGTGGAACAACTGTGTCACATATGCCCTACAGGCTCCTTCCCCTCCTGGGAGCTACAGTATTACAAAACACATTTACTCTACCACTCCCTGAACAGTTTAAGTATCAGCAAATTGCAAGTTTTGCATGGGACTCATTAAATCGGCCTGTAGAAGCACCAATATACACGGCATTTGAAAAACTATGCTGTCACACGCTACCACCACTCAGGAACATCTCATCTCTATACCAAATGCTTCAGGCACAGACGATCACTTAACAAGATTCAAAAAATGAGAGGGGGCACTAAATGTTACACTTTCTGACCAAGAATCGGAGAACATTATCGCTAAATCATTTACTGGACCCAGAAGTTGCAAAATACTGGAAAAAAACTACAAAATACTCTCCCAATGGTATAACACCCCCTCAAAGCTCCAAGTAGTGTTTCCTGGAACAATGGACAGATGCTGGAGATGTAAGCAACAATCAGGCACTTTGTTACATATTTTTTGGGGCTGCCCCAACATCCAGCAATTCTGGACTCTGGATGCAAGTTTCCACAAACAAATTACAGCTTGTTATAACCGATAACCCAGCTACAATACTCCTTCACCATAACACGGAATTCATATCTTCATATAAAAAGTCTCTGACACAATTCGCTTTAAATGTAGCTAAAATCCTGATCCCCTCCCCCCAAATGGAAGAGAGATATCTCTCCCACACTCCCTAGTCAGGGAAATGGAAGAGATACGCAAATTTGAGGAAACCCACAAAGCGATGCTAAGCCACTGGGCCACTTGGCGCCCTTGGATTCAGTTTGTTTGGCAGAGGTAGCTCTCATTTCTTCTCTATGGAGTAATGTCTAAATCTTACTCCATAGAGAAGAAATGAGAGCTGCCGAACGAACTGAATTTCTGAGTTAACAATAAGACCATGAAACAGAAACTAAGTAATTGGGCCTACATAACACCCTTGCAGGTTTTAAAGATAGTATATTGTAATTAATGTGCATATGTATAAACTGATGCTTTGGTTAGCGACACTACCCCTGTTATGCCTGTGATCCCCTTTTTTTTCCCCTCTTACTTCCCCCCCACACACACTTTTCTTTCTCTTACACTATACCTTTTCCCTTCAATACTGATTCCCATGTAGACCCAAAATTGGTTATCAAAAAAAGACTAGAGCGTATACTTCTGGAAGCCAAAGATGATGGAGTCATATCTAAAAAAGAATTTGAATTTCTGAATGTAAAAGACTCAGTAACTCCAACGTTTTACATTATTCCAAAAATCCATTAAAATTTGAAGAACCCTCCAGGGCGCCCAATATGACCGAACCTTTGAGTAAATTTCTGGATGAACGTTTGAGAATATTTCTACCTACTATATCTTCCTTTGTCCTGGACACTGCTGATGTCATTAAGAAAGTGTCAGAAGAGGTACAGTTGGTAACGCTATACGTAGAAAGTCTGTATTCATCAATTCCTCACAAAGTGGGCTAAAAGCTTGTAATGATTATTTGAATAGTAGGGGCCAAAAATATCAACTTCATACAAACTTCATATTAAAAAGTTTGGAGTTTGTCCTCAATAATAACATTTTTGTTTTTGATGAATGTTCTATCGACAAATTAGGGGCACAGAAATGGGGGCCATGTGTGCCCCGACCTATGCATGCCTACATCTAGGACGCTAGGAAGACAAATAATTTTGGATGCGTGGGTGGGGGAACACATGACCCTATGGCTGAGATGTGTGGACGATGTTCTGATGCTGTGGGAAGGTGAGCCTATTGATCAAATTTGTGTAGGAATTAAACACAAACAGTAAAAATATAAAATTAACATTAACTTTTCATAAACAAGAAATTGCATTTTTAGATTTGTTCATTTTCAAAAATAATCGCCTGTTATGCACCAGGACTTATCAGAAATTTACCGCCACAAATACCTTACTGCGCGCTGAAAGTCACCACCCAGAGCCGCTTATAAAGGGTATCCCCATTGGTCAGTTCCTGCGTTTATATAGAAATTGTACTAATGACATCGACTTTGAGGCTCAAGCCAATAAATTATCACAGAGACTGACCAATCGTGGATACGACCGAAAAATAATCAATACAAGAGCAAAAGCGTCAGATCGATATGAGCCTTGTTACAAAGAAAAAAAGAAGCAAACGTAGTTTTGAGATTCATTTTCTGAGTTTAATAATCAGTGGAGTGACATACAACAGATTTTGAAAACTAATTGGGATCTTTTATTAGTGGACCCCGAACTACAGGAGTTAGTGGGCCATTTTCCCAGAATGACAGCCAGAAGAGCTCCTTCTCTTAAGGACAAATTAACCTGTTGCAATTTTTTTTAACTCTAACCGCGGGACTGCTGAAACTTTGTTGCCAAAACGAACAAAAGGAATGTTTGATGTGGACATTGCAAAAGTTGTGAGTATGTTCGTAAAAGCTCAGGTTTCACACACATGAAAAATAATAAGAAATACACTATTAACAGCTTTATCAATTGCAAAACATCAGCAGTAATGTATGTGATTGAATGTGACTGCCCACTGAGATACTGTATGTAGGAAAGACTTTTGGAGCTTATTGGGGACATTAGGTGTAAATCTTTGAAAAGTTTGGTAACAACACTTTAATTCAGTTCATGGTGGTAATATAAAAAGCCTAAATATGTTTGGAATTGGGCAGGTTTCTCTGGGAATTTGCAGAGGGGATTTTGATAAAATCCTACAGAGAAAAGAACTAAGGTGGATGTATGAGCTAAATATTGTATGGCCTGATGGCCTAAATGAAGATACCAAATTTGGAGTTTTCCTGTAGTTGAAATTTAGCATTTTTAAACTTTAGCATATTTGATCCATATTTGTGTAATTTTGTGATATACTTCTTGCACATAAAATTGTACAGTTTTTGCTATCCATGGAGTAATATATTTGTAACCATTATCAGTAATAGTTAATCAAAGGTAAATTCCATATTACATGATATTGCGTCAGAATTCACTCCCCTGGGGCTTTAAAACGGCAGCAGGGAGATAACATCATCTATAGGCTAAACTTACAAATTGTTTATCTCCCGCTCCACCCATTAATAAGGGTAACATAAATCTTCTTAAATATATTAGTTGAGTGCTCCGCCATCTGTTTAAATTTCCCTGTGTGTAAGGCATTTGCCAGAATCCACAGTCAGTTCAGGCCTCAATTGAAAAATTGTTGAAATATCTTTGCTCTCTCTAGCATGTCTTGGTTTTTAGAATCAATATCTAAAAACACATGTCCATCAAGTTCAACCGTTTAAATCTATTTTAACCTGCCTAACTGCTAGGTGATCCAGAGGAAGGCAAAAAAAAACAAGTTGAAGCTTCTCCAATTTGCCTCAGAGGGGAAAGAATTCCTTCCTGACTCCAAAATGGCAAAAAACTCAAGACTAGTCCTTGGATCAACTTGTAATATGAGCTATCTTCAGAACCCTGTATTCCCTCACCTGCTAAAAAGCCATCCAACCGATTCTTAAAGCCATCTAATGTATTTGCCTGTACAACAATTCCACATCTTCACAGCCCTCACTATAAAAAACCCTTCCGAATATTAAGGTGGAACCTCCTTTTTTCTAATCGGAATGGGTGACCTTGCGTCAGCTGGAAAGACCTACTGGTAAATAAAGCATTAGAGATTATATGATCTATGTATTTATACATAGTTATCATATCACCCCTTAAAGAGATACTGACACCAGTAATTAAACCATTTTTACATCTATCATAGCATTGACTTTGTTTGCTACTTATCATTTTGCCATAAGTATTTGCTCAAAGCTTTTACATTACCCATCTGATTTCCCATGTTCCTGTGTGAGTGGGCTGCCATATTTATGCAGCAGGAGTCTTAGTATTAGAAACTTTAACTGACAGGCTGAGATGGGACAGTCAGGTTTGCAAAATAGTCAGGTTTAGGAGAGCACATGGTTACAACTTACTATTTTAGCATTAATTAAGAAACACAATACAATCACTTGTACATTTATTGCGCAAATATATAGAAAGGATTGTTGGGAAGCAATCATGTTTTGAGCTAGAAAAACAATGTGCAGCCTGCCCTCAGGGCCTCCAGTGTAATTCACTAAAAACACACAGCCTACACATACACTCATATTCCCTGCCTACACCCAGATCACCACCTGTTTGTGACTTTCTCTAGAGTTCTGTGAAGTTTTCTACATAAAACTTCTCTCTGAAATGCTGCTTCTGTGCAGGAATCCTCTTTCTTTTCAAATCACTTTCCCTCCAGACTTCAGCAGCCATGATACAGGAGGAGCAGATGAGATCCCACAGCACATCATCAGAGGGAGGAGCAGATGACATCACACACTCCATATCTGGCAAATTAATTGAAGGGACTGCAAGAGTGTACTGACTAATGAGCTGGGGGAGGTGTGTTTAGCCTAGGATGAGGGTGTGGCTGGTTTGTTATCTGCCTGGTAGATAGAGCTGCCTGGAAGGCATCCTTCGTTCACTATTCCTCTCTACTCCGAGCAGCAGATCATCTGACCACAATATCAGATATTCCAATGAGTTGCCTTTCACAACTAATATCTGTTCTAAATGCTGCGGCTAAATTCATTCATCTATCTCACTGCTCACCATCAGCTGATCCCCTATGCATATCCCTTCACTGGCTTCCAATCTCCTAGAATCAAATACAAATTACTAACACTCACATTTAAGGCCCTGAACAATGAAGTCCCTCCCTGTATTTCATCTCAAAATATTCTTCACACAACCTTTACTCTGTTTCTGACCTTTGCCTCTCTTCTCCTCTCCTCTTGTCATCACTTCAGCCAATTCTCATCCACAGACTTGTCTCTGGCTTCTGCTTTTCTCTGGAACGCTCTCTAACTTGAGCTGTCAGACTCTCTCCTTCCTTTCAAACACTCCTTAAAGTCCCACCTGTTTTGGGAAGCTTATTCAATGTATTTTAACTAATCAGTCATATTATAAATCACTATGTCTCAATTGTTCCTTAGACTTGTCTCTGGCTTCTGCTTTTCTCTGGAACGCTCTCTAACTTGAGCTGTCAGACTCTCTCCTTCCTTTCAAGCACTCCTTAAAGTCCCAACTGTTTTGGGAAGCTTATTCAATGTATTTTAACTAATCAGTCATATTATAAATCACTATGTCTCTTACTCTTTAGTTTGTAAACTCTTGCGAGTAGGGACCTCTAATAAACCCTTGTTTGTTATTTACGGTTTGTTCCCTGTTCATTAAAGCAATTTGTAAAGGTGACAGGAACAGGCTTTTGTTGCTTGAGGCAACATAGTTACATAGTTACATAGTTAAATCGGGTTGAAAAAAGACAAAGTCCATCAAGTTCAACCCCTCCAAATGAAAACCCTGCATCAATACACACACCCCTTCCTACTTTCACATAAATTATATATACCCATACCTATACTAACTATAGAGCTTAGTATCACAATAGCCTTTGATATTATGTCTGTCTAAGAAATCATCCGAGCTATTCTTAAAGGTATTAACAGAATCAGCAACATCACCGGGCAGTGCATTCCACAACCTCACTGATGTCACTGTAAAGAACCACCTACGTTGCTTCAAATGAAGTTCTTTTCTTCTAGTCTGAAGTGGTGGCCTCTGGTACGGTGATCCTCTTTATGGGTAAAAAGGTTCCCTGCTATTTGTCTATAATGTCCTCTAATGTACTTGTAAAGTGTAATCATATCCCCTCGCAAGCACCTTTTTTCCAGAGAAAACAACCCCGACCTTGACAGTCTACCCTCATAATTTAAGTCTTTCATCCCTCTAACCAGTTTAGTTGCACGTCTCTGCACTCTCTCCAGCTCATTAATATCCCACTTAAGGACTGGAGTCCAAAACTGCACTGCATACTCCAGGTGAGGCCTTACCAGGGACCTATGAAGAGGCATAATTATGTTTGCGTTAATGCCCTTTTTTATGCAAGACAGAACTTTATTTGCTTTAGTAGCCACAGAATAACACTGCCCAGAATTAGACAACTTGTTATCTACAAAAACCCCAAGATCTTTCTCCTTTAAGGAAACTCCCAACACACTGCCATTTAGTGTATAACTTGAATTTATTAACATTGAACCTTATTTTCCAGTTTGCTGCCCAGTTTCCCAACTTAGATAAATCACTATGCAAAGTGACAGCATGGAACCTATAGTTTTGCACAATTTAGTAGCATCTGCAAAAATAGAAACAGTACTTTCAATGCCCACCTCCAGGTCATTAATAAACAAGTTGAAAAGCAAGGGACCTAGTACAGAGCCCTGCGGTACTCCATTAACAACACTGGTCCAATTAAAAAATGTTCCATTTACGACCACTATTTGTAGTCTATCTTTTAGCCAGTTCTCTATGCAGGTACAAATAACCTTCTCTGTATCAAATGCTTTAGCAAAGTCTAAGTAAAACACATCCACTGCCAAAACTGGCCTATATAGTTTTGAGGCTGAGAAAGGGATCCCTTTTTGAACAGCGGCACCATATTAGCAATTCGCCAGTCTCTCGCCATTATGTCAGACCTCAATGAATCCTGAGAAATTAAGTAAAGAGATTCATGTTCTAGTCTCTTTTGAATTTCCTAATGTGTGAACCATGCATCACTAGTTGCATTACTAGAGTTGGGACCATCAAGAAGGAAACCCTCACCAACTGGTTCCTCATTTGTGTAGACACAAATATGTGTTCAGAAACTGCACTTTTTGTTTTTTTTCATCAACCAGCTGACCCCCCCCATAATTAAGGTCCCATCCCTTCCTGCTTCATTATTATACTATTAACATATTTAAAAGATAATTTTGGATTCTTTTTACTGCTTGCTGCAATATACTTTTCCATATAAATTTTAGCTTGTCTTATAGCTTTTTTGCATGATTTATTGGCCTCCTTGTACCTTATAAAAGATTTGGCTGTCCCAGCTAACTTGAAAGCCTTAAAATCACGCCTTTTTCTTACCCACCTCACTTCTATTGAACCAAAAAGGTTTTGCTTTGCAATGACGTTCCTTGCTTACAAGTGGAATATACTGACAAGTATATTTATTAAGCAGCATTTTAAAGACTTCCCATTTTTGTTCTGTGTTTAACCCTGTGAAAAGCATTTCCCACTTAATATGTTGCAGAGATGCCCTTATACTGTCAAAGTTTTCACGTCTGAAATTTAGTGTTTTAGTTACTCCCTTATAGAATTGCTTCTGCAACAGAATCTCAAAGGAGACCATGTTATAATCACTATTCCCTAAATGCTCACCCACACAAATGCTAGAGATGAGTTCAGTATTATTAGTTATTACAAGGTCCAAAAGAAAGTTATTCCTAGTAGGTTCTTGAACGAGCTGGAATAAAAAGTTGTCATTCAACATATTTACAAATCTACTAGCTTTTTCTGTCTTGGCAACTCCCATTACCCCAGTCAATGTCTGGATAATTAAAGTCACCCATAGCAACAACTTGACCCAGCTGTGAAGCCACTTCTTTCTGCAAGAGTAGCTGGGCTTCATACTCATCACTTATGCGAGCTGGTTTATAGCATACACCAATCATAATTCTCTTTGTAACCTTTTGCCCAGTCAAAATCTCTACCCAGAGGGATTCTTCTCCCTCAGCAGTGCCAGCAATGGTTATTTCTTTAGTGCATGGCTTTAATTCAGGCTTTACATACAAACACATTCCTCCCCCCCTTTTTAATCCCTCCCCCCCTCCTAAAAAGGGTCTAACCATTTAGAGCATGCAATTAATTCTAGGTCTCCCAAACAAACTCTGTGCATTTATGGAGTATAGTTGTAATCAAAAGCAAGACATCTGGATGTCGACAAAATACAGTAGCTTTTGTGTAATAATTGAGAACACTCATGTGGTTAAACCAGTGATAAATTAAACAAAAAACATTTACCCAACTTGTTCTGGAATTTGTCGTTTCTGTAGGAAGGAAAAAAAAAAAAGTGGGGGGGATGTACTCAAGAGGTTGGCGGGGGGTTCCCAAGATCTACCTCTGTGTGGAGTAACAGTGATGGCATATGTTCGGATAACCATGGGGACCAGATCTTTTCAAACTTCTTAGGGCAACCTCTACGCATATAGGTGATTTGGTATAGGGGTATTGAGGTGTTCACCAATTCTATCCACTGCTTTTTCTTGGGTGGATGTTTGGATTTCCACCTGAGAGTAATCAAGCGTTTTGCTTGAATAAACAGGAAATTTAACAGTGCCCTCTCTGCCACAGTGGGGGTTGTTTCTTCAACCTGATTTAGGAGTAAGACTAATGGATCTAGAGAGATTATGAGAGCCAAAAGCCCACTAATTTTCTCCATTACCTTCTTCCAGAACTTGTGGACATAGGGACAATGCCATACCATATGGATATAGTTTGCTGGGTATAAGTTGCATTTGGGGCAAACATCCTGGATGTAGGGATTCATCAGGTGTAATCTATGGGGTGTTAAGTAAGTTCTATGCAGATATCTAAATTGAATCATTTTGTCTTTCGCACTTATTAGTACTGCCATGTGGCTATCTAGAACATCTTCCCACATGTCAGGGGTAAGGTGAGGGGCATCAATTGACCATTTAGTGTACAGTTTTTGTAAAACTGGTTTCTGAGGTTTGTTCAATAGGGAGTAAAACTGGGAGACTGGTTTACTGAGGGACGAATCGCATGCCATTACCTCCAGTCGTCTGGGTGTTGTGTCTAATTTTGTGGAGCCAAATTGTGATCTGTAGGCATGTCGTAGTTGGAGATATCTAAAGAACATTGTGTTTGGCAATTGGAATTTTTCTTTCAGATTGTCGAAAGATAGCAGCTCACCTTGGTCAGTAATTTGACCCAAGTACTTAATATGACAGTTGGCCCAGAGTTGGACATCCGGAATAGTCCCTAGCTGGGGGAGTTGGGGGTTAAACCATAAGGGTGAACAACCAGAGTATTTGTTTACCTTCTTGGGGAAGTATTGTAGAGCCATCTTCCACACTTGTATTGTACTTGTCATAAATGGAGTAATGATGGTAATCCCTCTATTTCCATGGTATAATAAGTTTTTAAGGGCCTCATAGGAGCCCGCCAATTGGGCTTCTAATATGGTGGCAGCTTTTTGTGGGTTTAGGGAGTACCACCACCAGACATTAACTAACTTGGTAGCGAGGTAATAGAGGAATACGTTTGGAGCAGCTAATCCCCCCATATCAGATGGATGTTGTAACGTTGTCAGGGCTGTTCTAGGGGAGGAAGCAGCCCAATAGAAAGTGCTCAGCAATGATTTAAGTTTCTGGAAAAAGCTTGCGGGTATTGCCACCAGTGGCTCTAGACCAGGTGATTTTCCTGATGCTAGAGAAGATATTGCTGCACTCAGTTCTAATTAAGTGATTGGTGCCTCAAGTATGTCTTTATCACACTGTGTCAGGTTGGGTATGGGGATGCTATGTAGATAGGATTGGATCTGAGGGGTAGTACATGTTATGCGAGAGGAGTACAAGTCGGAATAATACTCTTTAAACACCCTGTTAATCTCTAGCGGGTTAGTTACTAGAGAGTCGTTGCTGTCAATAATAGCAGGAATGCTCATCAAGGGGGTCAATTCTCTGGACAGTAAGGCCAGCAATTTACCATTTTTGTCACCTGTGGCAAATATGTTGGATTTTAGGTAAATCTGTGATTTTTTGACCTGTTTTAACCATTTAGTATGCAAGGCCGTTTGGGCTGTGACCCAGTCATGTTTCGTCTGCAGATTGGGGTTCTGAGTAAAAACCCTTTCTGCTTGCAGAGCCTGAGCCTCTAGCGTATCAATTTCACGTTGGCTATTTCTATTGTGGGATTTAATTTGCTGGATGTATTGCCTATGGATGTAGGCCTTCAGGGAGTCCCATAGTATTTGGGGATTGACAGAGTCTTTGTTCAATTCAATATAGGTTTCAATCTCCCCTTCTATTGCATCAGTTATGCCCTCTTGTTGGAGCCAGTATCTATTGAGTTTCCATATTCTATCCGTAGGCAGAGGGGTTGTTTCAATGTGAAGCATTAACGGGGAGTGGTCTGAGATTCCCCCCGGTAGTATGTCAATCTGGGATGTTTGTAACAGATTTCAGGGGACCCAAAGGCCAGATCAATATGTGACATTGTGTTATGTGAGGCGGAGAAGCAAGTAAATCTCCTTTCCCCTGGGTGTTTCTCTCTCCACAAATCAGTGAATTGGAAGGTTGATGCCCTTCTGGGTAGGGAGGAGGAGGTTCTAGCTCCCAGTTTTCAGCCTGTCTAGTGATTCAGACATGACAGAGTTCAAATCCCCCATCAATATAGTGGGTGCATATGGCAATGTTAAAAGTTTTTCCATAAGGAGTGACAGCAGCGACTCATTGAAAGGGGGCGAGATATACACATTAATTATGTTATACATTTTCCCATTCAAGGAACAGTTTAGCAATAAAAAACGACCCTCAGGATCTGACATAAGTTTAGATAACATAAATGCACAGGTCCTGGTGACCAAAACCGAAACTCCCCTTGCATATGAGGAGTAGGTGGAGTGGTAGCAGGCTCCCAACCAGGGTTTTCTCAGAGTGCAGACTTTTTGGCCTTCTAGGTGGGTTTCCTGAAGAAGAATTAAATGTGGTTTAACCCTCTTAATCACCTTGAATACTAGACCCCTCTTTATTGGGCTGCTTAGTCCTCGAACGTTCCAAAATAACAGTCTTACCTCCGCCATAGTCTAAAAGAGTGAGGAAGCCGTAATGAAGGAGCGTTCATACTCACTAGGAGGTAGAGGTTTAACAGATTGTAGATCCAGTTGTAATAGGTAGGGAAACCAGATTAGGTCCAGAACTACGACATCCAGAAAAGAGTTCAGCTGTAACAAAGCAGAAACAACCCGTTCCACCCCAACTTGAGCGGGTTTCGTTCCCAAACCTATAAAGCATAACTGTAGAGGAAGGAACCAAAGGGTCTAGAAAGTAGTCCTCCAGATCCAGGGCTTTGGACGATGTAGGTCTTCCTTTCTTCAGTTGCTGTTGTCGCTCCGTGACGTGCATCAGGAGTTTTCCCTCGTTATGGTTGTAGCATATAAAATGGAATGTCGAATTTTAAGCCTCGTGGTGTGCAGGACTTGATGGTCGTTGGCCTCTCGGTTAGTGGGCAGGAGAGGATGGAGAGAAACTTGCTTCTATCCAGCGCCATGCTTCTTCAGGTACAGTGAAGAAATAGGCTCTGTCATCCTTTACCACTCGCAGTTGGCCTGGGAACGACATTGAGTACCTGTAATTTCCGTAGTCTATCCTTCACTTGATTGAATTTAAGCCTTTGATTATGGACATCCATGGAGAAATCAGGATATATTGATACTCTGTGGTTCTCATATTGTATGGATTCCAGAATTCTGACTTTCCGCAGTGTCGCATCGCGGTCTTTGTAGTTAAGGATGCGGGCAATGATTGGCCTTGGCGGGTGTCCTGGGGGGGCTCTTTTGTTGGGACTCTGTGAGCCCTTTCAATTAGAAAGCACTGTGAAAAAGGTTTTCTGCCAAAGGTACGAGTGAGCCAAGTTTCTACAAACAGTTCCACCTGCCTACCTTCTGCTCGCTCAGGGATACCCACAATGCGGATATTTTTCTGCCGCAGCCTATTTTCTAAATCGTCTGTTTTGGCTTGTAGGGTAGAGATTTTCTGTGCATGTTCCTCTAGAGTAGCACTGTAGGGCCCAGTCCTATCTTCCTGGTCTGATATGCGCCTTTCTGTCTTTTGCGTGCGCTCTCTGAGTTTTTGAACATCCAACTTCACAATATTAAAATCTGTTTTCAGCTCATCCAGCTTATTTAAGACAGAAGCGTGGTAAGAGCCTAGTTGTTGCATGATCTCCCCAGTGTGGGCTCAGGGCAACTTCGCTTTATATAGCGAAACAACGCTAGCGCAACTCCGCAACCTTACGCTACCCCTGTGCGCAACTTCGGATTTTAGTGAATTTGCGAATCGCTGGCGAAACTACGCCTGGCGAAGTGCGGCGAAGTGCGGCGAATTTGCGCCTGGCGCAACTTCGCATCTTAGTGAATTTGCCCCTATGTCTCTTTACTCCTAACTACCAAACATCAAAGCTTGTCTGAACATAGCGGTTTTTATAAAAAAAATTCAAAATTTTGAAAAATCACTTCAAAGGTTTTATTTTGCTGCTCCGCATATCCCACAATATATTAGGTACCAAGAAAAAGCACCTGAAATATGATTGTCAGGGGTCCCTGAACAGTTTGATGCCCATTGTGCATAGGTTTATCAAAGTATCTGGCATTTAGAGACACCAATATGAAGCACATCCAAATTGTTCAGGACTTTACTTCAGCTACTGAAAATTCAACACATTGACTACATTTTTGTGGGGTAAAAACACAGAAATATATGTTTACCCCCAAAACTATATATTTTTGGAAATTACACATTCTACTGAATCTAAAATGGGTACCCATGCCTTTCTGCTCCAAACTACTGAATTTCCCAAAATTGTCGGTTTTGGTGAAATATCTAGTGATGGGCGAATTTATTCGCCAGGCACGAATTTGCAGCGAATTTGCACGATTCGCTGCCAGCAAATAAATTCGCGAAAAGCCCGTTGCGTGAATTTTTCGCCGTTTCGCGAAATTCGCAAATTTTCCGGCGAAGTGAAACGGCGCAAATTCGCCCATCACTAGAAATATCTAAAATTTGCCTCAATGCTTCAACTTTCCAGCATCATATCGCCCATGTATCATTATGTACCACCAAAAAGCACCCAAACTATGATTGCCAGGGGTCCTCCGGTTTGGTGCCCACTGTACATAGGTGTACAAAAGTATCTGGCATTTAGAGTCCCCAAAATGAATTTAGCACATACAAATAGTCCTGTGGATAACTTCAGCTAATGAAGAATCCACACACAGGAGAAAGCTCTCTGGTGCTGAATTAAGCATACAAATTCCTGTTTAAGACAGGATTTTTTGTTTTCACTTGGTGTGTGAATGTGTTGTCCACTTGGTGTGTGAAATTTAGAAAGTTTTGAGTTGATTTTCTTTACTAAAAATTTTTCTTTTGACCCTGAAGGTGAGTGATTCCTAGCCCAGTTCCCTTCACTTGCTCTGGGCTACAAACTTACTGTTAGATCCCCTTCCCCTCCCCCGCATCTGGGTGTCAGTTTAATTTGCATTTTTCTGTTTCAGCACAAAATGTTTACTTTTTGTACAGATTGAGTGGGTATTTTGATTTTGCACTGTGCATTTGCATTTGTGTGGAGAGAAAGCTAAACGGAGAAGGATTTAATATAAGTATAAATATAAAATATTTTCCAGCAGCAGCGCAGCTCCCAGGCACCTGCTCACATTAACCCTCTCCCTGCAACAGCTTTTAAACTTAAAATGTACTTTATTGTTGATCAATAGTATAAAGCTTTCTTTTTGTGTAGTGTTTTGTAAAATAATGGGAGGGAATAAAAAGGAAAGTTACAAAAAAACACCTCAGGGTTCTAAAGAAAAAAGACCTGAAAAACCCAGCTGTAGAAAAAGCCCCACTGCCACTACTTCTGCTGCTGCAGCCAATGTGACCCCTGCTAAAACATTTGCGCAGGTGGTAGCTACTGGCAGTAACCCAAGCCAAGTCACTGCTGGGGTAGAGAAGCTTACAAGGAAGCATGGGGTCAGATGTCTAATGTCAAGTGCTCATGGCATAGAGGCTTATATAAAGGCTGCAGCTGAAGTGGTGGGCCCCTCTGCAGTAGTGGCAGCAAGTAAAATGTATAGGAAAGTCATAATCTTTGCCCGTACACTAACTGCAGTGCATGCTCTGGTGCAGAGGGGTATCACAGTGGGAGGGCGTTATGTCCCTGTAGAACCCCTAGAAGGATTGGGCACAAGGGTGGTTTTATCTAATGTGCCCCCCTTCCTGCAAGACCACTTATTGTACCCCCACCTGCAAGCCCTTGGGGAGTTAAAATCAAATATGTCTAAAATTACCCTGGGATGTAAGGAGAGCAGACTGGGGCACGTCCTTTCCTTTAAAAGGCAGGTGCAACTACTTTTACCTCAGGGCAAGACACTATTGAGGGGTCTTTCGGGGTTCCATTTGAAGGGGTGCTGTATAAAAAATTTTACAGCACAGATGAAGTGAGGTGCTTCCTTTGCAAGAACCTGGGGCACACTCGCCAGAGTTGCCCCAAAGGTTCCTGCCCCCAGTGCCTTATCCTGCTGGGACTATTTCAGCAGAGTCCTTAAAGGGGATATCTCCTTCATTAAAGAACCTCAAGGTGGCCGTTACACAACCCACATCTACAACATCCAAACCTCCTCCTTCTTCACTTAAGATATCTAATGCTGCAGCATGTCTTACAATTGCAGCAAAAGAGAAGTGGGGAAAAATGTCAATGCATCCCCCAGGGCCACAGTTGTTCCTACCACAAAAATTGTACCCCTGTTGTTATGGGCACCCCTGAGGGTGTGGGGTACCCATGATTGCAACACCTGTTGGGGTTGGGCAGATAGTGGCCTTTCCTCTTCAGATGCCAAGAAAAAGAGGAAATTTAAATCAAACTGGCTGGTACCTGAGGAATGGGCATCAGTGGTTAATGATGGAGCACCCCCATCCAAGGGTAAAAAGGGCAGCAAAACATCTGCTCCTCATGTGGTGACATTGTCTGGCCCAACTTTTGGTCGCGATCAACTGGTGTCAGACCATGCACTCTTGCCTCCAGACCAGATGGGGAATAATGAGGTTAATGGTCTGCATGGCCTTGAACATGGCAACGTGGGTCTCCCCACAGAGTCAGGGGTGCAGCATCTGCCTCAAAATCATTTGGAAGATCTTCCCCTGGAGTGTAAAGGGACACCTAATGAGACTCCTGCAGAGTGGGCAGTCAGTGTTCCTGAGGTGCTGAAATTTGGGAACTACAGCCAGTCTCAGTTTATAGTGCCTCAGGGTATTTCACTCCAGGAGGGGAAGAATATTGGGCTAACCCCCATGCAGGACCCTGCAGATGAGACTGCTGGGGAGGATGGTGATGGTGTTGTAAATACGGAGGAGGGTAGGCAGACAAACTCTACCGTTCATGCTAAGATCTCTCCTCCTTTGTCTCCCACTGACCCCAATGTTATTGCCATCCAGAAAGCACAGGAGGCAGTGTAGAGGGCAGATGCTAACTATCGAGCCTCCAAAGCTCCACCTGTTGCTGGGGAGCTAATTAGTTCTGTTGCTCCTGTGTCAAACACTTCCAAATGTGTTTCAAGTGAAGTTGAGGGAACACCTGGGCCACCTGTCTCCATAAAAGTGATTCTGATCCTTTTCCTGCAACATCTTGTGAAGAGATTCTCAAAGCTCTAGTGGAGAGGGGAAATTATCAATCCCTTAGCCAGGAAGAGCTCATGGATGAGGGAAACATCGAAGAGGAGGTTGACATAGGAGTGGCAAATGCTTCTACTGCAATAAACCCTGCTGAGGAACTCAAAAAGTTTCTTGAATGCAGCCTTGGTGTTAAATTAGAGAAGAAGCTGCATATGGCTCTGGAGAAGTGGCATGATTTGCCTTTAGTTATCAATTCTGTGAGACAATACATTAAGGTCATAAAAGAGGCCAAGAACTATGGAACAGTGGAATATCTCCATATAATTAAATTTCACAAAAAATGTTTGTCTCGTCAGACCTTAATGAAGGTTAAAGCACTTCCTTAGACTCAGTAATGGCCTTGAGTATAAGCACACTGAATACTAATGGCTGTCGGAATCCTTTCCGAATGTTTCAGGTACTCTCCTTTCTTGGTCAAGGAGGATACTCTCTCTACATCCCTGGTAATAGGCCATCCTCCCTGGAGTGAAGATGCAGCCATATAGGCCCTAATATAAACAGCTCTGTGCAGCGTCACAGTTTTGATCAGCAGCCACACAGACAGGGTGAGAGTGAAGGGGACAAGTTTCCAGAGACCAACATCAGCCGGCAATAAACCTAACCTCTCCCCACTGGCCTCCAAAGGATATAGAGGGGCACACTGCCATCCATAATATCTCATAATATCTCCAATATCTGGATAGGAAAGCATGCGGTGAATTACTCCCAGAAGCTTGATAGCTTACCCCTCTCTAACATGATGGGGGCCAAGGGAAAAGCAAGCTCTGCTGAACAAGGCACAGATTTCTTTAAAAGCAGAAATGTAACGAAAAAGCAGAACATGGGATCCCAGGGTGCAGACTCATCGGATCAAGAATCATCTAATGCTCCATGCAAAGAAAGACATTCAAGAACTAAAACAGTTTCTATGTGGATTCAAGGAAGATATCCAATCAGAACTCAGGAACTCATTGGCGGAGATCACCTCTGAATTATCTTCATTGGATCACAGACTCCAGACAGTTACTCAGGATCATGGTGATAGTCAAGAAAGGCTAACCAGTTCGGAATCACAGATTCAAGACCTGCAGTTGAAACTAAAAGAACTCCAAGACTCACAAGAAGACTTAGAAAATCGTTCCAGACGAAATAATCTACGCATTAGAAATGTTCCAGAAACGGTTCAACTTGAGTCTTTTCTGAAAAGATATTTTAAAAAATTACTACCGAAACTACAAGAGAGCGAACTACTAATGGACAGAGCTCACAGAGCACTCAGAGCGAGACCGAAGAACAATGCACCCCCTAGAGACATAATAGTGCGTTTTCACTACTTCCGCACAAAAGAAGCAATACTCAGAGCGGCCAGAGACAACATGATAGAACTGGATGGCATAAACCCTCAACTCTACATAGATCTTGCTCCATCGACTCTTCAAAAGAGAAGAGAGCTAAAGCCGCTTACAGAGGCGCTACGTCTCAAAGACATACCCTACAAGTGGGGCTTCCCCTTTAAACTCATCTATACTGTTGACAATGTCACATATACAGTGAGAGATCCAACGAATATCGCAGAGGCTCTTCAACACCTGGACGGACAACAGGAGCCCATAGTAGATGAGGAACATTAGACTTATCTATGATTATTGAGCCACATGGGTCACACCATCAGCTGAGAAGGATAAGGACTAAGCCTATCATTACAATTATCCAGAGACATTTCAAGGCTCCCAAGTCCGAACTTTATTTCATCTGGACTGAACAAGTGCAGGAAGATCTAGACTGGCATCCATCCTGTTGAAGCTGAGGCCCAGATATGGTAAGATGAGGCGATCAGGTTTTATATCACTTGAATTGTTTGTGTTCATTAACCATTTGAATTTCTTTGCATAGTTTAACCGATATGTATTGTTATGCTTACTAAATGTATATATATGCACACAATCGGGGCTGGGGGGAGGGCATACCCAATAGATTTCCCACTAGTCACATTCCTACTTTGGGTTACCCCTGTGGATACAACTAATTTGTACCCCATTAGAGGGCCCCACTTTACCCTGAGATTCCGTACCTCTCAGGGTCCCTCCCCCTACTATATTACCTCTGGTTGATAGTCCCCCAGTTTCTTTCCCAGTTCTACCCCCACCCACACACGCAATGGCAGAGGAGCCATCTGGGAGTCTCAGAAGAGACCAGACACATAGCCAACCGTTTCATTTGAAAGTGATAACGCACAATGTAAGAGGGCTCAACTCCCCCAATAAAAGGAAAATGGCGCTTACTGACTATGCTAAATTGAAAGCAGATGTCATTCTGCTACAAGGGACTCACTTTTCACGCACTTCATTCCCGAAATATATGAGTAAAGCATACCCCAACTGCTATTTTTCTAATGGAGATACAAAATCAAAAGGGGTGGCCATTTTAGTTCACAGACATGTGAAATTCCAATTACAAAGAAAATTCATAGACCAAGAAGGACGCTTTGTGATAGTCACAGGACTACTACAGAACTGAATGGTCACTCTGTCCTCAGTCTACGCATCAAATACAAAAAAGACCAAATTTTTTTTGAAATTTTTTGAGAAGCTAGCGGAGATAAGGGAAGGCAGACTGACTGATAGTTGGTGGAGACTTCAACACAATCCTACATAACAACTTAGACAGATCCAGGGATACTCTTGCAGCTAAACAACCACTGGAACTCTCAGCCGATACCAAACGTCTTACAAAACATCTGAGAAACCTGGCTCTGGTGGATATATGGAGGGAAAAGCACCCTCTCGACAGAGACTACACATACTTCTCTTCAGTACACAGCTCATACTCACGCATTGATTTCTTGTTCACTAACTCCACTCAGGTCGCATTAGTGGGGTCAGCTAAAATACATGATATAACCTGGTCAGACCATGGAATGGTAGAGGCCATCTTTGATCACTGGGACGCGACAAGAGGCAGAAGTAATTGGAAACTCAATGACTCAATTTTTATGAATCAGGAGACCTGTACTTTAGAGAAAATGATCCCAAAGACACCCCCTTAGCGATCAGATGGGATGCTCATAAGTCAGTGCTGAGAGGGGTATTGATCAACATAGGTGCTAAGGCTAAAAAAGAACAAATCAAGAAGGTCTCTTTAATAACAGACGAGATGCACAAACTGTCACTGCAACATAAACAAGACCCCACTCCAACAACTATGCAGTGAATTAACCAACTGAGAACAGATTTGACACAACTTCTGGCGGATAAAGCGGCATTCGCATTGAACAGGACCAAACAGAAATACTTTGAATACGCTAACAAACCCCACACCATGCTAGCATGCAAGCTGAGAGATTACAATGCAGCGCACGCTATACATGCCTTGCGGGAGTCTAAGGGGCTCAATACAAGAGACACACTCAAGATAGCAGAAATATTTAAAAAATTCTACACTGGGCTCTACTCAGATGATAAAGCCCCGTTGGCACCACATTCAAGGCAATCCCAGTTTCTATCAGACTGGAAGAAGCCGCTCCTATCTCCTGAGCAACAAGATCAGCTAAAAGCCCCTATTACACAAGAGGAAATTCAGGAAGTTATCAAAAAGGCCAAATCCGGCAAATCCCCAGGACCTGATGGGTATTCTGCCAAATATTATAAGCAATTTGAGAAAATTCTATCCCCACAGATGGTTACACTTTTTCAATCTTTTCTAGATGAACACTCTCCTACACCTCACATGCAAACAGCAACTATATGTATGATTCACAAGGAAGGAAAGGACCCACTGAACTGTGAGAGCTATCGCCCGATCTCATTGATAAATGTAGACATGAAGTTATTTGCAAAGACTAGCTATACATCTACCCTCGTTGGTACATCCGGACCAAGTGGGTTTCATTCCAGGCCGACAGGCAGGGGACAATATTAGAAAAGTCATCACTTTAACCTATCTGGCAGAGAAACAAGTAACCTCCACAATGTTGTTGTCATTGGATGCCCAAAAGGCTTCAGACAGACTGAATTGGAATTACATGATGACGATACTAAAGGAGTTACATATGCCGCTACCCTATATAAGGGGTGTGCAACAACTTTATAACGCACCCTCAGCCAGGGTTGCAATGATGGGAACTCTCTCAGAAGAAATTAAGATAAGGGGGGGTACCAGACAAGGATGTCCACTCTCCCCTCTATTGTTTGCCCTCTCACTGGAACCACTAGCTAACGCCATAAGAAACCACCCACAAATAAAAGGCATAAGGGTTGGAGAGGCTGAACATAAAATTAGTTTATATGCAGATGATGTCCTCCTTACCCTAAGTTCACCTCAAACTTCGCTGCCATGTCTTAACGAGCTACTAGACCAATTCTGTCTCATATCAGGGTTCATGATAAACAACTCCAAATCACAAGCAATATCAATCAGGATGCATCCAGCAGAGAAAAAATAACTACAAACCAACTTTGACTTCAACTGGCAAGAACATCATATTAAATATCTAAGAATTCAGTTGACTTCGAAATATGAGTCCCTTTATGATAGCAACTATGTCCCACTGATCGCCTCCTTAAAATCAAGCCTACAGACCTGGAGCAGATACGGAATTTCCTGGTTTGGACGTATCTCGGCAGTAAAAATGACGCTACTTCCCAAAATTTTATGCCTCTTCAGAGTTCTCCCAATACAATTCCCAGAAAGGACAGCTCACTCTCTACAAAAAGCCATCATGCAGTTCATCTGGGAAAATAAACGCCCGAGAATTAAATTAGACATAATGTCGAAGCCAAAAAACATAGGGGGGTTAGGAGTACCACATGTATTCAGATATTACTTGGCAGCCAGACTATCAGAAGTGATATCAATGCACAGAACCCCTACCATGCCGTGGTTGGACATTGAGAAGGAGGGCCTGACCCCAATGACACTAGATCAGATTATCTGGATTCCTGAAAAAGACAGGGACAGTCCTGAATGTCTCCCCCCCACAACAATGCATACATTACAAATATGGGACACACTAGAGCACAGTGCCCATGGAACGACGAGACCATGGAGTGTGGGGCTATCACCCAGCTTTCCTGTTATGCACAGAAAGTTTACACTGCATGCCCTGACTTGTTTGAGGGGCAATTTGAGTGTGATGTTTACATCAATCAGATTCCTGTCAAGGCTCTCCTAGATTCGGGGAGTATGGTAACCCTGGTACTAGACAGTGTTATTGGAGAATTCAAACCAGTAGCCAAATCACTCCGGGTAATTTGTATCCATGGGGATATCCGGTCCTACCCGCTAGTCCCAGTGACCATCACTATTGCCGGTGAATCCATTTTGCATGAAGTTGGGGTGGTGAGTAAACTGTTGCACCCCGCTATTTTGGGACGTGACTTTCCAAAGTTCTGGGATTTGTGGGAAAGTGTGGGGAAGGAAACCACTGACTTGAGGGTGGGATTGGGTCCCCAAAACCCAAGGGATGTGATAATTGATATACCCAGTGATATTGAAAATGATGTGATGTATGATTTTCAAAATGATGATGTGTCACTGCCCCAAACTCAGGAGAAAAGTAATAAGGCAATAGAGGATCCCAGTCAGAAGACCGAACTGTCCTCTGAGGGGGGGGGGATTTCTCCCCATTACAGGTAATGCTAGGGGAGGATGATGAGAATGATTCATCAAATCCCGTATCTCCTGATCTGGATGTGTCAAGGGGAGCCTTTAGCATGGCCCAGATGCAGGATCCCACCTTAGTTAATGTTAGAGAGCAGGTGGTGGTGATAAATGGTGTTCCCCAAGAACCAGGTGCAGATAACCAATGGCCACACTTTGCTGTTAATAGTGATCTGCTTTATAGAGTCACCAAGGTCCGTGAGGAGGTTGTTGAACAATTGTTAGTTCCCTGGCCATACAGACAAATGGTACTTGACCTAGCGCATAATGATGCCCTGGGTGGACACTTGGGGGCAGAGAAGACCGAAGCAAGAATCACAGACCGATTTTTCTGGCCAGGTTTAAAGTCTGAAGTAAAAACCTACTGTGCGTCCTGTCCCACCTGCCAATTAACAGCCCCGGCATCTCATTTTCGTAGCCCCTTGGTGGCCTTACCCATTATCAAAGTACCATTTGAACGTATAGCCATGGACTTAGTGGGTCCCCTGGTAAAATCTGCCCGAGGGCATCAGTATATCTTGGTAATCCTTGATTACGCCACCCGATACCCGGAAGCTATTCCCTTAAGGAATGCCACATCTAAAGCCATTGCCCGTGAGCTGTTCCTAATGTTTTCAAGGACAGGCTTCCCAAACGAGATACTCACTGACCAGGGTACCCCATTCATGTCAAAGGTTATGGCCGGTGTGTGTAACTTGTTCCAGATAAAGCAGTTACATACATCTGTCTACCATCCTCAGACAGATGGCTTGGTTGAACGTTTTAATAAGACCTTAAAAACAATGCTTAAGCGGGTGGTGCAAAAAGATGGTAAGGATTGGGATTGTTTATTACCTGCTCTTTTATTCGCAATTCGAGAGGTGCCTCAGGCGTCCACAGGTTTCTCCCCCTTTGAGTTGGTGTACGGGCGCAGGCCCCGGGGACTGCTTGATATTGTAAAGGAGGCTTGGGAGAGTGAAGCTACTCCCCACAAAAGTGTTTTGGAATATGTCTCTCAAATGAGGGAAAGAATTGCAGGAGTGATGCCACTGGTTAAGGAACACATGCAAAGTGCCCAAGAGGCTCAGCGCCGGGTATACAACCGGTCCGCTAAAGTGAGGCAATTCCAGGTGGGAGATAGAGTAGCAGTGTTGTTTCCCACTGTAGAGAGCAAATTCTTGGCCTGGTGGCAGGGCCCATTTGAAATTGTAGAAAAAGTGGGTGAGGTGAACTATAAGGTTCACCAACCAGGTAAGAGAAAGCCCTACCAAATCTATCACATAAATTTGTTAAAGCCTTGGAGGGATCACTCTGGGTAGAGATTTCGACTGGGCAAAAGGTATCAAAAAGAATTATCATTGGTGTATGCTATAAACCACCTCGTATAAGTGTCGCGTATGAAGCCCAGCTACTCTTGCAGATACAAGCGGCTTCACAGCTGGGTCAAGTTGTTGCTATGGGTGACTTCAATTATCCAGACATTGACTGGGGTAATGGGGTTGCTAAGACAGAAAAAGCTAGTAGGTTTGTAAATATGCTGAATGACAACTTTTTATTCCAGCTCGTTCAAGAACCTACTAGGAATAACTCTCTTTTGGACCTTGTAATAACTAACAATACTGAACTCATCTCTAACATTTGTGTGGGTGAGCATTTAGGGAATAGTGATCATAACATGGTCTCCTTTGAGATTCTGTTGCAGAAGCAATTCTATAAGGGAGTAACTAAAACACTAAATTTCAGACGTGCAAACTTTGACAGTATAAGGGCATCTCTGCAACATATTAAGTGGGAAATGCTTTTCACAGGGTTAAACACAGAACAAAAATGGGAAGTCTTTAAAATGCTGCTTAATAAATATACTTGTCAGTATATTCCACTTGTAAGCAAGGAACGTCGTTGCAAAGCAAAACCTTTTTGGTTCAATAGAAGCGTTGGTGTTGAGGTGGGTAAGAAAAGACGTGCTTTTAAGGCTTTCAAGTTAGCTGGTACAGCCGAAACATTTATAAGGTACAAGGAGGCCAATAAATCATGCAAAGAAGCTATAAGGCAAGCTAAAATTGCTATAGAAAAGGATATTGCAGCAAGCAGTAAAAAAAATCCAAAATTATTTTTTAAATATGTCAATAGTAAAAAAATGAAGCAGGAAGGGGTGGGACCCTTACTATCAGAGGGGGGTCAGCTGGTTGATGAAAACAAAATAAAAGCGCAGATTCTGAACTCGTATTTTTCATCTGTCTACACAAATGAAGAACCAGTAAGTGAAGGTTTCCTTCTTAACACTCCCAATTCTAGTAATACAACTAATGATGCATGGTTCACACATGATGAAATTCAAAAGAGACTTGAACATGTTGAGATTAACAAAGGTCCAGGGCCAGATGGTATTCATCCCAGGGTAATTAGCGAGCTTAGCTCTGTGATTGCCAAACCTCTTTACTTAATTTTTCAGGATTCATTGAGATCTGGCATAGTGCCGAGAGACTGGCGAATTGCTAATGTGGTGCCTCTATTCAAAAAAGGATCCCGTTCTCAGCCTCAAAACTATAGGCCAGTTAGTCTGACGTCAGTATTAGGAAAGCTTTTTGAAGGGTTAATAAAGGATAAGATACTGGACTTCATAGCAAATCATAATACTATGAGTTTGTGCCAGCATGGTTTTATGCGTAATAGATCTTGCCAGACTAACTTAATTTCTTTTTACGAGAATGTAAGTAGAGACCTCGATTCTGGGATGGCAGTGGATGTGATTTACTTAGACTTTGCTAAAGCATTTGATACAGTGCCACACAAAAGGTTACTGGTTAAATTAAGGAATGTTGGACTGGAACATAGTATTTGTACCTGGATAGAGAACTGGCTAAAAGATAGACTACAAAGAGTGGTGGTAAATGGAACATTTTCTAATTGGACCAGTGTTGTTAGTGGAGTACCGCAGGGCTCTGTACTAGGTCCCTTGCTTTTCAACTTGTTTATTAATGACCTGGAGGTGGGCATTGAAAGTACTGTTTCTATTTTTGCAAATGATACTAAATTGTGCAGAACTATAGGTTCCATGCAGGATGCTGCCACTTTGCAAAGTGATCTGTCTAAACTGGAAAACTGGGCAGCAAACTGGAAAATGAGGTTCAACGTTGATAAATGCAAGGTTATGCACTTTGGCAAAAATAATATAAATGCAAGTTATACACTAAATGGCAATGTGTTGGGAGTTTCCTTAAATGAAAAGGATCTAGGGGTCTTTGTAGATAACACGTTGTCTAATTCTGGGCAGTGTCATTCTGTGACTACTAAAGCAAATAAAGTTCTGTCTTGCATAAAAAAGGGCATTAACTCAAGGGATGAAAACATAATTATGCCTCTTTATAGGTCCCTGGTAAGGCCTCATCTGGAGTATGCAGTTCAGTTTTGGACTCCAGTCCTTAAGAGGGATATAAATGAGCTGGAGAGGGTGCAGAGACGTGCAACTAAATTGGTTAGAGGGACGGAAGACTTAAATTATGAGGGTAGACTGTCATGGTTGGGGTTGTTTTCTCTGGAAAAAAGGCGCTTGCGAGGGGACATGATTACACTTTACAAGTATATTAGAGGACATTATAGACAAATGGCAGGGGACCTTTTTACCCATAAAGTGGATCACCGTACCAGAGGCCACCCCTTTAGACTAGAAGAAAAGAACTTTCATTTGAAGCAACGTAGAGGGTTCTTCACAGTCAGGACAGTGAGGTTGTGGAATGCACTGCCGGGTGATGTTGTGATGGCTGATTCAGTTAATGCCTTTAAGAATGGCTTGGATGATTTTTTGGACAGACATAATATCAAAGGCTATTGTGATACTAAACCCTATAGTTAGTATAGGTATAGGTATATAGAATTTTAATTAAAAGTAGGGAGGGGTGTGTGTATGGATGCTGGGTTTTCATTTGGAGGGGTTGAACTTGATGGACTTTGTCTTTTTTCAACCCAATTTAACTATGTAACTATGTAACTATGTAACTATGGATAGAGAACCAGTTGCGGCACTGGCCAGTGGGAAACGTGAGTCTCAGGTTGGTGCTGACAGTGTCCGTGTGGCAAAAGCATTGTCAAAAGCTCAGACCCAGCAAGTCAGGGAGTTTCTGCAGAGAAACAAAGATATTTTTTCTGATTTGCCTGGGATCACTAATGTCATAGAGCATGACGTAATTACAGAGCCGGGAGTAAAGGTGTGTCTCAAGCCTTACCGTATTCCAGAGGCTCGTCGGAAGGCTGTCTCAGAGGAGGTAAAAAAAATGTTGGAATTAGGAGTTATTGAAGAGTCACAGAGTGAATGGTCGAGTCCTATTGTGTTGGTACCCAAGCCCAACGGTACTCTGCGATTCTGCAATGATTTCCGAAAACTCAACGAAATTTCCAAATTTGATGCCTATCCCATGCCCCGGGTAGACGAACTTATAGAGAGGTTGGGTCCTGCCCGGTATATCACCACTTTGGACCTCACTAAAGGGTATTGGCAAATACCCCTAACTCAGGCAGCAAGGGAGAAAACTGCATTTTCCACTCCAGATGGCCATTTTCAATATAGGAGAATGCCCTTTGGTTTACAAACAGCCCCCGCTACGTTCCAAAGGGCAATCGACAAGCTTTTGAGGTCCCATCACAGGTACACCTCCGTTTACCTGGATGACATTGTTATCTTTAGTAGGGACTGGGAGTCCCATTTGCCTAAAGTCCAGGCAGTTCTTGACTCCTTGAGAGAGGGAGGATTCACAGTGAACCCAGAAAAGTGTGCCCTAGGTATGGAAGAGGCAAGGTACCTTGGGTACATCGTTGGAAGAGGGCTAGTAAAACCCCAGTTAAATAAGATAGATGCAGTCCAGAACTGGCCCCGCCCTAAAACAAAAAAACAGGTACGAGCCTTCCTGGGAATAGTTGGGTACTACCGTAGGTTTGTCCCCGATTTTGCCACTATAGCTGCTCCATTAACAGACCTGACCAAAGGTCGTAAGTCAATTATGATTGAGTGGAACACTGATGCTGAAAAGGCCTTTCTGGAGCTCAAGTCCACACTTTGTAATCACCCCATCTTGGTGGCTCCAGATTTCTCCAAGGAATTTATTGTCCAGACCAATGCTTCAGATGTAGGTTTGGGAGCTGTATTATCACAGGTCATTAATGGGGAAGAGCATCCCGTGGTGTTCCTCAGTAGAAAGTTGACTACAGCAGAGAAAAACTATGCAATAGTTGAGCGAGAATGCCTGGCCATCAAGTGGGCCTTGGACTCGCTCCGTTATTACCTTTTAGGTAGAAGGTTCAGGCTGGTTTCTGATCATGCCCCACTCACATGGATGAAGCAGAAAAAAGGGGCAAATGCCAGAGTAACACGGTGGTTCCTGGCACTCCAGGAGTTCAAGTTTAGGGTAGAGCACAGACCCGGAAAACAGCACCTGAATGCTGATGCTCTTTCCCGAGTCCATTGTTTGGGCTCTTCTGGTGCCTCCACCTCCCCTGGGTTGAGGCAGAGGGGGGGATATGTAGAAGCTGGGGGGGATATATTGTAGATGACCGGTATATATCCCAATTCTTTAGGTTTTAAAATTACCTCTTTAAAAGACACCATGGGGTTAACCAGCCAGAGGTGGGCTGGACATCCAAGGGGTGTTTAATGGAGGTGAGCAGCAGGTGAGTGTGTGTGGAAACTCACTGCTGTGTTAAACAGAAAAGTTTGGTTTTCTTGTGTGGCTACTCACTGTGGAGTTGGAGAAAGTTCTTTTCTAAAAGACTAGGGAGTTCACTCCCGACAGACTGGACACTGCAAGTTTTCTTGGCAAGTACACGGCTCTGTTGTTGGGACTTATTTGTTGCTGAACTGAAGCTGTTTTGATTTTTATGCCACTGCTTGTCTGTGAGAGATTTATGTGAACTGAAGAAAATTAACTAAATGTTTCCTTTAACGTGGAGTGGCCTGCATGTTTGGTGAAAAAACCCCGCTGTGATCCCCCAAACATCACAATACGTATATAAGCAAGATGTATGTAAAAGTTTTACAGAAAATAAATAAAAATCTTGAATAAAAAAAAAGGAGCATACTCTGTGAGTTTCCTCCAAGAGACCCATACTACTTGAGAGCTTGAAGCAAGCTGGCATCTTTAGTGGAAGGGTATTTTTTAATCACCTCACTTTGACATCATGTGGGTGGTGACCCTTTTCTCAGATTCCTTCCAGCCAGAGGTCCTGAGTGCTTACTCTGTCATCCCTGGCCGTCTAATACATCTTCGGGTCCAGGAGTAATGTAGAATATATATAACCTAATAAATATATATGTCCCTACTACTGGACCAGAGAGGGCATGGTTCTTTGAAAGTTTGTCAGCCTACATGGAGACAATTGACTATTACACCCTTGATGCTTGAGACCGCAATGTACCCAAGAAAAGGGTCGCGTCGGAGTCAGTCTTGCAAGAACGAATTGCTCATTTCTTCTTGGTTGACGTTTGGAGAGAACAGAACCCAGAAGGATGCCTTCACCTATGTCAGGGTGAGAGATGGTTATGTTTCTCAATCCCGGATTGATAGGATATATATATCGAGCCATCTCATGTCACAAGCCCAGTCAAGCACCATTGGTACCATTCTCAGACCACAATTGTGTATCCCTGAGAATGTCCTTAGCACCATTTCTGCCAAAAGCTGCTTACTGGCACTTTAACAACAGTTTATTATAGAAGATGAGGGTTTGGAGAGGCTGGAGGGCTCTTCAGAATGAATTTGCCACATTGAATCAGTGGTGGGATGTAGGCAAGGTTCACCTAAAGCTCTTGTGTCAAGAGTATACCAAAAGTGTGAGCAGGCAGCGCAATGCAGAGATTGAGGCACTGAATGGGGAGGTGCTTGATCTTGAGCAAAGGCTATTAGGCTCTATAGTGTGAATACCTAGAAAGGAAAGAAGCGATGTGTAACAGCAACAGGCTTGTGGTGCCTTTGTGCAAAGCTGGATGCAGTTACTTTGCTCTGGAGAAGAAGAAGGGGAACCAAAAAAAATCACATGCCTTTTTGCTGAGGATGGAACCCCCCTTGAGGATCCGGAGGCTATCCGGGACAGAGCTCGGTCCTTCTATCAAAACCTTTTTTCTCCAGATCCCATCTCTCCAGATGCCTGTGAGGAGCTATGGGATGGACTTCGAGTGGTCAGTGAGAGGAGAAAAGAGAGGTTGGAGACACCAATCACTCTAGATGAAATCTCTCAAGCACTCCATTTAATGCCCCACAATAAATCTCCTGGGCTTGACGGACTGACCGTACAGTTCTTCCAGTTCTTCTGGGATACTCTGGGCCCTGATTTCCATAGGGTCCTAACTGAGGCCTTCAAGAAAGGTGAGTTGCCACTTTCGCGTCGTCGAGCAGTGTTATCACTACTTCCTAAGAGGGGATCTCCGCCTTATTAAGAACTGGAGACCAGTCTCACTGCTCAGCACAGACTATAAGATCATGGCCAAAGCTATCTCACTTAGGCTCAAATCTGTGCTGGCAGAGGTGATTCATCCTGACCAGTCCTATACAGTCCCCGGTTGGCCAATTTTTGATAATGTCTTTCTGATCCGAGACTTGCTACATTTTGCAAGAAGGACTGGTCTATATCTTGCTTTTCTCTCTCTGGATCAAGAGAAGGCATTTGACAGGGTGGATCACCAATATCTTATAGGCACTCTGCAGGCCTATAGCTTTGGCCCACAGTTTGTGGGCTACCTGAAAACAATGTATGCCTCTGCAGAATGTTTAGTTAAAATCAACTGCTCTCTGACTGCACCTCTGGCCTTTGGATGAGGAGTTCGGCATGGATGCCCCTTGTCAGGACAACTGTACTCGCTGGCCATTGATCCCTTTGTCTCCTGAGGAAAAGGCTCACGGGACTGGTGCTCAAAGAACCTGACATGAGGGTGGTTCTCTCAGCCTATGCTGATGATGTAATTCTTGTGGCCCAGGACCTAGTTGATCTTGAGCGGACACAAGAGTGTCAAGAGGTGTACACTGCTGCCTCATCTGCCCGTGGATCAACTGGTCCAAGAGCTCAGGCCTTCTGGAGGGTTCTCTACAGGTAGATTTCCTGCCTCCTGCTATTCGTGACATCTAGTGGGAGTGTAATATCATTAAATATTTACGGGTCTACCTATCAACTGAAGAGCATCCAGTCTCACAGAATTTCATTGAACTTGAGGAGCGTGTTCTAACCCGCCTGGGAAAGTGGAAGGGTTTTTCTAAAGTACTTTTTATGAGGGGGAGGGCTTTGGTGATCAATCAGCTGGTGGCCTCTCAGCTCTGGTACCAGCTGATATGTCTTAGCCCAACCCAAGAATTCATTGCTAAGATCCAGAGAAGGTTACTGGACTTTCACTGGATAGAAAAGCACTGGGTTTCTGCAGGTGTTTCAAGCCTCCCGTTGAGAGAGGGAGGGCAGGGAGTCGTGCGCATATGTTCTCAAGTGCACACCTTCTGTCTCCAGCAAATACAGAGATACTTGCATGCAGATCCTTCTCCACAGTGGTGTACTCTAGCTTTGAGATTTTATCGCCAGGTACGCAATATGGGGTATGACCAGCAACTGTTTTTCATTGAACCTGAGGGTTTTCTAACCCTGCCGTCTTACTACCAAGACACTCTAAAGACCTGGAGCATGGTCTCTGTGTTAAGGCAAGGAGCCATTCAAGGGGAAGACATTCTAAATGAGCCCCTACTTTACAATCCATCTTTAAGACTAGGATGTTGGACTCCATCAGCATCTGCCGTCGCCTTTGCCAGACTCGGTTAACCAGAGTTGGGGATCTCCTGGATTTTGAGAAATCAGATTGGCTGGACTCTTAGGCAGTTATGCAACGCATGGGATTCCTCACCACTAGGGTTCCACAACGTCTGCTCAAGGAAATCAAGGACACAATCTCTGCTGATTCTCACACCTTCATTGATGGGGTTTTACATGCTGGAGAGCCACGTCCACCTTGGAACTCCTCACCTCTAGACATAATAATAGCACCCAAAACCCGTCAATCCCCCCAAGCACCTCCTTCCCCCAACTTGAGCCAGTTGGGGAATTTTCCATTGACACACTTTCATGATATAACAAGAAAGCTGTTGTACTCTCTAATGCTTCACACTGTACACTTCCTTGCCCTCATCTCCCGCTATGATAACATCTGGAGACATGTGCTTAATGAGGGTGAAAGACCTCAGTTGTGAGCTCCTTATTCCAGTTTGGTGCCTAGACCCACTGGAGACTTGAGTTGTAAAGTGCTCCATGTTGCATTGAGCACAGGAGAGTAGTTAGCTCGTTTTACAGATTCCCTAGCTGCTTGTCCATTCTGCGGCAAAGGAGAGTGTGTTTCATGCTTATTTTACGTGTGCCAGACTGCAACCTCTATTGGCTCTTTTGAAGAAGCTTTACCTGCAGTTCTGATAACACTTTTCCCCTCATGTTTATATTTTTGGACACCCAGTATCCCGGGACAATCAAGAGAAAGACCTTCTCTCCAACTTGATCCTGGCTTTAGCTAAATTAGTCATTCATAAATCTAGAAATCAATGTTTGGAAAGTGGGAATCCTCTGCCAGGGGAGGTCTTGTTCCGGGTGCTGGTGCGTTCCCGCATCCGAGAAGAGTACACTCAAGCAGTGTTTACTGGTCGGTTGAAAGAATTTGCTAACATGTATTATGTGCCATGAGACCCCTAACAGTTAGGAGACCTAGAAAACCATATATTTTCCGAAAGTACACATTCTGACGAATCTAAAGCAGATTATTACATCTTTCTACTGTGAACAACCAAACCGCAAAGCTATACTAAACATAACGCTTTTTTTAAAATCTCTGTATATAGTCACAAAGCTTGCATTTTACCACATTATATGGCCCACATTTCTTAACGTATCAGCATAAAACATCCTAAATATGAACTACGGGGGTCTGTCTACTGAACACTTTGATGTCCAATATGCATAGATATACAAAACTATGTGGGGCAGAGAGACCCCCAAATGACAATTGTGTATATAAATTTTCATTGCTGACGTGCTGGCTGCTGCAATATAAGCACCTGGTATGTGTATTATGTGACATAAGACCCCTTAACAGTACAAAGACCCTAAAAAACCATATATTTTCAGAAAGTACACATTTTGACGAATCCAATATGGGTAAATATGTGTTTCTACTGCAAACTGCCAAACTGTAAAGCAATGCTGAACTTAAAGTTTTTTTATCAAATTTCTGAAAATCGTCACAAAGCTTGAAATTTACCCCATTATATGCCCCACATTTCATAACATATCAGCATAAAACATCCTAAAGTTGAACGCCAGGGGTCTACTGAACACTTTGATGCCCAATATGCATAGATATACCAAACTATGTGGTGCACAGAGACCCCCAAATGACAATAGTGTATATACATTTTCACGGCTGATGCACTGGCTGCTGCAATATAAGCACATGGGCCCTTCCTGCAATGAGGCAAGGTGAGCACCTTGCCTCAGGCAGCAGTGAATGGGCAGTTACAAGGGGCGGCAAAAAACCGCCTCCTGTAACTTTAGGAGCCGAATGTCCATTTTTTAAACCGGAAATTCGGCTCTGCTAGTGCAGAAAGCACAGTACGCGATCGCTGTGCTAGCGATGCAGCCCCTTTTGACCCGCTCCGGCGCTAAACTTTTAATTGCAGAACGGGAGAGGTGGGCGGCATCGGGGTTGCTGCCTCGGGCTGCAGCAGCCCACAGATCGCCCCTATGTTTATTATACGACATAAGACCTCCTTACAGTACAGAGACCCTAGAAAACCATATATTTTCGGAAAGTACACATTCTGACTAATCCAATATGGGTAAATATGTGTTTCTACTGCAAACTGCCAAACTGTAAAGCAATGCTGAATGTAACGTTTTTTTTATCAAATTTCTGAAAATCGTCACAAAGCTTGCATTTTACCCCATTATATGCTCCACATTTCGTAAAGTATCAGCATAAAACATCCTAAATATGAACGACAGGGGTCTACTGAACACTTTGATGTCCAATATGAATAGATATACCAAACTATGTGGCTCACAGAGACCCCCAAATGGATATATAGTAGATAAAATTTACAAGGCAAAACAAAATAAGACAGTGTGAAATGCCAGACTAGTGTAATCGGCCGTCAGAATCACAGTTTGAATATTTTAGCTGGGGAAATAGGTTATACGGACAGAAACAAGTGAACACGACATATTCAGAGCTGAAAATGCAATAAAATGGCTAAAAATTCAATAAAATGGATAAAAATGCACCAAAATGCCAAAAATTGCAAAATAATCATCGAAATAATATACAAAAGGTATTGCACAGTACGGTTAGCGAATACGCTATTCGCAATGTCAATTAAACATTTTTTTTCAGCCAAAAAAGAGACAATGTGATAAGCCATGTATGTGCGTGTGTACAATTGGTAAATTACATGTTATGTGCATGTGTGTGTGAGTGCAGTGAGTGTGAGTGACCCCCCCGATCCCCAAAAATGTGTGTGTGTGTAAGTGTGAATGTAAGTGTATTTGTGTGTGTAATTGTTGCACTAAACTGGAAAAGTCGATGAAGGTTGTTGCAGACGATCTGGAGGGGCCCCAGTAAGAGATCTGCAATCATTCCAGTGTTCCTGTGCTGTGGGGGCTGAGCTGGGTGGCGCAGTTTAGTCTGCAGCAGCAGGACAAGTAGGAAACACGTGCCTGCTACTGCCTTGGGGCCCCTGGGCATTCACGCCCCAGGGACCACTCTATCCCCCGCTCTGCTCGTTGTCTAGGGGTGGGGGATCTAGGAGGAATGGAGCGAGCGGCTCGAAAAGCCGATCCTGCGCTCCAGAACCTGGAAATACAGCATAACGTAGACTCTACGTTCTTTGGTACTTTGATCCACACAACGTAGATTCCACAATCTGTGCCCTAAAAGGGTTAAAGAGCAGTTAAGAGCAGCTAAAGAGCAAGTGCCACTGGAGTCCCAGGGGTTCTATTTATACAGTCTGTCAGGTGCAACTAATCAAACCTCACCCCCTCAAACTGAAGGAAATCTAACTGCAAAATAAAGCAGGTTGTGGGAAACTTTCTGTAAGCACAATAGCACACCAAACTTTGCTATTTAGCACCCAAGACAGAAAAAAATGATAAAAAAAATATAAAACCTTACTATAAAATAAAATAACAGTTAATATCATGCTTGCCTCATGGCAGAAATGACTGTAAATACACATTTTAAATAATATACTAATGACATCTAACAGTTGTTAATGTAATTTATACTTTTTAGGTTTATCACCATTTCCCTAAGTGGCTCTGTGAGACTGGGGCAGAACAAATGCCACCTCTTCCAGAAAACCACTCCAGAATATTTCTACAGAATTAGATTTTTTTAGTGCTTCTGAGACGTTTTACTTTATCTTGCTGAGCTTCTTATTTGTCCAAAATCTGATTTCTTCCAACTAGTGATTTAAACCAGAGATCCCCCAAATGCAGTTCCTTCAAAACTGGATTAACCTGCAATTCCCAGCATCGCCAGTGAGCCATTTACAAGTTTATGATATGCTGATAGGCCTTTACCTTTGGCGGCTTGCAAAAAAAAGAATAGATAGAAAGATTTTGTAGGCAGGGCCCTAGGATCCCATTTTTGTATTCTGAACCCGTTCGTTAACTTGCTGTGTTTGTTATAAATTATTATAATTTGCTGTGTAACTTGCAGGCACTGTAAAAGTAAACTGTAAAGATAATAGATATGAAGGCTTACTTATGAAGGCAAGTACAATGTGCAAAGCTTAAAAATGCACCCAAATTGCCCACAATTATTATCATTATTATTATTTACACAATGCAGCATATTTCCCCACCATTTCAGCATAATAGTAGGAGCCCCCTAACTAGAGTATGCATTCACTGCTATGGAAACAGTGAATGTATATTAAAGGAACAGTAGCATCAAAAAGTAATAAAAATATAATGCAGTGTTGCCCTGCACTGGTAATACTGCTGTGTTTGCTTCAGAAACGCTACTATTGTTTATATAAATAAGATGCTGTGTAGCAATGGGGGCAGCCATTCAAAGGAGAAAAGGCTCATATTACACAGCAGATAACAGATAAGCTATGTAGAACATAATGGTGTTATCTATTATGCATTATTTAACCTGTTCCATATAGCATTTTTTCAATTTCCATCATTGCTAGACAGCAGCTTGTTTATATGAACTATAGTAGTGTTTCTGAACCAAATAGGTCAGTTTCACCAGTGCAGTGCATGCTATTTTCATTACTTTAAAAAAACTTAAATTTTTGGCATTACTGTTCCTTTAACCTGCAACTCTAAAAAATCAACTTGAATGGGTGCATAGCCTGTCTATATACGTTTTGGGTCCTCTGGGTTTTGCAGGTATTGTATTCTTTATACTTACAATCCTGTATACTAAATCTATTGCAGAAGTCAAAGTTATTCTGCCAGCATGTGCAAAGTAAACCCATCAACATCAGATACTCTTGAAAAATTCAAGGGGCCCATCTTAGCTATTAGGGTAAGGGCTTAACAACAATAGAACTGTTATATTTTCAGTTATATTGAGTGTATGTTATGTTGGCATTCATGTGTTTATTTGTTACATGCTGTCAGTGTTACTTCAACACAACAAGGCATGTGCAGTTTCCCATAGCAACCACATATTTACTGTTGGTTGCTGTGGGTAAATGCTATTGTGCTATTTATATTAGTAAATTGGACCCATCTTGTATCCATGGGGGAGTGCTGTTGTAGGGCACTGCCATACATGCCAAGGAAGAATAGCACTGCCCAAATGTAATCATTTAACTGGCCCTTCCCCTGAGTCCAAAGAGGGAAATGCTAGATACTTTTTATGCCAAAAATAGGGGTTTTAGATGGGACACCATCCCCCATAGGTAATAAAAGGCACTTAAGTTTGCCCAGGAGCAGTATCCCATAGCAACTAATAAGATGTTTGCTTTTAAACAGGTGACCATTAAATGCTACCTGCTGGTTGGTTGGTATGGGTTACTGATCCTGGACAAATTTAGAGCCTTTTATTACATAACCCCCTATGTCTCTTGTGTTGTTATCTTCAGAATTATATCCCAGCTTAGCAGATAATTAACATACATCTACTTCACTGCTCTCTTCAACATGGATCCTTTAAGTTTCAGTCTCTGACAGATCTCCTAGTCATACTCCTCCATACTCCACCATGTGGATGTCAAAAGGGGCAATCAACAGCTGTAGCAGGCCATTTAATAGATATGTATGTGCATGGGCACATCTATTTCCTGGATCTTCATTAAGAAAGAAGGCTGGGTGTGTCAGAAAGATAAGAGATAATTGCAAATTTGCAAGTGATCTGCATAGACTGGGTGTGGCTAGAGATTTGATTGTAAAATGTACTTGTTTATTGGCTTGTGTGAATGATTCAGCATTCTCTGTGTTCTATGTTGGTTAGGCAGTGGTTCTCAACCAGTGTCTTGTGAGCAATGTATTGTACACCAATACCTTGGATGTTGCTCCCAGTGGTGCTTATTTTTGAATTCTTGGCTAGGCAAATTGGTTGCTTAAAAAACAGGTGTACTACCAGATAGAGCCTCCTGTAGGCTGCCAGTCCACATAAGGGCTACCAAATAGCCAATCACAGCACTTTTTGGCACCCCCTGGCATACCTCCCAACTGTCCCTTTTTTGGAGGGACAGTCCCTCTTTTGACAGCTCAACCCGCAGTCCCTCATTTGTACTGGAAAGTCCCTCTTTTCTCTGCACTGAACAGCCAGAAAAAGAAACAAAGTTTCCCACTTAATTGGCTTTTAGCAGAGAGCCCAGAACAGCTAACAGGTGCAAATAAGATACTTTGTAACAATTTTGAGACACAAAAACACAGTTTAGATAAGGAGAAATATTTTCAAACTTTCATAACCTGCCAAATTTTGTAAAACAAAGATGGTAATTAGGGGGTGTGGCCACAGAAAGGGGTGTGGTCAAAAAATTGCTGCGCTATGTGCTGAAAAAAAAATTTTGTCCCTCTTTTTACTTCCAAAATGTTGGGAGATATGCCCTGGAACTATTCTAATGCTTGTTTTGCTCCAATTCATTCATTGGATCTATGCCTGCTAGTGAGTGAGACCAGAATGACCTTGCCTTGCAGCATGAAAAAAGAAAATGTGCTTGCCAGTATTTGAGATTCACATTGACTGTGAAGACTTGACTGCTACTCTGTGGAATTCACTTCATAGGAAGGATGATCCCTGCATACTGGTGGTACATAGAATTGGCCCTGTATTTTATCCTGCCATGTGTTGAAAGATGTATTATAAATAAAATGGGCTCTGTAACTTGTCATGTGTTCTGGGGTATTCTACAAGCTGCTGCTTTTATTCTGCAATGTGTAGGAATTGGTTCTTGCATACTATAAAGGTATTAATGTAGAAAATGTTTTAATTAGCCCCCAAACACAAAACATACCCTCCCTATATTCCTGCATTCCTTTATATAGGACACCATGAAAACAGAGCAAGTGTTGCTGTCTTGGAAAGGGGCTGTCTGCAGAATGGTAGCCTGTTATACAGCATCTTACAGCTACAACCTTAGCCTCATGTGCAACCTAACGCCTTTATGATGTTCATTAAACCCAAGGCTGTATTTAATGACTCTTTAGTGCTGCTTCACCTTAACTCTTTGCTTCCTGTATGTATGATTTGAAATTATTCACCTCTTTTACTAGGATTACAGTTCTTTTGAGAAAGCAGATAAATAATCCAGACCAAAAAGTATATATTAAATGATTATTTAAACGAAATTAATATTTACATTGTTACAATTACTGATTAATGCCAAGTATACATCATAGTTAGCATAGTTAGCAATAAACACAGAGTGAAAGAAAAAATGGTCAGTCAGTTTCTCTCTCTTGCCTCAGGCCCTCACGGCTTCCCTCTGGGTCACCTGTTAGCTACTATCTCCTGTCTTTACATGCTGTCCCCTTCACAGTCCAGTGTTCTTTTTAAAGGGGAAGGAAACCTAGTCGGCGCAAACCCCCCACCCCTCCTCCCGTTTGTTGCCCACCCTCCTTCCTCCCCCCTGGCCTACAGGCCCGGACTGATAATGTATCAGTTCGGGCAAATGCCCGAGGGGCCGCTCTACCCTGCATTCTAGTGGGCCGCTTGCTGCCTAATTAGATGCGGTGCTCGCTGCACTTGCCAGCTAGTAATCACTCACACCAACGTACACGGCACGGTGGGACCAGCTAATTAACTTATCTTTCAGCCCCGTACCACGGATGGTAGGAGCTTTTACTTTCTTTCCCCCCCCCCTCCCGTTTGCAGTCCTACTAGTGCCTGTGAACGTTTCGGAACTCCCTGTCATTGCTGATCTATTCATGCTCCTGACACTGACTTCTGTTATCCTGTGAAAGAGATAGACGCAAGCAGGCACGCAGCAGAAGTCTGACCCCGTGACCTAGGAGGAAGTGATCAGCGGTGACAGAAGAATTTGAAGCCCCCCCACTGACTGAACATCCATGCTGCACTGAAGCTGAGTTATAAATTATTGTAAGAGCCGGCTGTAAACTTTATGTTTATGATGAGGGGGAGTTTATGATTTTGGAATTATATTTACAGAAAAGTAGAGGCTAACAAAGAGCAAACAGTAGTAACCCCACACTATCGGATTCTTTTATTCTAAAATGAATTTAAAATTATACAGTACCCTTGAGGTGCATCAATCAGTGTTTTGTGTTTAGTGTAATCGATTCAATACTAACTTAGCGACCAATTAATTTATCGATAAAAACCATCAATTAATTTATGAATTCATTTAATCAATTTGTAGTTCATTAATTAAAGTGCCTGTGCTTCAATATACAATCAATTAACTATGAATTAATTTGGGGGGCGGAGCTAGCCAGCACAGAGTATGGACGCTTGAGGAGCGAGCTCCGAGTTAAACCGAGCCAAGAAACTTGTAAAACTACAGTGGACTGAGATTTTGGCAGCAAAAAAGACAAAGGAGAACACCAGGAGAAACATGGGACCAAAAACGCAACCCAAAAAGGCAAGTACCTCAATGACCGCGTTCTTTCCTGCACACGCGGCTGCTGAAAAGCAACCTAGGGAAGGCGCCATCTTGGAAACAAGTCAGCCCAGTATAGACATGGATCCCATTCGAGACGGGGACCAGATGCGCACCTCAGCAGACGATTTAAAAGTAATGCTTTTGGATATCAAACAGACGCTACAATCGGATATCAAGCAGCTATCAGTGGATATACGCAGGGAGCTGCAAGAGCTGGGAGAGCGCACTGCGCATGTCGAAACCAAGATGGAGGAATATGTGAATGCGCACAATGACTTAGCTGACAACCAGGTAAAGATGGAAACGGAGGTGGAACGCTTATCAAACAAGGTGGCAGACCTGGAAGACCGCTCCCGTAGAAACAATCTAAAGCTACGCGGCATACCAGAGTCGGTACAATCGCAAGACTTGGAGGAATACCTGACAACTCTGCTCAAGGTAATCATGCCTGATACCCCCCAAGTAGAACTTATTATCGATAGAATCCACAGGATCCCTAAACCGCGCAGTGCCCCTGACTCAGCGCCTAGGGATGTCCTCACCAAGCTCCACTTTTTCCATATTAAGGAGACCCTGTTACGCTCTGCCAGACACAAGGATCAATGGCCTGCACAATATGCAGATCTACAAATTTACTCAGATCTCTCCCAAGCCACATTAGCAAAAAGAAGAGCCTTTGTGGAAGTCACAAAAATCTTGCGGGATAATCATATAGCATACCGATGGGGGTTTCCAGTAAAGCTTATGATTAATAAGCAAGGCAGCACAGTCACTCTAGCTTCACCTGAAGAAGCTAAAAAAGCACTCTATAGATGGAACCTTCTCAACATTCCCTCCTCCCCTGTGCGCTCTCCACAACAAGCGCAAATACAAAAGCTACAAAATGATTGGCAGAAAGCTTAACGTGAAGGAATAAGTCATGTTATATTGAACCATCCTTTATCTATTTCTCAGGTCCTATTGAATGCAACTTTGGCTCGGGGAGACCGAGGAGTTTGGTCCTCTCCCATACCGGAGTGGTTTTTGTTTGGTGCCTCGGGCATTTCCGCT